>NC_069690.1:16635369-16938399 GCF_023699985.2 Odocoileus virginianus | reverse complement strand
TGGAATTGATTTATGTGAAACTAAAAGAAATGAAAGTCTTAGATTTTGAACTCAATTTTAAAACTCTAGTTCAATAGGGAAGTACCCCAGTGTTCAAATCAAAATGTCACCCAAATCCCTTCAACTGTAGCAATAACTTCTCACTCAGGGCTCCAGATAATGATGTAAAATGTAAACACTTAACTATCTTGTGTTTATTCAGGCTCTTCAGGTTTCATAACTGGATTCTTCAACCCTCCAGATCCCTGGATGGTTGTATTTTATTCATAATACAAACTCCCATAAGCCTTTGTACCTTTGTAACGTGGCTGTCAACTCTACTCAATTCAAGTCAGTCAACCAATATTTTTTATTGTATAAAGGTACACATAAAATTCACCATTTTAACCATTTTGAAGTCTACAATTTAGTAGCATTCACAATGTTGTGCAGTCATCACCATGATCTAGTTCCAGAACATTTCTAATACCCTAAAAAAAACCCTTGTCCACCATGGAAGCAACCTAGATGCCCATCAGCAGACGAATGGATAAGAAAGCTGTGGTACATATACACAATGGAATATTACTCAGCCATTAAAAAGAATACATTTGAATCAGTTCTAATGAGATGGATGAAACTGGAGCCCATTATACAGAATGAAGTAAGCCAGAAAGATAACACCAATACAGCATACTAAAGCATATATATGGAATTTAGAAAGATGGTAACGATAACCCTATATGCAAGACAGAAAAAGAGACACAGATATATAGAACAGACTTTTGGACTCTATGGGAGAAGGCGAGGGTGGGATGATCTGAGAGAACAGCATCGAAACATGTGTATTATCAAGTGTGAAACAGATCACCATCCCAGGTTGGATGCATGAGACAAGTGCTCGGGGCTGGTGCACTGGGATGACCCAGGGGGATGGGATGGGGAGGGAGGTGGGAGGGGGGTTCAGGATGTGGAACACATGAAAATCCATGGCTGATTCATGTCAATGTATGGCAAAAACCACTACAATATTGTAAAGTAATTAGCCTCCAACTAATAAAAATAAATGAAGAAAAACTAACCACACACACACAAAAAAACAACCCCTGTCCACACTATTTAGCAGTCCCTCTTTGTCCTCCCTTCCCCAAACCCCCGGCAACCACAAGTCTGCTTCCTGTCTGTATGGATGTGCCTATCTTGCACATTTCGCACAAATGGATCAACCAATATTTTTCAGGCTCAGCACTGCTAGGCACCACGGGTTCAAAGATGAATATGACAACCTGCTCTTAAATGAGATCACTTCCAACTGGGATGAAAGAGAGTTAAAAAAATTAATGTACGATGTGATTGATGATTATTGAAATAAAAGTATGAACATTGTGGGAAAACAGATGAGGGAGAAAAAGGATGTTGCAAGAAGTTAAAATTTGCATCTGGGGGTGGGGGCAGGGGTTTGCTAGACCAGCGAGGGCTGGGCAGGAGGATGGAGTAGAAAGGAGGGGGCTGGAGTAGGACAGGAAGAGTGTGAGCAGGGCAACCCCAAGCAGGTTGCTGTCCCCTTTTGCTGGGACCCTCTTCTTTCAGATGGGTGCCTCGCTGGCTTAACCTTTTCCTTTTCAGATCTTTGCTACCATGTCACTTCCTCAGAGAGGACCTCCTTGACCTGTCTATCAAAACAGAATCTTCCATACCCCTCTATCCCCTGACTCTGGTTGTTTTCCTTTATAGCATTTTCTATCTCCCCCATTTGAAGGTAAGCTGCCCGAAGGCACAACTGTCTGCTCTGATTATAACTGTACCCTCAGTACCTACACAGCAGTACCTGCCACAGAGTATGCACCCTGTAAATATGTCATGAGTAAATGAGCAAACACTTTGGCAGTGTGGCAGTTGGGAGTCCCTCTTAGCTCTGTACTAGCTGCTGGTGAAGACAGAGTGATATTGAACAGACAAATAGGTGAAGTCCATCAGATTCTTCTGTAGGACTGCTTGCGTTTCAGCTGTTACACATGCCTGCCCGTTATTTCTTTCCTTGAGAAAGGGAAACACTTCCAACAGGGATCTACTGCATAGTACAAGGAACTATACTCAATATTTTGTAATAACATATAAGGGAAGAGAATCTGGAAAAGAATATATATACATACATATATATATATATATATATATATACACATACATATACATACGAGTAAATGAATTCCCATGCTGTATGTTGTTGTTGGCCTTCTCCAATGGCTCAGCGAGTAAAGAATCTGCCTGCAATGCAAAAGACACAGGAGTTTGATCCATGGGTTGAGAAAGTCCCCTGGAGGAGGAAACGGCAACCCACTCCAGTGTTCTTGTCTGTAAAATCCCATGGACAGAGGAGCCTGGCAGGCTACAGCCCATGGGGTGGCAAAGAGTTGGACACAATTGAACAATTAAGCACATGGCATTGTTGTTTAGTTGCTCAGTCATGTCTGACTCTTTGCAACCCAAGGACTGTAGCCCACCAGGCTCCTCTGTCCCTGAGATTTCCCAGGCAAGAGTCCTGGAGCGGGTTGCCATTTCCTTCGCCAAGGGTCTTCCCAACCCAGGGATCGAACCCGTGTCTCCTGCATTGCAGGCGGATCCCTTACCACTGAGACACCAGAGAAGTCCCTATACTTCCATTTTTTAAGAAAGAAAGGAATTCACTTTTGTGACCTCAAGTCCTCTCACTTTATGGCTTGCTTTTTTTTTTACCCCCACTTGTTTCTTCATTTTTTTCACAAATATTTATTGAATCCTTGTTTTGTGGCAGACAGGTGCTGGGGGTACACTGGGGATACACTGATCTGACTCTGTCTTCACAAATCTTGGATGAGTGAAGGAGACCCGTGAGCAAGAACAGCAGAGTTGGGTAGGTACAGCTTGAAAACTCAGTGTTAAAGAGGGAAAAGGCTTTGGGTATAAAGTTACTCATTACAGTGCTATGTGTAGCAGTGAAAAATCAGTCATGATCTGTGTGTCCAAGAATAAGGAAATACATATATCCCATGGACTATTATAAAGCTATTAAAATGATGTTGTGAAGCATCCATAGTAATATAAGATACAATGTAAAGAAAGTTTTAAAGGATAAGCAATTTTATGAAAAATATGGCCTAAATGATAAAAAGATGTATAAAAGACCAGAAGGAAATCCATGTAAATATAATAATAAATCTTGGTGATAGGACCATTAAAAGAGCATTAAATTGAACTGCATGACATTACTATTTTCATAAGTCAACTTTACACATTTTAACATAATATTTTGTTGCAAAGAGCTCAGGATGAACTTGGGTTTGAATCCCAGATCCAGTCCTTTGTATCATCCAGTATGCATTGTCTCAGTTGTGTAACGTTGGTTGGACAAATTTATCTAGATTCTCTCTCAGGGCCTCAGGAGGCAGGTCAGGTGGTCTGGTATTCCCATCTGTTTAAGAATTTTCCACAGTTTATTGTGATCCACACAGTCAAAGGCTTCGGCATAATCAATAAAGCAGAAATAGATGTTTTTCTGGAACTCTTGCTTTTTCGAAGATCCAGTGGATGTTGGCAATTTGATCTCTGGTTCCTCTGCCTTTTCTTTTTTTTTTTTGCCTCTGCCTTTTCTAAAACCAGCTTGAACATCTGGAAGTTCACGTTTCACATACTGCTGAAGCCTGGCTTGGAGAATTTTTTTTTTTTTTTTTTGGCTTGGAGAATTTTAAGCTGTTTTTAAGCTGAGAAATCTGTATGCAGGTCAGGAAGCAACAGTTAGAACTGGACATGGAACAACAGACTGGTTCTAAATAGGAAAAGGAGTACATCAAAGCTATATATTGTCACCCTGCTTATTTAACTTATATGCAGAGTACATCATGAGAAACGCTGGGCTGGAGGAAGCACAAGCTGGAATCAAGATTGCGGGGAGAAATATCAATAACCTCAGATATGCAGATGACACCACCCTGAAGGCAGAAAGTGAAGAAGAACTGAAGAGCCTCTTGATGAAAGTGAAAGAGGAGAGTGAAAAAGTTGGCTTAAAGCTCAACATTCAGGAAACTAAGATCATGGCATCCGGTCCCATCACTTCAGGGCAAATAGATGGGGAAAGAGTGGCTGACTTTATTTTTCTGGGCTCCAAAATCACTGCAGATTGTGACTGCAGCCATGAAATTAAAAGATGCTTCCTCCTTGGAAGGAAAGTTATGACCAACCTAGACAGCATATTAAAAAGCAGAGACATTACTTTGCCAACAAAGATCTGTTTAGTCAAGGCTATGGTTTTTCCAGTGGTCATGTATGGAGGTGAGAGTTGGACTATAAAGAAAGCTGAGGGCCAAAGAATTGATGCTTTTGAACTGTGGTGTTGGAGAAGACTCTTGAGAGTCCCTTGGACTGCAAGAAGATCCAACCAGTCCATCCTAAAGGAGATCAGTCCTAGGTGTTCATTGGAAAGACTGATGCTGAAGCTGAAACTCCAATACTTTGGCCACCTCATGCAAAGAGCTGACACATTGGAAAAGACCCTGATGCTGGGAAAGATTGAGGGCAGGAGGAGAAGGGGACAATGGAAGATGAGATGGTTGGATGGCATCACTGACTTGATGGACATGGGTTTGGGTGGACTCCGGGAGTTGGTGATGGACAGGGAGGCCTGGTGTGCTGTGGTTCATGGGGTCACAAAGAGTTGGACACATTTGTGTGACTGAACTGAACTGAGCTGAACTCAGGGCCTCAGTTGTCCCATCTGTAAAATGTGCATAAAATTAGTCTACACCTCAGGGTTATATTGAAGAGGAAATGGAATAATAATGCCCATAAGGGGCCTGACATACAGCAATCCCTGAATAAATGGCCACAAGTGTGGGTGGTGTTTTCTTTCTTCTTTATTATGTATTCCAAATTTCCTATAATTATAGTTTTCAAATTGTGTACAACTAATAAACATAATTATTTAAAATTTCCAGGGAGTTGTGGCCTATCCCGTGGGGATCTTAAGCCCAGTCCAGGCTTGGGAATGTGGTTGAAGGCTTTCTTCCAGCCCTGTCGAGGCTGGGCTCAGCTCGACAGAGACCTTGACCCCGGGAGCAGCGCTGTTGTTTATGCTCTGAGGGACCCTGGGAGCTTTATTTACAGAGAACACTGTGTCCCAGGGCCCGACTGCCCCCTCACCCCAGCAGCTGCTGTATGGACTGAGCTGACAAGGGGGGTTGCCTCTGGCTGATCCCAATGTTCCGCTGGGTCACAACCTCCTTTGGCACAGAGTTCTTCCTTTAGAAGCAGCTTCTGGCTCCCGAATGCAGAGCTGAGCTTGATTTTGATCATGTCCAATCCCCACGAGGGGGCTACAGAGTCTCTTCTTATGGCTTTGAAAAACGCTTGGAACTAGATAATGGTGATGGTTGCACAGCATTGTGAATGGAATGAATGCCGTTGAATTGTGCATTTGAAAATGATTCAAATAGCCAACTTTATGTTAGAGATTTTCATTGCAAGTTTTTTAAAGTGGAAAAAAATTCCAGTTGTGGGAGGAAGACTAAAGGGAGAGAGGCTTGTCCTGTGGGGTTTGGTGGTCACTGCAATAGGAGAACTGGATGTAAGCCCCGTTCCCACCTTTGCTGGCGATGACCTTGGGTACCTTAACCTCTCATCCTCCATGAGGGTAGCAAGCTGCCCTCAGATGGCTGTCATGGGACACCAGTTTAATCAAATAGTGTAAAACTCTAAAATAACACTCAATACTTTTAAATTAGAATTATCTCCCCTTCCCAAAGAAAGAAGGAAAGGAAGAAATTCATCACCAGAAGTATAACAGTACTAGTTTTGGTTTGTTTCTGAGTTTTTTTGTTTGTTTGTTCTTGGCAAATCTTGAGGCTTGAAATTCTGTTTGTTTGTTTTAGTTTAAAAAATGTATTTTAATTTAAAAAAAATTTGCCTGAGCCCTGCGGCATGTGGGATGTTAGTTCCCCCACCAGGGATCGAACTCATACCTGCTGCAGTGGAAGCATGGAGTCCAAACCACTGGACTGCCAGGGAAGTCCCTTGAAATTCTGTTAACTGGAAACTTCCAGAAATAAGGAAGAGAAGAAACTAAAGGAACCTCTCAATATCTGGCTTCTCACCGTGAAAGAGATGTTTTTTCCCTTCAGTTGTTTTTTTGTGGGGCTTCCAGAGAGGGGATGCTGAGATTCAAGGTGCAAAGGAGGGCAGCTCAGTGGGACAACGGCCCCCAAGAACCATTCCAATATCACCATTCCGCCCTGGCATTGTCAGTGGAGAAATGGTGTCCTTGGCCTGTCCCCTGTTTGTCCCCCGCTTCCCCCTTGCCTTGCCTTCATACCTTAGGTTGCCTTTCCCATCTTTCTCCTGGGAGATTTATTTCTGTCTCTTTTTCATGTAAAGCCGTGGAAATGAATCATCTTCCGGCCTGTTTGGTAAACAGCCTCTGACCCTTCTCCAGGCTGTCTCACTGGTTCCTCTGGAGATATTCCTAGGCCAGGCAGCACCCCCACCAAGACCGTCCTGGCTGGTTATTCTTGGTCATATTCCCCTCCCCCAGGGCCTGGAGGCCTGACCTCCTCCACCCTGGAGAAGATGGGAAATGACACAGAGCATTCCAACAGATGATCCCATGAGCTGCCCAGTGGGGAAGCAAGGGGGCCACTGAGTTTTGAGGGCTTTGTGTGCCAACGACCATCTCAATGACCCTGTTCGGTGATCTCTTGACCCTCATTTTACAGATGAGGAGTCCAAGGCTCTGAGAAGTGAAGAACTTGCCCAAGACCACACAGCTAGTAAGTGATGGAGCCAAGATTCAAAGTCTGGCTTCCTGAATTCATTCCATTATACCATGCTGTCTTACATGTTCGCATGTGTATATGTATGTGTGATGAATTGGAGATGCTGGCAGGTCAGCTAGAAGATCAGCTGCAACCCACCAGGATGGAAACCGAAGATCCATGTGCATTATGCTTATGACAGATAGGTGTTTGTATACAGAGGGAGTGACACATGTGCACAGTGAGTGCCTTACCAGGAGCCTGCGCATCACTGAGGATGATGCCAAGGAGGGACAGGAATTGGAAAGGGGCAGGGGGATTCATGAAATGCCCAGATTCAAGACCACCTAAACCCCGCCCACACCTTAAGTGATGAACATTCTCAGATAAAAGTGCCCGGTGGTATCCCATTGGTAAAGCCTCACTTCCTGGGGAACACAGTCAAACAACTATTTATTGAACTTCTAAAAATGTGCAGATGCTGTTTCTAGGAGCCGTGTGGGATACAGAAATAAAACTTCTGACATCAAACTAGTGTGTGCCGGAGGTTGGGGAGGAATTAACATAAATATATATATAACTGTATATAACTGTGATGCAAAGTTGGTTGAAAGCTCTCAGGGCCAAAAGGAAAAATGGACCCTATAAGGGCCAGTAATCTAGCAAGACCAGAAGCTGGAGAGATCACTCCAAACTAGCTAAGTATCAAGGAGGGCTTCCTGAGGAGGTGGCATTTAACGTCTCTATGTCTTTAAGTAGATGTAGGCTCTACATCAATATTTCCTACTAGCTCAGCTGGTAAAGAATCCACCTGCAATGCAGGAGAGCCCGGTTCGATTCCTGGGTCGGGAAGATCCCCTGGAGAAGGGATAGGCTACCCACGCCAGTATTCTTGGGCTTTCCTGATGGCTCAGTCGGTAAAGAATCCATCCGCAATGCAGGCGACCTGGGTTCAGTCCCTGGGCTTTCCAGATTCCCTGGAGGAGGACATGGCAACCCACTCCAGTACTCTTGCCTGGAGAATCCCCATGGACAGAGGAGCCTGGCGGGCTACGGTCCACGAGGTCGCAGAGCTCACGACTGAACGACTAAGCACTGCACAGGACCTATATCAGGAGAATGCCTTAACAGAAGTTAGAGCCTTGCTAGTTTTCCAAAGACATATGTCCTCATTCTCCTTCTACAGAAGCGAAAATTGAGGCCCAGAGCGGTTGATCAGGTTGTCCACAGTCGCAACGCTAGCCGGTGATAGGCCAGGATTTGATCAGCGGCCAGAGTGAGCGACTCCAAGCCCTACGCTGAGTCCCTCCCGGACCGGTGCGGCCTTAGAGAGGAACGCGATCCGCCCAGCTGGGGGGCAAACTGGACGCGCCGGGGGCGGGGCGAAAAGTCCAGAGTGGGCGGGGCTTAACGCCCCGGGGGCGGGGCTGGCGGCGAGGACTTGGCTGCCGGAGCTGAGACTGCTTCCCCGCTCCACCTGCGGGCGAGCGAGCTGGCCATGGGCGGCCGCGGGCCGAGGGGCGGCCGGGCTGAGCCCTGAGCCCTCCGGGGCCGGCCATGGGTGACCGCGAGCGCAACAAGAAGCGGCTGCTGGAGCTGCTGCAGGCGGCGGGAACCGGCAACGCGTACTGCGCAGACTGCGGGGCGGCGGGTAAGGTCGCGGAGGCGCGTGTAGCCCGGTATTCTGGGCCCGCCCGCTGCCCGCGGGTCCCGTCCCCTGCCTCCAGACCCGGGCGGGTCCCAGACCCCCGCGCACGACTCTTACATCACCTTCGGACCCGGGCCCCCGACAGCCCTCTCCTCGGCCAGTACTGCCCCCACTCGAAGCTGGGCCCACTGACCTGCCCCCTCTGGACCTCGACACTGGATCCCAGCCCCGGGTGCCCTGCCCATTCTACTCACCTCCCTCTGCCAGAGACCCTGCCCACCCGGACCATGGTCTTTGACCTCTTCTTTTCGGACCCAGCCCCTTCCCCCACCCTCAGATCCAAACATCCCACACACCAGGGTTCCCAGACCCCCGGACCCAGGTCTTCACGGATGGTCCAGTGTCCCCTCCCGCGCCTCGGACGTCCCCGGGGTTCTGCGCGCTCAGACCCGGCGCACGCCAAGGGACTCTGACCCCACTTTCCATCCGCAGTTCCCGGCGAGTTGCGGGTCAGTCCTTCCGCGCTCTCCTCTCAGTTCCTTGAAGTGCTGTCACTTCCACTTCGCGCCCGCCTCAGCCTCTCGCTCTCCATCCCCCGGACTCCTTCCAAGATCTTCATTCTGGCCGCCGCCGCAGCCGCCTCAGGGCCAAGTGGGCTGACCAGAGGGTTTCATGCTGGTATCTTAGTTCGCGCAAGGCGGGGAGGCGGAGAGAGAAGGCATGGGCTGTTGGTACCTGCCAAGCCCTTGCCTCTCCCGGCGCCCCTAGCCTAGCCCTGGTTTCGTCAGCCAGCTCTTCACCCAGCTCCCCACCCTGCCCTCTCACCCCGCAGATCCCGACTGGGCCTCTTACAAGCTGGGCATCTTTATCTGTCTGAACTGCTCCGGAGTCCACCGCAACTTTCCAGACATCAGCAAAGTGAAATCCGTCAGACTTGACTTCTGGGACGACAGTATCGTGGAGGTAGCAAGGGGCGCACGTGGAGAGCCTTTGAACAGGAGCCTGCTCCCATTCTCCAGGGAAGGAAACTGAGGCCGAGAAAGGGGCAGTAAGGAGCCAGTTAGAGTTGCCTTAGACAGACACCTTGAGTTCAAATCCTGGCTCCATTGCTTACCTACTTGCAAGCTGCGAGGTCCGGAGCCTGCTATTTAACACTAGCTGTGGGCCCTTTCCACACGTGTATCATAAATATACCACTCTCCCTTCACAGGGCTGCTATCAGGATTAAATGCTGACTCAAGGCAGGTACAAAGTAAGTTGTCAATTAACAGCTGCTGTTCTTAGTAGCTGAAACCCTGGACCAGAACAGAAGTATCCTGATTCATGGTCCATAGCCCTTCTCCAGTTCCCCTAGCCAGGGAGGGAGCCACTTTGTTCTGATCTCCAGAGATGGAGAACACTTTCAGGCTGGCTGATGACACCATTCTGGCCAGAAAACCTTCAGAGAGCAGGCAGTCCTAAACTAGGCTGGCTGAGGATTTCAAAGACTACCGGGGAAGCAGACCCATGTTTACTGAGTACCCCTGTCTGTGCCAGGTACTGTGCTAGGCCACTGGGCTAGATGCTTTGTTCATTCATTCATTCATTCCTCTAAGCCTGCATTTTCTGGGTGTAGGAGAGAGCAGTGAAGATAAAGTCTCTGCTTATGTGGAGCTTTACATTCTAGTGCAGGAGAAAGACCGGAAACCGGCATGTAAACCTGAAGGTCATTTCTTTGTGCCTCATCACTCCCCCGTTATGGGTTTCCCTGGTGGCTCAGTGGAAAATAACCTGCCTGCCAATGCAGGAGACACGGGTTCAATCCTTGGGTTGGGAAGATCCCCTGGAGAAGGAAATGGCAACCCACTCCAGTATTCTTGCCTGGGAAATCCCGTGGACAGAGCAGCCTGGTGGGCTACAATCCAGGGGGTCGCAAAGAGTCGGACACGACTGAAGCAACTTGGCTCTTAGCACTCCCTGGTTATAGCTTCTTCATCTTTGCAGGTGAGTTCCCTGAAGGCCAGGGGGTTAGGTGTAGCCCAGGGGTCACTCAGTGAATAAATGGCACAGCTGAGATGGAAACCGTGCTCTGTGGAGACCCAAAGCCCATGCAAATCCTGTGACACAGCCCAGTGGCCAGTGGGGAAGGGAAGAATAGGGTTCACTCTTTCCAAGAGACGTGGATTAAAAATGGGCTGTTTTTTTCACATGTGTCCCCAGTCCAGAAATGCCGTTGATGTTACTGAGTGCTGACTGATGGCCAAGGCCACTTCTGACACATGTGCATGCCTCTGGGTCTCTCTGGTGCGATCTTCCTGACCTATATACTCTATGGGATGGAGCACTGAAGTGCATCCTCCAGTTCCATCTATCTCCTACAAACTTGCAGGGACTACTGCTGGTGGTCCTGGCCATCTGTGGAGGGCAGTGGAGAAAGTACATGAGCTTTGGAGTTAGGCAGGTCTGGGTTCAAATTCCAGCTCTCCACTGACTAGCTGTGTTACCTTGGGTAAGTCGCCTAACCTCTCTGAGCCTTGGTGTCCTCACCTTATAACAGGGACAGTAGTATTACAGTGACTGAGGGGATCAAATGGAATAATGTGGGAGAGCTGTAAAGTGCTCTGCCTGTATGAGGCATGGTTGTTACATTGTTCCAGGCTGGGACTTCTGAGCATCACACGTGACCAAGCTGGGTTGGGGGAAATGTCAAACTCCAGGAGGAATGTCTCCTGACTCAGCCTAGGAGCCAGTGAGAACAGTGACCTTCTGGGTGGACTGTGGTTTCGTTTCACATTTTTTCAAGTTCTAACGTTACCCCAAGTTGCTGTTGTCTTGCAGTTTATGACCCACAATGGGAACCTCCGAGTGAAGGCCAAGTATGAAGCCAGAGTCCCTGCATTCTACTACATCCCCCAGGCCAACGACTGCATGTGAGTGGATCATTTCCTGGTCCCACCCATTCCCGCCACTACCCCATCTCCAGTACCTTTGTCTCTGAGTCTTTTTTGTGGACCTGCCCAGCAGGTGGAGCCAGGAAAGCATTTGGTACATGGAGAACACAGAGATCTGTGTAAGGCCCTCTCTGCCTTCAGAGCTTGGGTTGTCTCCTCTCCTTCCTGGGACTCAGTTTCCACAGCCGTGAAATGGACATCTGCTTTAGTTTCCATCCCTTTGCTTTGATGTTCTCATAGCCTACAGGTGATGACTAACTTGATTAAGAAGAGTAATGCCAGTATTCTAGCAGAATCAATGTGTTTCAGCTACTTTGCATGGAATCTTGTGCCCAGAGCTGTCCCACCTAAGCTCAGCATAGCTCCAATTCAGCTGCTTAGGCCCCAGATCCCCAAATAATAACCATAGAAATACTTGTAGCTACTAATATTTATTGGGCTTTACTATGTATTAGGCCCTGTGCTAAATGCTTGTGTGTGTTAATTTTCGTTCTCTCTACAACCCTATGAGATCAGTATTGCCATTATCCCCACCATGTAGATGAAAAACCTGAGGCTGATAGAGGCAGAGCTGGGACAAGCCCATCTGACACCAGGGCCTTTGTGAGTGTATCAAGGTGCTGGGAAAAAATCCAGCGTACTGGGATTGCATGCCATGGAGCAGCAGGAGGGTTCAGGTCCCGGGGGGTGACGGGTGAGGGTGACACTGGTTACCTAGTGACCCCAGACCTCTGCAGGGCTGATGGCCTGAGCCTGAGCTTCCCTTCCAGGCACTCAGCCTCCGGGTTGAGTGTGAATGGAGTGTGAATGGGGAGAAGGTTTACCTCCAGGCAGACAGGAGGCATGGCCTGCAGGAAACGGGCTGCATTTCCGCTACCATTGTCCTCTAACCACGGCAGGATGCTGTTGGACAGTGCACAAACTATACAACCGTACCTGGTATCCTGTCATTTCCCAGTATTTAAGCAACCCGGGAATGGCAGAGCAGGCCCAGCTTTCCACTCAGGAGACCCCGGTATGGTTCTATGTCTCTGTCACTCTTCAGCTGTGAAAAGGTAGACAAGGGAGCAGAACTTTCCAAGTCGTGGCATCCTCATCTCTGAAACGTAGACAGTGATGCCCGCGTGGTTGCATGATGGTAGAGATTAAAGGAGATAACTTGGGTAAAACATCTCAAAGACACCCCTCATGCCATTTTTTTTTTTTTAGGATTTATTTACTTGTTTTTATTGTTTGGCTGTGGGTGGGTCTTCATTGCTGTGCGCAGGCTTTCTCTAGCTGCAGCAAGCGGGGGCTGCTCTTCCTTGAGACGCGCTGGCTTCTCACTGCGGTGGCTTCTCTTCTCGTGGAGCACAGGTTCTAGGCACACGGGCTTCAGTAGTCGCAGCACGATGGGCTCAGGAGCTGTGGCGTGTGGTCCCTGGAGCACACACTAAGCCCTGAGGGCTTAGTTGCTCCTCAGCATGTGGCATCCTCCCGGACCAGGGATCTGACTGGTGTCGCTTGCCTTGCAAGGCAGATCCTCCACCACTGGACCACCAGGGAAACCCTTTGTGCCAGTTTTAATCTATTTCTACCTCCACTGTGGCATACTGGCTGGTGGCTGGCCCAGCTGTGGGATGTGCCAGGCTTAACGTGAAAGGGCTTCTTTTGCCTCACCCTTTGCTCCCAACCCTTTGCTCCAAGGGGAAGGGACCGGGTACTTGGTGAGCGCCTACTGAGCTCAAGGCTCTCTGCCAATGCTACATAGACACTATGTGTCATGACCCCTACTACAGTCCTGAACTGTAACCCATTCTGGTTGTATACTAATGGCCTCCATCCCTAATTCTAAAACTCCTCTGAATTCTCCACCTCCAGAATCTCGGTCTCCATTCCCTCTCCCGGCTCTAATTCTGTGATTCAGGGTTCCTACATGTCCTGGGGGCAAGGGTAGTGCATTCAGTAGGGCTCTTGACTATACACAACAGAAACCCAGTTTAAACCAGCTTATGCACAAGGTGATTTTCTGGGTTCAGATCAGACCGCACAAAGAATGAAGGTGGAGCCACCCTGCAGAAGGACAGGCAGGAAGCTCCAGCACCATCAAGTCTCTGAAATCCCTCTGGTTCCCATTCCTGCCTGTTTCTCTCAGCCAGGCTTTCTTCCTGTTGTTCAGTTGCTCAGTCGTGTCTGACTCTTTGTGACCCCATGGACTGCAGCAGGCCAGGCTTCCCTGTCCTTCACTATCTCCTTGAGTTTATTCAAACTCATGTCCATTGAGTCGGTGATGCCATCCAACCATGTCACCCTCTGTCGCCCCCTTCTCCTCTTGCCCTCAATCTTTCCCAGCATCAGGGAGTCAGCTCCTTTTCAAATGAGTCAGCTTTTCGCATCAGGTGGCCAAAGTATCAAAACATAAGCTTCAGCATCAGTCCTTCCAATGAATATTTAGGATTGATTTCCTTTAGGATTGACTGGTTTGATCTCCTTGCAGTCCCACGGACTCTCAAGAGTCTCCTCCAGCACCACAGATCAAAAGCATCAATTGTTCCGTGCTCAGCCTTCTTTATGGTCCGGTTCTCACATCCATACGTGACTACTGGAAAACCATAGTTCTGCCTATATAGACCTTTGTTGGCAAAGTGATGTCTCTGCTTTTTAATATACTTCTTCCTGTAGCTGGGAGCAACACCATATCCATGTTCTCAGCTCCAGCTCCCAGCTCGACCCTAGAGAGAGGGCTTCCAATTCACCTCTCTCAGTTTTGCTCCTTTTGGTCCCCACAGCCCAGGGCCAAGCTCTGATTGACCAATTTGGGTCAGGTACTCAGTTCTAGGTCATTCCCTGTGGCCATGGGATGAGGGCATATCAACCTGGGAACGTTTGCCTGGAAAAGGCAAGAGGGAACCAAACAACTGGAATGAAGTCCCTCTCAGCTGTGTGGATTTTCTGTATGGGTCGTGGGTGACAATGTCCGGTTGGGCTAATAGCAAACACCAATTATGTGCTCAGCATAGCACTAGGCCCTCTGTATGCATTTAAACTTCTCAACGACTCTAAGGGATAGGTAGATATAATATTACTGGAATACTCCCCAAGTTCAGAAGAGTAAAGTAACTTGCCCTTGGTCACACAGTGGATAAATGATAGAGTAGGACCAGGTCCCAGATGGTCAGACCCCAAGACCACTGCTCTGTCCATTGTAGCATGCCCAGATCTCATGGGTGTGCCTTGGGGAGAGGCTCATGGACTCCCCTGGCTTAAGCTCATGAACACACAGTGTGATGTGGCAGAGTAGATGGTCCAGGGGAGCTGGCATCTGTCTCAGTGACCTAGAGGATTGGGGTTGAGGTTGGAATAGCAGAGTGGTTTGAATATAGCCCCTGGGGAGAGATATTATTCCCGGGTGAGATACTGGCCTTGTCTGCAGACATTTTGGAGTATCACAACTTAGGAGGGGTTGCTATTGGTATCAGGGGGGTGGAAGTCTGAGATTGCTAAACACCCTACAAAGCACGAGATAGTCCCCTATCATGAAGCATTACCTGGTCCCAAGTGTTAATAGTATGCAGGTGGAGAAACCATGACCAGCCTGGCCAGGCAGCCAGGCACTGCTGCGAAGCTCCCATCCTCAGCTACAGGGTCTCATAAAATTGCCATGAAGAGAGGATGCATCAGACACAGCTGACCAAAGGTTCTCTCTTTTTAGGGTCTTAAAAGAACAGTGGATTCGAGCTAAGTATGAGAGACAGGAATTTATGGCCGATGGGAAAACCATCTCACACCCAGGTAAAGTTATTTTCATTATCTTTTGAGGGCTGATTCTGATGCATTCTAAAAAACAAAGTGCCTGAGTATTAGGAAGAAGGTCAGCAGAGAGATACCTGCCGCCCTCCCGCTGGCCCCAGAGACCAAGGTGTGGGTTCCTCTGCTTCTGAAATAGCAACGCATCGGCTGGTGGGGTTTTATGGTCTTCTTGGCCAAGAAGCTCATTCGTTTCAGGTCCTTGCAGGACCACAGGCTGTACAAGTCTTAGTATAAATTGCAAGAAGATTCACCCCCTGGGCAGACCAGGTAGAAATAGACAGCCTGCTTTTGGCTAAGGGGGCCCCTGGTGTGGCACAAGCCTTGAGAAGGAGAATGGGCTGGTTTTGCCTCCCTTCCCACCTTTGTGCAGGGCATGACCTCATTGGTGGCCTTGGACCTGCAGCACATTCTACCCCTCTGCTGTGAGTCCAAATGGACACTGTCCCAGAGAGCAAAATGTACAAAACCACTCGAGGACCAGAGGCAGCCAGTGCTGAACGCTCGTAGCCAGCAGGAGCACAGTGTTCAGCCACCAGCAGGGACCCAGAGGTCACTCATTATTCCCGTACTTGGGAGACTTTCAGTTGGCTGATATCAACGTGAAGTTGGGCCTCTTTCAAAATCGGTGCAGTTTCTCAGTTCTTAGCCTACTTAAGGGTTCCTTTAACTTTTAGTTTAATTTATTTACTTATTTTTGGCTGTGCTGGGTGTGTGTTGCTGCACTGGCTACTCTCTAGTTGCAGTGCATTGGCGTCTCGCTGCGGTGTCTTCTCGTTGCAGAGCGCAGGCTCCAGGCCCGCAGGCTTCAGTAGTTGTGGCGCATGGGCTTAGTCACTCTGCAGCATGCGGGATCTTCCCAGACCAGAGATCAAACCTGTGTCCCCTGCATTGGCAGGTGGATCCTTAACCACTGGACCACCAGGGAAGTCTCCACCTAAAGGCTTACTATGTCTTCTTAGGAAACAGCCAAGAAAGAAAGTTGGGGGGACCCCCAACTAAAATCATACAGCATTGCAGTTTCCCCAGAGAGGACCCCACATCCTGCAGCTGAAATAGCTGAATCAGATCTGAGACGTTTCAGCAGCGGGTGGGCGGTCCATTCCACCCCTGAGACTGCACGGTATGGGGTCACCACCAGGCGGTGAATTGCCGGGTGGCCTTAGAGCTGCGGTGGTTCACTCCTTCTTGTCTTTGGTGGCAGGGAACCGAGAAGGGTTCCTGTGGAAGCGGGGAAGGGATAACGCACAGTTCCTGAGAAGGAGGTTTGTCCTCCTGGCAAGAGAAGGCCTGCTGAAGTACTACACCAAAGAAGAGGTAAGCTTCCCGTGCTCCTGCCCCAGCGACGGCACTCACCCCTCTCTGGCCCGAGGTTTGATCAATGGTGCCTGGTCTTGCAGATGAGCTCAGTCCCTGAGACTTAGGTACCACATGCTGCTACTTTTCCTCATTATACAATCCATCCAGTCCACTGAAAACCTCACCTTCTCTTCACCTTGAATGGGCTTAGACTGGTCCATGATTAAGCTTTTGATGATCACTTGACTTTACTTCATTTATTCATTCACTCAGGAAATATGTATTGGACTTCCTCGTTGTCCAGAGGTTAAGAATCCGCCTGCCAATGCAGGGGACACGGGTTCGATCCCTGGTCCGGGAAGATCCCACACACCTCAGGGCAACTAAGCCTGTATGCCACAGCCCCTGAAGCCTGTGTGCCCTAGAGCCTGTGCTCCGCAACAAGAGAAGCCACCACAATGAGAAACCTGCACACTGCAACTACAGAGAGGCCCCCAATCACTGCAACTAGAGTAAGCCCTCACGCAGCAATGAAAACCCATTGCAGCCAAAAAACATATATTCATCGAGCACCTACTATGCTAGACCTTATTCCAAGCACTGAAGATATAGCAGTGAACTAAACGAAGCTCCTGATCTCTTGGGGCTTCCATTCTAGTGAATAGAGACAGGTAATAACCAAAATATATGTTACCTATCCAGTGGCAATAAGTTCTATGAAGTAAAATAAAAGAAAGTGAAGGGTTAGAGCATGATACAAGTATGGGGCATGGGGAGGTGGTCAAAGGGGGCCTCTCTAATGACCTTTGAGCACAGAACAGAATAAACAGGAGTAAGTTATGTGGATATGTGGGGGAGGGGTAGAAGAAGCAGAGAACAGTATGTGCAGGAGCATGGTCATGTGTGCTGATTAGAAAAGATGACCCCTCTGAGACGGTGCATCCCTGGTCCCAGTCTAGGCAAGCAGAAGCCTAGATGCCAGTTCTCCTCATCCCTTCAGCCAGGAGCTTTTTGTTCAGTGCACAAACTGCCCAACCATGAGCCATAGCCGTGGCTTGAGCTGGGAGTGTATTTGGTGAGTCTATAGGGCATGAAGGAGGCCAGAGTGCCTGGTACAGAGTGAGCAAAAAAAATAATGGAGAGAGATGAGCTCACATAGTGGAAGACTTTGAAGACCATAGGAAGATGGTTTTTTTTTTTTTGGAAACAGCTTTATTGAAATGTAAATTCACATACCATAGGATTCACCTATTTCAGTTCAGTTGCCGCTCAGTCGTGTCCGACTCTTTGTGACCCCATGGATTGCAGCACACCAGGCCTCCTTGTCCATCACCAACTCCCGGAGTCCACCCAAACCCACGTCCATTGAGTCAGTGATGCCATTCAACCATCTCATCTTCTGTCGTCCCCTTCTCCTCCTGCCCTCAGTCTTTCCAAGCATCAGGGTCTTTTCAAATGAGTCAGCTCTTCGCAATTCACCTATTTAAAATATGTAATTGATAGCTTTTAGTATATTCGTGGAGTTGTGCAACCTTCACCATAGTCAATTTTAGAACATTTTCATTACCCTAAAAAGAAAACCCACATGTGTGAGCTCTAGCTCTCCACTCTACCAGCCTCCCCCAGCCCTGTTGTTGTTTAGTCGCTCAGTCATGTTAGACTGTTTGTAACTCCATGGACTATAGCCTGCCAGGCTCCTCTGTCCATGGGATTTCCCAGGGGGTTGCCATTTCCTACTCCAGGAGATCTTCCCGACTCATGGGTGGAACTGGTGTCTGCTGCTTGGCAGGTGGATTCTTTACCGCTGAATGGCCAGGGAAGCCCTCCCCTTGCCCTAGGCAACCACTAATCTACTGTCAGATTTGCCTGTTCTTGACATTTCACACAGATGGAATCATACAATATGTGGTCTTTTATAGAGACTCCCTTCATTTAGCATTAGGTTTTTAAGGATCATTCATGTTGTAGCATGTATCAGTACTTCATTTCTTTTTATTGCCAAGTAATATTCCACTGTATGGATATACCGCATTTCACTTATTTATTCATCAGCTGATGGACAGTTCTTTCCACTTTTTGGCTAGTATGAATAATGCTGCTATGAACATTCATGTACAACGTTTTATGTGAATCTACGTTTCCAATTTTCTTGGGTAATTTCTAGGAGTGGAACTGCCGAGTCATATAGTAACTCTATGTTTAATTTTTTGAGAAATTTTTCCAAAGTAGCTGCACCATTTTACATTCTCACCAGCAGTGTATGAGGGTTCTCCACATCCTCACCAATGTTTGTTATTATCTGTCTTTTTTGATCATAGCCATCTTAATGGGTACAAGATAATATCTCATTGTGATTTCGATTTGCATTTCCTTGATGGCTAGTGATATTGTGTGTCTTCTGATGTACTTACTGGCCAGTTGCACATCTTCTTGGTAGAAATGTTTATTCAGAGCCCTTTCTTATATTTTGATTATGTTATTTGTTGGGTTTTTTTTTTGAGCTGTAATAGTTCTTTATATAGTCTATATACAAGGCCCTTATTGGGTATATGATCTTTTTTTAAAAAATTGCATTCTTATTTCTTAATATTCTTTTTCATTGTGGTTTATCACCAGAGTATTTTTACAAAAAATTTCTGTGTTTGGATTTTACTCTGCTATTGGGAAGACATATGAGGGTTTTGGGGCTTCTCAGGTGGCACTAGTGGCAAAGAAGCTGCCTGCCAATGCAGGAGATATAAGAGACCCAAATTCGATCCCTGGGTCAGGAAGATCCCCTGCAGGAGGGCATGGCAACCCACTCCAACGTTCTTGACTAGAGAATCCCTTGGACTTTGGAGCCTGGTGGGCTATGATCCATAGCATCGCAAAGAATCATACATGACTGAAGTGACTTAGCATGCATGCAGGAAGGTTTTGAGCAGAAGAGTGATAAGCTTTGACTAAAACTTTTAAAAAGAGACACTCTGGCTGCTACTTGGACAAGAGTGGGGCAGGAGAAGGCAAGAGTAGAAGCAGAGAAACCAGTTAGGAAGCTACTACAATAATCCAAGATCAGGATAATGGTGTTGAAGATGGTTAAAAGTGGTCTGCATGCATTTTGGAAATAGAACCAGTGAGATCTACTGAAGGATTGGACATGGGGTGTGAAAGCCAGAGGGATCAAGAATGATCCACAGGACTTCTCTGGTGGTCCAATGGTTAAGAATCCACCCACCAGTGCAGAAGACACAGGTTCGATCTCTGCTCCAGGAAGGTTCCACGTGCTCTGAAGAACTAAGCCTGTATATCACAACTACTGAGCCAAGTGCTCTGGGGCCCGTGAGCCACAACAAGAGAAGACATCTCAATGAGAAGCTCTTGCAACTAAAGAGAGAGTAGCCTCCTCTCGCGGCAGCTAGAGAAAGCCCAAGGGCAGCCACGAAGACCCAGCACAGCAAAAAATAAGAATGCATCCCAGATTTTTTGCCTTATGCAACTATGAGGTTAGTTTGTCATTTGCTGAGATTGCAAAGATTTAGCTCCCTGAGGGGATGATCATGAGTCCTTTTTCATTTGAGATGCTTATTAGTCATCCATGTAGAGACTGAGAAAGACATTCTCAGAAGTTCTGAGTCTAGAGTTTTGGGGAAAGTTTTGAGCTGGAGTCAGCAGCGTGCAAACTGGTTGAGCAACAGGGCTGGTTGGAATCACCGAGGTGAGGGATGGGGGTGGATGAGAAAAGATGTCTAAGAACTGAGTATTTTAGGTATTTGTTACTGAGTGACACACCACCCTAAAACTTGGTGGCTTGAAATAGCAATTGATTGTGTCTCATAATCCTCTGGGGTCAGGAATTTGAGCAGGTGGTGGCTGCTGCAGGGTACTCCCTGTGACTTCAACTGGGTCATTCCCTCTGCTACATTTTCCTGGGCTGGGCTCGGAGACCCAGAAAGCCTTCACTCACATGTCTCGTGCTTGCTTCCTTGTGGCTTTTCTCTCTGTGAATGTTCCTCATTCAGGAGTCCAGCTCAAGCTTTGTTACAGCATGGCGGCCAACTTCCCCCAAGCAAACGGGGATGCTGCCAGGCCTCTCAAAGCTTAGGCCAGGAACTGCTTGCTATTGGTCAGTTCAAGTCATGCAACCAAAACCAATTCGGTTCAGTTCAGTTCAGTTCAGTTCAGTCGCTCAGTCGTGTCTGACTCTTTGTGACCCCATGGACCGCAGCATGCCAGGCCTCCCTGTCCATCACCAGCTCCCGGAGTTTACTCAAACTCATGTCCATTGAGTCGGTGATGTCATCCAACCATCTCATCCTCTGTCGTCCCCCTCTCCTCCCGCCTTCAATCTTTCCCAGCATCAGGGCCTTTTCCAGTGAGTCAGTTCTTCGCATCAGTTGGCCAAAGTATTGGAGTTTCAGCTTCAGCATCAGTCCTTGGGGAGGGGATAGAGATTGGGCCTCTTTTTTTAAAAAAGTATTTCTTTATTCCGTTTTTTGGCTGTGCTGGGTCTTCATTGTTGCACTCAAGCTTTCTCTAGTAGTGGCGAGCAGGAGTTACTCTAGTGGTGCCCGGGCTCCTCATTCTGGTGCCTTCTCTCGTTGTGGCGCGTGGGCTCTAGAGCGCACCAGCTCAGTAGTTGTGGCTCGTGGACTTAGTTGCTCTGTGGCATGTAGGATCTTAGTCCCTGACTAGAGACTGAGCCTTCGTCCCCTGCATTGCAAGGGGGATTCTTAATCACTGGACCACCCGGGAAATCCCTGGTGTATATCTTAACTGTGGTGGTGGTTACGTGAGCATATATGCTTGTCAAAAAACTGTACTCTTAAAATGAGTTCCATTTATTGCTTACAAATTATACCTCAGTTAAGCTGAATACGTGAAAATTCACAACAAATTGAGAGTCCATTCAAATTCATCATGTTGGCAAAATGTTAGGAAACTGGCAGCATCAAGTGTTGGTGAGGATATGGAGAAAGGAAAACTCTTCTGTGTTATTGTTGGAAGTAAATATTGGGGCAACCACTGCGGAGAGCTAGTAGTGAAATAACTTGGCAGGTTTCAGTAAGTCAAAGATGTACACACTTATGAGCTAGCAGTTCCATTCCTAAGTATGTACTGTGACCTAGAGACAGCTTCACGGATGTATGCCGAGGACGCAAGCTGACTGCAGCAAAAAATTAGAAACGATCTCAATATTTGTCGCCAGGGAAATAAATGGATAACTTTTGGTATAGTCATTTACAAGAGCTGAGTAGATGGATTTATTTCAACATGGATAGAACTAAAAACTACCAGGTTGAGTGACAAAAGTAAGATGTAGAATGAGCTATATTATATGATACCATTTATGTAAATTAAAGCCACATAACACATGTATGTTCATAGCCATGTGTATTGTGTGTGTAAAAGTATAAAAAGTGAGCTAGAAAGATGAACATCAAACTCATGACAGTGATTGACTGTGGGGAATGGAGGAGGGGAAGGGACAGGGTAAATAGTAATTAAAGGGATTTTGACTTTATTAGTAATGTCATATTTTTTAAATAAATTTCCTTTTAAGGAACAATATTGTCAAAATATACTTTTTTGTATTTTTAGTATTTTTCATAGTAAATATTTTAAAAGGAAAGTCTTCTAGTAATCTTTCAAGAAAGTCATTATGAAGAGTGTTGGCCTGAATCTGTCCATACTTCTTACATATGTGCAAATAAACATATATACATGTAGTTTATGTACATCGTATATACACTACATGCAGGTAGCATATGCATATGTATGTGTGTACAATTTTTGCATTAATAGGTTCCTACTGTATATCCTGTCCTACTATTTGGTATTTTTTACACGTAGATATCATGGATATTGTTTCATATTAGTAATATTGATTTAAATTTTCCTTAAACAATTCTGTGATATTTTGTTGTGTGGACGTGCCATGATTTATTTATTTATTTAACCCATTATCATTGATGGACATTTAAATAATTTTTTTTTTACTAATATAAGCAACACAGTAGTAAAACATCTTTTGACATATGTATTTGCATAGTAATGCAGTTACTTTCTCAGATGGATTCTGAGATGTGAAATTGTGGGTCAGAGCAAAACAGTCAGTGTTTTAATAAATAAGATCAAGTTTCCCTCTAGAGAAGACTGTCCGTTAGAACTTTTCTCAGTGATGGAAATGTTCTATGTCTGCATCTGTCCAGCACTCTAACCACTAGCCACAGAGGGCTGCTGAGAACCGAAATGTGAGTATGTGTGCCAAGGAACTAAAGTATCTTAAAAAAAAATATTTACTTATTTATTTGGCTGTGATGGGTCTTAGTTGCAGCACTCGGGATCTTTGGTCTTCGTTGTGGCGTGCAGGAACTCCAGGCAGCTATGGGATCTAGATCCCTGACCAGAGGTCAAACCTGAGCCCCTTGCCTTGGAAGCACCGAGTCTTAGCCACTGGACCACCAGGGAAGTCCCTGAAGTCCTAACTTTAATTCATTTTAATTTTAGTATCTACATGTGACTACAGCTACAGCTACTATGGGACTAGATTGCTGTATCATTTTTCTTCCTCTCATCAGTTATGGAAGGAAGCATTTGTTTTCCCTCTGCCTTCTTAGCATCAGGGAGTGCTCAGACTGTGTTCAGACCCTGAGACCAGAGTAGAGTGTGGGAAGGCATGCTCTGAGGCCCCCACTCCTGCTTTTACTTGTTTATCTGTTTCATTTGATTGGCTTCCATGGATATTCATTATAAAAAAAATTTTTTTTTGATTGCACAGCATGAAGGATCTTAGTTCCCTGACCAGGAACTGAACCCGTGCCCCCTACAGTGGAAGCATGGAGTCCTAACCACTGGACCGCTAAGGGAAATCCTAATGATTTATTTTAGAAAAAGTTCTATGGCTGAAAAGCTTGAAAAGTTCTAAGTTACGGTCTTTCCAAGCCCCCTTCCAGCTCAGAGAAGCCCACTGATTAAGCAGGATTGGTGGGATGGCTGGATACAGAGAGTGGTAGAATATCTGTGGACCTTGATATTACGGCAAGAACATTAAAAACCCATGTGGAGTTCCGAATTGGTCATGTTTGCCTTAAGGCTCGCCGACGAAGGTGATGAGAAGTCACTCCACTGATTGTAGGCATCCTGAGTATCCGATTCCTCTCTTTTAGGGTAAAGACCCCAAAGCTGTCATCAGCATCAAGGACTTGAATGCCACCTTCCAGACAGAGAAGATTGGGAACCCCCACGGGCTGCAGATTACCTACCGGAGAGATGGCCACGTTCGGAACCTGTTTGTGTACCACGAGAATGGGAAGGTGAGAGGATGGCGTTGCCACTCCAGCCTCCAGCTCAGTAGCCCCGAACCTTGCAGGCCCAGCTCCCTGACTCCCTGGCGCAACAGGCTCTTGAGATTCGCTGCCGCTGTTCGCTTTAATCTGTTGTCACTTTCTGTTTTTGGCCACACTGCGTGGCTTGTGGGATCTTAGTTCCCCAACCAGGGATCAAACCCGGGCCCTCGGCAGTGAAAGCACTGAGTCTTAACCAACGAACCGTCAGGGAAGTCCCTGTTGTCACTTCTGGTCGCAGACAGAGTAGAAGTTAAGGCAGAGCGCAATCTGGGAGAGGAACCTGGCGGGGACCGGGGGTGTGTCTGGATGGTGCATAGCCACCCAAGGGCATCCGGTTAGCAGACAGGACTATGCCCAGAGGTGGCAAATCGGGTGCAGCCAGAGATTCCAAATAAGAGAGGAGGGATGACTCGAAGCTCAAACAGTGCATCCCACGGCCTCCCTTCTCAGTGTGGTCCGGCACCAACTGCAGGAGCATCACCTGGGCGCTTGTTAGAACTGGTGTCTCGGGCCCACCCTGGACCTGCTGAGTTAGAAGCTGCATTTTCACAGGATCCCCAGGTGATACTCAGGCACACTGAAGTTTGAGACGCTCTATCAAAGGTCCAGGAAGTCAGCTCCATCAGAGAAGAGCAGGCCAATAGTACAGCTGCAAAGACAAAAGCCGGCTCTAAATGGTAGGGTCATGTGACTGGGCAAAGGTCAGAGATGCTAAGTGGAGGTGAGGAGGTGCCGAGGTGGGGGCTGACGTTCTGTGAGTTGCTATTAATTCTGTGGCTGGGCACTTTTCTTGGTGATCACTATACATCATTCCTTTTCTTTAAAAAATAATTAATTAATTAATTTGGCTGCACTGTGCAGCATGTGGGATCTTTGTTCCCTGACCAAAGATGGAACCATTGGCAGCGTGGAGTCTTAATCACTGGACTTCCAGGGAAGTCTTGTACATCAGTTCTTAATCTTCAAAACAACCCTGGAAATGTTTTATCCCCATGTTACTGAGGCATGGGACTTCCCTGGTGGCTCAGCGGTAAAGAATCCACCGGCAATACAGGAGTCACAGGAGATGAAAGTTCAGTCCATGGGTCAGGAAGATCCCCTGGAGGAAGCCATGGCAACCCACTCCAGTATTGTTGCCTGGAGAATCCCATGGACAGAGGAACCTGGCGGGCCACGGTCCATAGAGTTGCAAAGGGTTGCACACAACTGAAGCGACTTAGTACACACGCACTGAGGCATGGGCGTGTTAAGTAATTTGCTCAGAGTCATGTGGCCGATGGTTCCTGAACCCTGCACCTGTCTGACACCCCGTGCGCCTCTGCTGGAGGGAAGACCCTTGACAGCAGGAGTCAGAAGCTAGATACAGGGACTGGATCTTCCCAAGAGGCCCCAGCACTGGGATACTGACCATGGATCGTCCTCCCAGCAGGCTTCATGCTCTCTGCACAGTCTGGGCTGACGTCCCGGCGTGGCCTGAAGAGCTGGGGTTTGGAGTCAGAAGCTGGGACCCTGCTCCTGCCACTCCTGTTGTGTTACTAGGGCAGGTCCCTTCCCCTCCTAAGCCTGCTTGTGTATGGTTGATAATACCCACTTCCCGGAGGGGTCTTGAGGATTGAGAGACTGTGAACCATGAATGTGAATGCATCTCATTACTGTGAAGTGCATTATAAACATTAGTTGTCACTGTTGTTATTTGTTCATGACTGTGGCAGCAGCAGAAGACAAGCTCTTGAGAGCCGTTTCTGATATTTCTGCGGTCAGGATGTCACTCTTTCCGTAAATCCTTACGGCGCACCTCCCTGCAATGTGCACAGTACTGGGGTATGTAGTGAATGAGGCAGAGCCATGAGTGGGCTTCTAGGATCTCATAGTCCTGGGAAAGAGACAGATGGGGAAATAGGCCCTGAAGATACTATGTGATGATGCTGGTGGAGGCCGTGCTAGAGACACACACAGGAGACATATAAGTGACCTAGTCTGGGGGAGGCGTGGGGGTTGGGGTAGGAGGGGGCAATCTAAAAGGTTTTCCAAAGAAGGAGGTTCTACTTAAGAATTGTGTGAATATGCTGAGAAGGAGAACACTCAAACCAGCTTAAAAGGGTCATGAGTGGAAAAGAAACAGGGGTATTTATTTCAAGGGACAGAAGCATGGTTAGACCTCCTGAGAGATTAGAATTAGGAACTGTGGTGTGTGTGATTCTGTGTGTGTTTGGAGAGAGAGAGAATACACTCTTAACAGGAACACATTGTTCTATAAAACCAGGAGTGCAAGTGACATCTCGCTTCTTTGTTTCTCTAAATGCAAGGATCTCATTCCCCAAACTGCCAAGAAGTCTAGTGCCACTCATTTTTCTCAGCTCCCTCCATTGGCTTTAGCAGAATCTTGGGACTGGTGCAGTCCAGGAGACATGGAGGAGATCCCTGGCTCTCAGTCCATGGCGGGCTCACTGCTGCAGCCCCAGTCCACTGACTGGATACCAGTGGCTACCTCTCCACGCCCATCGCTGCTAAAGGACTTTTGCTGAGGTGCCCACGATCTCAGACACTTATGGTACCCGACTCCCTCCCACTGGCTCAGCTGTAGAGCCTCTGACAACCTGGTTCTGGCCAGTCTCCTCTCCCTGGTGATGCCCCAGCTTCTCCCTTAGATGGGCATAAATGGGGGGCTACAAAGTCACGCCTGCAGGAGCCAGGTGGGCAAATTAAAAGTAAAGTGGACAGCCTTAAGTCTGTGGCAAACAGGAACACAGGTATAGAGAACTGAAACAGCAAACAAACCTGTATGCAGGTTGGATTTGTGACCGGAAGAGTCTATCCAAAGTGAAGGCCTAGGTGGGTCTTCCGTGGGGATGATCCCCTTCCCTTAGTGCCTGAAACCCTATAAGGTTCTTAATGCCCTGGTCAAGAGAGCTTAGGAATACTGAACTAGTAAAGCTTGACCTAAAACAGAGAAAAGGCACTGATGTTTCATACCTTTGAAACCAAATTCAAATGAATGTCTCAATCACTGTATTACATCCAGTGCAGCGCAGCAGCTATTTGAACAGGTCTTTCCTCTCCTCAATCCCATACTCCTGTGAGATAGAAACTGATAAGCCCTGTTCAGCCTCTGTATTGGTCCAGCCCTCATCCAGTTTCTGTGGCCAAGAAGGGGTAGGATCATAGCAGCAAGTGTGACTGCAACTGTGGATGGGTGGTGCGTGGCTGAGAATGGGTGGGGCATTTTTCGTAGAATCAGGGTTTGGGTGGAGCAAAAATCTATTCCGTCTAAACTCACTCTCAGGATGAATAGAATGTTCTAGATAAAAGGTGTATCAAGGGTGAGGGCAGAGAGGTGGGTGAGGCAGAGTGTTCCAAGAGAAGGGAGGAACATGGGAGCAGTGATTGCAAATGATTTTGTATGGAAAGAGCTCAGAGAGCAAAGTGAAAGTGACGGTGTTAGTTGCTCCGTCCTGTCCCACTCTTTGTGACCCCGCGGACTGTAGCCCTCTAGGCTCCTCTGTCCGTGGGATTCTCCAGGCAAGAAGACTGCAGTGGGTTGCCATATTCTTCTCCAGGGGAATCTTCCCGACCCAGGGATCGAACCTGGGTCTCCTGCATCGCAGGCAGATTCTTTACTGTCTGAGCTGTCGGGGAAGTCCAGAGGGCAAAGTAAGTCATACTAAAGAACTTAAGACTCTCCCTGAGGGTAGTGGAGAGGACTCTAAGCTAGACTCGGTTAGATTTGCAATTTGAAAATCACTCTGGCTCCCGTAAGGACTGAATGAAGAGTGGCAGAGCAGAGGCAGAACCAGCTGGAATAAGGGGTTCAGCAGGTAAGAGGTGATGGTAGACACTGCTGAGGGAGGCACTCTCCCAGAGGGACACAGGAGGTCCACGCCAGCTTCAGCCTAAGTTGCACTCCAGGTGATGAGCATCTGCATTGATGGAGCATCCCCAGGTGTACCTGCCCCCACCTGAAAGCCGATCTTTGATATCTGACGACCTTTGCTCCTCAACGTGTCTCCCAATGACCAGCAACTCATCGTCTGTGAACTTGTTAGGAATGCAGAATCTCAGGCCCAACCCCAAACCCACTGAATTCAAATCTGCATTTTAACGAGATCCTCGGATGATGCATACACACAGCAGCAAGTGCCAAACACTGTGCTGGGCCCCTGCATAGCTCCTGTGCGGTTGGCCTTGGTCCTTTCCCATGGCCCTGGGGATATGTTTCCCACTTGCTCAGGTGACACCCTGGGCTCTGGCACCATCCTTCCAGGTGCCTGGGGTCAGCCTGAGTAGGACTGGGGGGTGTGCATGTGTCCAAACCTGAAGATCCAGCTGGCTGCCTGCTACCAGCCTCAGCTGCCCGCCCCCGCCACCCCACCCCCACCCCAGGCTCCCAGCCTGCACTCAGTCTCATTGACTGTCTGTCTGTCCTTTGCATGTCTCTCTGCAGGAGATAGTGGACTGGTTCAACGCCCTTCGTGCAGCCCGTCTCCAATACCTTAAAATGGCCCTTCCTGAGCTCCCAGAGTCTGAGGTGAGCTAAATGCAGACCCCGACTTCCACGGCTCCTGTCTGCCACCTCCTGTGCTCCTGGTTGGCTGACCTCAAACACACGCAGAGGCCAGACTCGGTTTGACTGCAGGAAAGACCTTGAGCCTTGGGGTTGGGGACCTCAGCAGGAAACCAAAAGCTTTCTCCTGGGGAGGCTGGGGGTTATGGGCTCACTGTTGGCAAGGCAGTCTCCAAAAAGCAGATCAGACTCTCCCCCTTGGGATACGTCACTCACAATGTCAAAAGGCTCAGGATTTGGGCATCTCTTTCTGACTTCTTCTCCCACTGAAATGCACAAATGGTCCCTCACATACTGCTTACAACGTGCTTCTGAACCTGCTTTATCTTGTCGCCCCTCTTATCTAATCGTCCTTTGCTGCCAGCAGTTAGGTGAGGTGATTATTCCCATTCCAGTGATTAGAAACCGAGTCCCAGGAAGGTCAAGTGCATAACCGAAGGTGTTCTTCCCACTTGAACACCCCCCACTTTGCCCTTTCCTGGTCTGCTTTAAGGAAGGCGGTGGGATCTTTCTCATTGTCATTCTAACAGGAAGAGTCTGCCTTTCAGGGTCAAGGTGACAGTGAGCCTGAGAACTTCATTTCCGTTGTCTTCAGAGGTTGGGGCATCCATGTATATCCCTCAGGCTCGGCTGGGGAAGCTGTAGAGTGTGGGCCGGAGGGTGTGAGCCGGGAGGCTGGGGCCCTAGTGGATGCTCTGTTGCTGACTTGCCGTGTGCCCACTGCAGGTGGAGTTGCCTCTGTGCGCATCTGTTCCCACATCTGTAAGATGCGCTTGTTCTGGGCCATCTCCAGGGTCTCTTCTAACTCTGAGGTGCTGTACTCTGGGCCCTGTGTTAGGCCTGCTCTGGAAGGGTTTTGTAAGAGATAGGGGCTGGAAAGACCATGTTAATCTTGTGACTTTTCTTTTTTGGCCATACCACATAGCCTGTGGGGTATTATTTCCCTGATTAGGGATGGGACCTGTGCCCCCTGCAGCAGAAGTGCAGAGTCTAAACCATTGGACCACCAGGGAAGTCCCATTCCTGGGACTTTCTTATTCCCAACTGTTAGACCCTTCTTAAACCCTAAGTGCTCCTTAATTCCCCAGTTTGCAGGGACTGAAGTGTCCGGGATAGGGGTCCATTCCAGACCTAGGGGTGCACTGGGATGGCAGGTCTCTATGAGTTCCTCCAGCCAGGCCTGGCTCAGGGCCCTCCCCGTCTGCAGAGTCAGCACCCATAGCGGGCGAATGCCCACTTGCATGGGTGTGGCACTGGGGTTGCTGACTGCTGCCTGGAAAGACTGGAGGACAAATTGCAGATGCCCTGCCTCATTGTCTGGGCAGCTCTCCGACTCGGCTGACCCGTGCGGGGGAAACTGGGCTTTGGTCAACATCCTCAATATCCTCTTCCTCCCTCATCCACTATCGTTACCCCTTATCCACCCCTAGTTTCCTCCCCGCCTGCCTCTCTCCCCGTCTTTCCTCCCCCCATGTCTACATAGGGTGTGATGTTCTGAGCAACCACCCAAGTCTGGTTCAAGCTCAGGGACCCAGTGCCAGAAACCTGGGGGACCCCAGTGGGACTGTGGTCCTGTGCAAAGAAACACATGGACCCAAAGGCAGGGAAGCTGATGTGTTACGAAGGGCAAGTGACCTCACCTCTCCGAGCCCCAGTCTACTCATCTGTCACCACTGGGACTGTCCCTGCCTCGAGGGCTACATGTGTCCAGTGAGCCAAGGCATCTAAGGTGCAGTGCATAGTACCCCATCCCCAGCCTCTTTCTCCTTCTCATGGCCTAGATTCACCCTGCTCAGGTTTCAGTTCAGACGACTGAGCAATTAGGACTCTTTTGTCTTTGCTCCAAATGAAGGAATTAAAGCCTCCAGAATGCATTTTAGCGAAAGGGGAGTGGTGTCCTTTATATTTTTGGTTTCTTGCTCACAACTTTCTCCCTTCAGACTTCCCATTCCTACTCCCAAACCTTACATCCCGTTTGCACCTGCTCTTGACCCAGACTCTGTTCTCATCTGAAGCTCTAGACTTGCCAGTTTGACACCCTGGAACATAGGAGGCCAGTGTCAATCCCTGGAAGCTTCTCTGAATGTAGGACGGTCTTGCGGATCACATAATGCAGTATCCTTATTACACAGAAGGAAACAGGCCCAGAGAGGCCTAAGGTCTTACCAAGGTAACACAGCTGGTTGAGGTCAGACCTGGAGCTAGAACTCAAGTCTCCTGACTCCTAGTCCAGAGCTTTCTCTACTTAATCAATCCTGCCATCGCCTCCTATGGCCCTGGCTCAGAATCCCCACCAATGCCCAGGTCTTGGCCAAGGGTCTGATCAGAAGGTTCTGGCATATTTATACTTGAGCATCATACAGTAGCAGTAGAGATATCACTAGGGTCTGGCTGGTGTCTGTCGGCTCTAGGTAGTGAAAGTTCCTCATCCTACCAGCGACATGTCTTTGGGAAAATCCTCAGTGACTTTGCTGAGGTCTTGTTTCTTTATGCAGACCATGAAAATGATAACATCCACCTCACAGGGTGGTTGAGAATTACGTGCAGAGCCTGACATGCAGTCAGTAAGTCAGTTCAGTCACTCTCATGTCCAACTCTTTGCGACCCCATGGACTGCAGCATGTCAGGTTTCCCTGTCCATCACCTACTCCCGGAGCTTGCTCAAACTCATGTCCATCGAGTCGGTGATGCCATCCAACTGATGACCCACAGTAGATACCCACCCTGATACCAGGAGGGTCTCCCCAGAGCCTGACCTGTGTCCTCCTCCTAGAATTGCTGAAGGAACCCTTAAACTAAGTCTTTATACCAAGACTCAGCTGTGCTGGTTAGCTCTGCAGACATCTGGGGTGCTGTTGTTGGGCTCTGTCGAAATGTTAGCGTTGTATCCATACCAAATATAACCATGTGCACACATCCTTCCCCATTGCAAACTTCCCCCTTTGTCGGGGAGCCCAAGTTCGCTGGGGAAGCTCAGCCTCCTGGGGTGGGAGGCAGGGGGTCAGTGTGTGTCTCTCTTCCCGCAGCTTGTGCCCCTCATCACCAGGAACTATCTCAAACAAGGCTTCATGGAAAAGACCGGTCCAAAGGTACATCCCATGTTCCTGGGGCGGACTTTCATGGCCTCAGTCCCAGTGGGCAATGGGGCCAAAGTGGGGAGGTGGGAAAATGGGGAACCAGGGGCAGGGAGGAGGGAGGAAGCAGAAGTAAATGGACTTTTGTGAGTTCCGGGGGTGAAGGACCAAATGGAGATGGGGTGGCTGGCGGGTGGTTCAGCCTCACTGCAGGCGCTTCTTCCTGCAACTGGGCATCTTCTTCTTGATCAGCATCGCCATCAGTGGCTCTTGTCTTTACACCATGTAACTGACCCTGTTCTTGGGAAAGCACAGTTGAAAAGCACAGCTTCTTTGGGGGGCAGCTCTTGAACACTTGTGTGCTCCAAGCTGGGGCCCTACCAGGACCGTTCAAGTGAGGCAGGAGTAGTGATTGGTCTGAGAGAACTCACCTCGGTACCTATGCTTGGAGGCCAGTGAGGCCCCTGCTGCCCCAGGACATCTCAGACCCAGCCTGGATGCTGGTGGGGTGAGGCTCCAAGCCAGAAGATGGAGATGGTGGGGGGTTGTGCTGGAGGGGTGGTGCAGGGAAGCAGGGAAGGGAGGAGGAGAAGGAAGAAGGAAGAAGCAAGCAGATGTGTGTGTGCTCAGTCTTGTCTGACTCTTTACAACACCATGGACTGTATAGCCTGCCAGGCTCCTCTGTCCATGCGATTTTCCAGGCAAGAATACTGGACTGGGGTGTCATTTCCTTCTCCCAGAGAAAAGCAGAGGAACTCCCTAAAAGAAAAAAGAAAAAATCCCAAAGCAACGGCTTTTCGATGCTTTTTTTTTTTAAGGTGTAATATGCTGACGCGATGTTTGTTAAGATGACAGTGAAAGTGTTAGGCATCATGGTAAAGGAAGCCTCAGATGCCTGGGTTTATAAAGGGTTGCAGGTTTTCGTCCTTCACCAGCTGGTGGCACCGCCCCTGTGGTTCTTAGGGGGACTTTCCTTCCCCTGACCTAGGTTAGAATTTGGCCAAGGCCAGGGCTTTCAGAAGTGCTGAGCAGTAGCCACTTCTGATTTCCCAGCTTCCTTTTTCTGAGATGTCTTGTCCACAGCCTAAGAAAGAGGAAAATGCTTCTTCCAATGCACCTAGGTGGTGGCTGGAGGCTGCAAGGGAAAGCTGGGGTGGAGGCGGGTGTTTGGAGCCATCAGAGGTTGACGCCCAGGGGTGGGGGGAGCGCTGGGGTGTCCGGCTGCCAAGCCAGGAACTGGCCAGCTCTCTTGTCCTGGCCCAGGCTGGCCGTGTGCCCCCCTGGCCTGGCCAAGCCTGATACGAAGTTCCCTCTTCTGCAGCAGAGAGAACCTTTCAAGAAGAGGTGGTTTGCTCTGGATCCCCAGGAGCGCAGGCTGCTTTATTACAAGAACCCGCTGGTAAGAGTCACAGATCTCCCCTCCGCTGAGCACCAGAGGTGGAGGTGGGGTCAGAGCTGGTCGGGGAACATGGGGATCCGACAGGGCTGGAGAGACCCAGCGAGAGACACCCCTCCATCATTGGTTGTCTCTAAGTCATCCTTGTGCATGAAACTGTGCTCTTCCTCACCTTCAGGAAGTCCTTCACGTGTGTCCAGAAGCTGCCAGTGTAGCCAGGAGAGGGGTTCCCATCCTCTAGTCTCCAGGGCTCCCTTCCAACATGGAGGCCGTGGAGAGTCACGGTTGGGAGTAAGAGCTCTAGAACTCGACTGTCTGGGCTCGGGGACCAGCCCTGCCACTTTTAGGGGTGCACCCGTGGCATTTGGGCAGACCACTCAGTTCTCTCCTTGCCCGAGTCTCCTCAATCGGGAGATGACTTAATAACACTGCCATCTTCAGAGGTTGCCCTGAGGATTATTCTATGAGTTAGTATACATAAAGCACTTGAATTCTTAGTGCAGAGTTCAGTTCAGTTGCTCAGTCATGTCCGACTCTTTGCGACCCCAGGGACTGCAGCATGCTAGGCCTCCCTGTCCATTGCCAACTCCCAGAGTTAGCTCTCCATAAACACTGAGTATGGGACTTCCCACGTGGTGCTAGTGGTAAAGAACCCATCTACCAATGCCGGGGGCCTAAGAGATGCAGGTTCGATCCCTGGGTTGGGAAGATTTCCTAGAGAAGGGCATGGCAACTCACTCCAGTATTCTTGCCTGGAGAATCCCATGAACAGAGGAATCTGGCAGGCTACCGTCCATGGGGTCACAAAGAGTTGAACATGGCTGAAGTCACTTAGCATGCACACACGCAAACATTAAGTGTCATTTAAACACATGTTGTTTAGTTGCTAAGTCGTGTCTGACTCTTTGTGACCCCATGGACTGTGGCCCGCCAGGCTCCTCTGTTCATGGGAGTCCCCAGGCAAGGATATGGAGTGGTTTGTGGTGCCCTCCTCCAGGGGATCTTCCTGACCCAGGGATCCAACCGACCTCTTCTGCTTTGCAGGTGGGTTCTTTGCCACTGAGCCACCAGAGAAGCTCATTTAAACAGAGGCTGTGTGTAATTTCCTTTATAGTTTGAGCCTTTTAAATTCTGGGGTCCACCTAGCTGAAATCCCCAGCTGAGGCCCCCACCCAACACACACACAACACAACACACAAACACAGAGACACACACACCTCTTACTCAGATGGACCTGGGGGCTCTCAGGCCTGCAGGTGGCCCTCTGCCCCAGGTGTGGCCTCTGATGACCTCTGTCCTCTCTTTTCAGGATGCCTTCGAGCTGGGCCAGGTGTTTCTCGGGAGCAACGAACAGGGGTACCAGGTATTCGAAGACCTGCCCAAGGGCATCCGAGGGAACCGCTGGAAAGCTGGCCTCACCATCGTCACCCCCCACCGGAGGTTCGTCTTCACCTGCCCCAGCGAGAAGGAGCAGCGTGAATGGCTGGAGAGTTTCCGGGAGGTCCTCTCCAGCCCTTTGACCCCCCTCAACCTCCTTGGTAAGATACAGGGCCCTGCGTGTGTTCCTTTGGCCAAGGAGAGGAGGCAGAAAGGGGCTTCTTCACTTGGGTTCAGCTGTGAGTCCTGAAACAGGGTCATGGCTCCTGACTGCCCTCTTTCCCTTTTTTTCTCTTCCGGCCAAAGAGAAGTTCAGACGGTGCACATTATTGCCCAAAGACCCTCTCTGTCCACATTAAGTTCCTCTACCGGGAGGCTTCCACTAGTGGCATCCAGATGAGCTCCGTCTTGGCAGAGCTGGCGCTTTTGTTGCTGTTGTTGAGTCTCTAAGTTGTGCCTGACTCTTCTGCGATCCCGTGAACTATAGCCCCGCCAGGCTCCTCTGTCCATGGGATTTCCCAGGCAAGAGTACTGGAGTGGGTTGCCATCTCCTCCTCCGGGGAATCTTCCCAACTCAGGGATCGAACCCACATCTCCTGCACTGGCAAGCGGATTCTTTACCAGTGACCCACCAGGGAAGCCCGAACTGTCGCTTAGGTCCCATGTTCTACCCTGCTCCCTCCCAGGAGCCGAGCAGCCTCTCTCTCCCTCCGCTCCCTGCCCCGAGCCCCTTTTCCCGTGAGAAATCCTCGGCCTGTTAGGAAGGTCACACCCGCGGGCAGCTCCTGGGATTCTGGGTTCCTCCCCACTCGTAGAGGGAAGGCTATTTTTAGGGTGCTGCTCTTCTCTGGGCCCTGCTCTGTCTGCTCCTCCCCTTTGCCCCAGATGTGTCTCAAGCAGGCTTCCCCATCTGCAGACAGCCTCGTGGAAGGAGGGGAGACATTCTGAGCAGGAAACTTCTGGCCCAGGGCCTTCTGGCTCCTGGGACACCAAGGAGAAGTTCCGAGTTTGGAAAAGTACAAGCTGAGTAGGTGACCCCATGCGGCCCCTGGGGAGAAACCCTGGTGCCCTTTGAGTCTGACCAGGATAAACACAGACTTGCTTCTCTCTCCAAAAATCCCAAAGCTGAAGGGCCTCTGTAATGGGCTGGGAAGTTGTTAATGAAGAACATTAGCTGGTGCTCTTCCCCCCACTCCGCCGGCCCGGGGGCCTGTGCTTCTGAGTCGCTGCTGCTGTTTCTGTTTCTGCTGTCTCTCCTCTGCTGTGTGTGTGTCCCCTTCATCTACCACTTTTGGTCTGTTTTTTTATTCCGTTTCCCTCTGTCATTGTTCCCCTCTCCTCCAGCTGTCCCCTGCCGCCGGCAGGACTGCGCTGGCACAGCGACGCCCCCAGCCCTCTTTTTGTCCCCTCTGTAGCTGTGTCAACAGAGGGTGACTGCAGCCACAGGTGACCCCCTGGCCACCCAGCGCACCTGGTGGAAAGGAGAAGTTACCGCTTCGGCCGCGGGGGCCCTGCAGGAGCGCCCCCCACCCCCAGTCGGCAGCTGTCGCGGGCAGTGAACTCTGCCAAGACCAGAGCTTTGGCCTTTACCTGCCGGCTCCCTGGGCCTCCCCGCTGCCCTAGGGGTCTGGGGAGCTGGTAAATGTCCTCGGGGCTCAGGACACCGGAAATGAAAGCACTGCAATGGGAAGGCACCCGTGGCATCAGCCAAGCTTGCTGAGAAAACAGAAAACAACAAAAAGTTTAATCTGAATCCAACCATGAGGAAACAATCAGACAAGTCCACATTAGAGAAATTCTGCAAAACGACTGGCTAGACACTTCAAGACTGCCAGTATCATGAAAGATCAAGTAGTCTGGAGACTGTTCTACATTAGATAAGACTAAAGAGACATAGCCACAAAATGCAATTCATGATTCTTGATTAGATCTTGGATTTTAAAAGCAACAGTTTTTGAGATGTAATCAAGATAACTGGGAAAGTTCCAATATGGATGTATATTAGCTAGTAGTATTGTAGGATTGTGATATTGTGCTTTAGTTGTGTAAGAGGATGCTCTTGTTCTTAGGGATACATTCTGAAGTGTTCAGGGATAAAATATAATATGTCTACAACTGACTTAAATGGTTCAGCAAAATATAAATATCTGTACATACAGAGTATCTACTTAGATATACTGTGTGTATTTATGAAAAAGAAGGTCTGTGTACACACACACTCAGGGGGAGAGAGAGAAAGTGGACCACTGTGCAAAGTGTTAGCAACTTCATCTAGATGAAGTATACCTGGATGCTTATTGTCCAATTCATGAAAATTTCCTATAGGCCTGAAAGTTTTTGAATTTAAAAGTTGGGGGGAGATTACTTTAAAAGTATCCACTTTTCACTCTTCAAAAGTAGTGGGTTTTCCCCTTGAATTGAAAATGTTCCTGGGAGACTTCTACCTTTGTGCACATCTTAGAAGATATAAAAGTATAGCTAATACAAAAGAACAAACAACCCCCTCCCCCCAAAGCACAATGTTCCCATCCACACACTCTGGAAGGAAAGAAGGAGGGCAGGACGACAACTCAGCTGGACCCCAGGGAGAGAGCTATCCAGCCTGAATACCGTGTCTGGCCCTGACACTAATGCACGTGTGTGTGCTCAATCACATCCGACTCTTTGCGACCCCATGGACTGTATCCCCCCAGGCTCCTCCGTCCATGGGATTTTCCAGGCAAGAATACTGGCTGCTAATGAGACTGTTGGAAAACTCACTTTCCCAACTCTCTGCCTTGGTTTTTCTTTCAAATGAGGAAGTTGTAGCAACTGCTGAACTGTTGGAAGCAACAGCTATTTCTGAGCACCTCCCAGGTGCCAGACTCTGCTCGGGCAGGAACCAGATGATGTGGTCCCCGCGGTCACAGACTTCAGCCCGCTGGACGACAGCCCTAACAGAGGGCAGGACAATGAGGCAAGTGTTCAGAAAGGGGAAGTGCGGGCTGTAGCAACCGGGTTCACCCTGAGCGGGAGGAGGGAGCCTCCTTCTTCTCCAGAAAGTGACGTCTAAGTTGAAACCTTAAACTGTTCAGAGGTTAGTCAAAGGGAAGAGGGCCAGGAAAACACTCTAGGGTAAGGGAGGAAAGTGTTCAAAGGCTCCCAGATGGGCAAGAGGAACGGAAAGAAATCGCGGGTGGATGCAATGTTAGAGAAATAGGTCAAGGCTCTATGATTCTTTATTCCTTTGAGTGACGTGGAGAAAGACATTGTTTTCATTTCAGTGGAGACCCAGAGGGTTGGGAGAGTCTTTAAGAGAGTCTCTGGTTTTTCATGGGATTTTCCTTTGATCCACCGATCAGAGGACAAGCAACGTCATCAAGCTGTCTTTCCTGAGGCTTCCTGACTGCCCGGATGAAGACACGGTTGCTTCCTCTCTGGCTCCTAAAGCACCTTGGAATTGTGTTTCAGCACCTGCTGGGCTGTATGTATATTAAGGGTCATGTTACTTGCCTGCCTTTTTTTTTTAACCACTCTGTTACACTCTGCTAAGTTCTGAGAATGAGAGAATCAATAAAGGAACTTGTGGTCCAGAGAGGAAGAAAGAGAAGAAAACAGGCAATTTGGGATTCTTCGGAGCCCCTCGGAGGGGCCGAGAACAGATATAAGAGATGGAGACTTCCTTGGTGGTTCAGTGGTTAAGAATCGCCTGCCAGTGCAGAGGACATGGTTCAATCTCTGGTCTGGGAAGATTCCACATGCCACAGGGCGACTAAGCCCGCTTGCCGCAACTAAGACCTGATGCAGCCAAGTAAATAAATATTTAAAAAAGAACACTTTAGTCAAGATGGTGGGACACAGGTACACCCATGGCTGATTCATGTCAATGTATGGCAAAAACCACCACAATATTGTAAAGTAATTAGCCTCCAATTAAAATAATTAATTTGTTTTAAAAAGAAAACACTTTATTAAAGAGAAGAAGCTTGGCCAACTTTTTTTTTTTTTGCAGCAGCAGAGTCTGGCAAATCTTTATTTTTTACTGTAGCTTTTATATTCTAAGTTAGTACATTTTTAAAAGGGAAGACAGTTTAATATTACATCAGCTTATCCTTCATGAAACCAGGGTGTTTTCTGCATACTTCTTTGTGAGAGTCTTGTACATTATCTTCTGGCCTTGGGGCCTATTGACATTTTATGACCTAGGTGAATGCAAGAGCTTGGCAAACTTTAAGTAGAATAAATGCAAAGAAAGTCACACTCAGGTACATTACTGCCAATCTGCTGAAAACCAAAGATAAAGATTTTGAAGGCAGCCAGTGAAAAATGATACATTACATACAAGGAAATACTGTTTCTTTTCAGAAACAAAGGAGGTCAGAAGACAGTGAAAATAAACCTTTAAAGCTCTGAAAGAAAAAAAAAATCAGGGATAGGACATATGTGTACTTATGGTGATTCATGTTGATGTTTGGCAGAAACCCAACACAATAATTGTAAAGCAATTATCCTTCGATTAAAAATAAATAAATTTTAAAAAGTAAAAATAAGATTAAAAAAGAAATTAATTTCTAAGGGAAAAAAATCAAATTAGAATGCTAGAGAAAACATCTTTCAAGAATAAAGGATATGTAAGTAGATATTGGGGCTTTCCCTGTGGCTCAGATGGCAAAGAATCTGCCTGCATTGTAGGATCCCTGGATTCAATCCCTGGGTCGAGAAGATTCCCTGGAGAAAGGAACGGCTACCCACTCCAGTATTCTTGCCTGGAGAATTCCAGATATATATATCTGGAATACACAAATCTGGAATTCTATATAGATAACAAACCAAAAAATCTTTAGAAAAGAAGGCAAAATGTCACTGAATTGAACACCAAAAAATGATTAAAATGGTAAACTTCCTGTTGATATTTTATCACAATAAAAAATGCATGAAGGTAGATTTTTATTTTTAAAAGGCAAACAAAAAGTATTTCCCATAAAGATAAGCATAAATTTCTGACAGAACTGCAGTATAAGAAATACTAAAGAAAGTTCTTTGAGGTAGAAGGAAATGATACCAGACAGAAACTCTGATCTGATCTATAAAGTGTAATAGAAATGGTAAAGATATAAGTAAATAAAAGGCTGTCTATTTAAAGCAAGAATTACATGTGTTACGGTTGATAGCATCTATAGAGGTAATGTATATGACAACTACCTCATGGAGGCCTGGAGGGGAAGTAAATACAACTATACACTTCAAGTTTCTTGTATTTTATATGAAGGGATACAAAATGAAGTCTAAGTCGATTGTGAGAAGTCAGGGATGTATAGTGTAATTCTTAATGACTCATTAGCATGTAGTACAAAGAGGTATAGCTAAAAAGCTAACAAGGAAATTAAAACAGAATTTTTAAAAGCATTTGATTAACCCAGAAGAAGGCAGGACAAGAAGGACAAAATGAATTAAAAAAATAGATGGGATAAATTGAAAATAAAGAGCAAAAGGGAGACCTGGTCATATCAATAATTAATGCACTCAATATTAGTGGATTAAACATTTACATTAAAGTACACAATTGTCAGAGAACATAAGGAAGCATGACCCAATTGCATGCTGTTAAAAAGACATTTTAGGGTACATCCCTGGTGACCCAGTGCTTAGGACTCTGCCCCTCTCCTACAGGGGGCACAGGTTCAATCCCTGGTCAGGAGAAGATCCTGCATGTCACAAGATCTGACTCTTCCTCCATAAAAGGGCATTTTAAGACATAGATAAGTTGAAGTAACAAGTATGTAAAAATATACACCATGCAGACAGTAACAATAAAATGGCTGGAGAGGCTATACTGAGATCAGATAGAGTACTTTTTTCAAGTTAAGGAGTTAACACCAGAAATAAAGAGTAATGTTTCATAACTATAAAAGGTGTAATTCATTAAAAGACATAATGGATCATAGATGTGTCATGTGCCTAAAAATACAGCCCCAAAGTACATGCAGCAAAAATGGGCAAAATTTAAGGGAAAAATAGACACATTAATATAATCATTGATCAAAAAAAGAAATCACATGGGAAATTAGATTTATAACTGAATGATAATAAAAGTTTCAAAATTGAAATGATGTAGCTAAAGCATTAATTAAAGGGAAAGGCATAAGAATCAATGGCCTACATAGACAACTCGTATTTAGCCTTCCCAGGTGATGCAATGGTAAAGAATCCACCTGCCAATGCAGGAGATGAAAGAGATGGTAGGTTCAATCCCTGGGTCAGGAAGATTCCCTGGAGGGAGGACACAGCAACCCACTCCAGTATACTTGCTTGGGACATTTCGTGGACAGAGGATCCTGGCAGGCTACAGTCCATGGGGTCACAAAGAGCCAGAAATGACTTGAGTGAATGAACACACACACAGATAACAGATCCTACTGTATAGCACAGGGAGCTATATTCAATATCATGGGATAAACCATAATGGAAAAGAATATAAAAAAGAATGTATATATGACTGAGTCACTTTCTGTACAGTAGAAATTAACTCACTATTGTAAATTACACCTAAATTGGAAAAGAAGAATCAATGGCCTACAGCCGTACTGCCCAATATGGTGACAATAGCCACATGTTTTCATTGAGCATTGAAATGTGATTAACGTAACTGAGGAAATGAATTTTTAATTTTACTTCATTTTATCTAATTTTACAATTAAATAAAATTTATTTTTTGCCGTGCCACCTGGTATGAAGGATCTTAGTTCCCCAACCAAAAATCAAGCCCATGCCCCCTGCAGTGGAAGCATGGAATCTTAACCACTGGACTACCAGGAGAGTCCCTAGATTTAAATAATTTAAATTTAAAATAAGAAACTGGAGCAGTGTAAAACATTGTTACTTCAGACACATCGTAGTAGCTTTGGTAAGACATATTTTAATTTAGCCATTGCATTGCATAAGATATCTATTATTTTAGTTGTGGAAAAAAGTAAGAACTAAATTTTACAAAAAGTGAAGTATCTTCAATTAAGCTGCCAAATGATTACCTGGAGAACATGAGATTTTTTTTTCTAATACTGTCAGAGATCAACTGATTCAAAATTTGAAAAAACTGTAGACTTTTTTTTGTTTGTTTTAGTTTTAAGTGAGTTATGTGATACTAGACTAACAATGAATAATATGGGTAAGTTTTATTTCAAAGGACTTTTACATTTATGAGGAAATGTCAACACACAGCTTAAAAAGTCGTGTTGTAGATATTTTTGAATCTTTTACATCTGTAAGAAAAGAATTTCAGTTAGATATGGAAAACCCAATCTTTATTGTGACAGAGGGTTCCTTTAGCTATGTTAGGTCAAAAATTCAAATGTTGAAATTTTAAAATAAGGTTCTGATGATTCTCATGACTTTGTTCCATTGTATGACACAAAGTAAAAATATTTATGTTCAGTTTTTTGAAGCAGACTATGAAAACTGTCATGGATACAATTGTTAAAATTGCTCAGCGTGTATGTGAAAATGCTATGAAGCACTGCCAACTTATAGAACTGTTGAAAGATATGGAAGACAATTCAGTGGGCTCGTATTTTTTTAGTTGAGTTTTGAACAAGTTTTACAATTATTTAATGTACTGTTCATTTCAACTCAAGATTTTCTTGAAACTAAAGGAGTGCTTGCAAAATAGTCAATAATCGAAGGCCTAAGGCAGTGTGATTATGTTTTCTCACTCATGTCACACTGCATATGAATGAGCTAATTTTGAAGCTCTAAGAAAAGGTTAATATGTGACTTAGCTAAGCAGTTACAAGAATTTATGTTGAGATGAAAACATTTAATAATACAAATCAGTAATAATTTTTAAAACACTTTCTATTTTGTATTGGGGTATATAGCCAATTAACAATGTTGGGATGGTTTCAGGTCAACAGCAAAGGGCCTCAGCTATACATATACATGTTTCCATTCTCCCCCAAACTCCCCTCATATCCAGGCTACCCCATAACATCGAGCCAAGTTTCATGTGCTATACAGTAGGTCCTTGTTGGTATTAATGACAATTTTATACACTTTTCTAACATGAATCAATATACAGAACACTTGAATTATAACCAGTAGTAATATAAATTGTCCAAAAAGCTGTAAGAGGAATTTGCAGGACACTGTATTGATACTGAACTTGCTCTGAAATTTATATAGTCTCCCTTTAAAATAATACTAGTTTACACTAGAGTTCGCAAATTTATTCAACTTGGAGAGGCACAGTTTTCAAACTAATATGCTCTTCTTTAAAGTTAAAGCAACTGGAGAAGGAAACAGCAACCCACTCTAGTATTCTACCCTTGCTTGGGAAATCCCATGGATATAGGAGCTGGGTGGGCTATAGTTCATGGGGTCAAAAAGAGCAGCTGAGTAGCTTTCACTTCACCTCCATATATACATAACTTTAATATCATACCCATTGAGCAAAATAAGTTTCACAAAGGTGTTTCAGATCTTATTTAATCTAAGTTAGACCTTTTGTATCCAGAACAACAACAATGTTCAAAATTTCACAGGTGTTTTATTATTGTATTAGTCCAATATTAAACATTTAAAATGCCTGTTCATAAGACTTGTTTTTGATAAGTTTATCTTTAGTGTATTATTTTCCAGATAAATACAATACATAAAAAAAAATAAAATAAAGTTAAAGCAATTATCCCCAGAAGATGAAACAGTTTTGTCAATGCAAATGTGATATTAAATGGTTCGTTTTCTTATTGTTTTGAAAGTTTTTTTTCTGGATTCTGGATACAAGTCCTTAGAGATATAGGATTTGCAAACATTTTCTTCCAGTCCATAACTTTTCATTCTTTTAACAGTGCCAGTAAAGTCTTCAATCAAGGCATTGAGGTCAGGGTTTGTGATTTCCTTCATTTAATGCAGATTTTTGTTGGTGACAAAGTTTGGCATTAAAAATAGGGTGTTTGGCTTATATTTGGGTGTTCTGCATTCCTATAGAGTGGAAATATGGGTGATGTATGTTTGGTGAAAATTAATTAAGGCAAAACTAACCAGGAGTCAGGAGGCCAGAAGCAGGAAGCTCTATCAGGTACACACAACTCCATGTCAATACAGACCCCTATAGGAAGAGATGTACCTTGCATCACCAGCAGGAAATGACACTGCTTTATTTCTGCCAGCAGGGGGCAGAAAGATTTTTTTTCCTTGCCTGGCAACAGCTGAGCCAATAAAAAGCCTGTGTACTTCAAACCCTTCCAGTGGACCTTTTGTTTCTAGAAGTCTATCCCAACTTCCCCTCCTTCTCTGTAATAAAAGAGTTTCCTGTCCTTTGCATAACTGGAGTTGTATGTGGTTCACCATAGTTCCCTGTCCTGAATTGCAATTCTTTGCTGCTCCCAAATAAACCCCTTTTGCTGGTAAAATAACTGGCTGTTTTATTATTTTAGGTTAGCAGTTTACTGACGTTTCCCCTGACAAAATATGCTTTGTCCCTGAAGTGAGAACAAAACAAAGGAGTCCTGACAGAATATATTAATGGCGGTTGCATACAAACTCAAGACCCTTGTCCTTTCCCATCTGACTTAGCATTAGAGCTCAGCATTACAGGGATGTATATTAACATATCCACTCGAATTTAACAACGATGTCAGACTCTCTGATAGAAGATGAGTTTGATCTGACCAACTGGTTTAACTAAGAGAACTGGCACAGCCAATTAGATTGTGTGGCATATATTTTACCTGTACTGAATGAGCTAAATTCGCAGCTCCAAACTTTCAAAGGACATACATTTCAAGTATTTAAGATACAAGTATCTTTCCAAAAAATTCGATTAACAAAGGTCTATATAAATGATCAATATTCTAATTCTCCTAGGCCTTTCTGAGTATATCAGGTTAAACAAAGTGCCTCTAAGTAAAAGAGTAACTGGTATAATTGATAGTTATACCAGTTATACTGGGTTCAGTCCCTGGTTCAGGAAGATCCCCTGGACAAGGGAATGGCAACCCACTCCACTAGTCTTGCCTGGAGAATTCCGTGGACAGAGGAGCTTGGTGGGCTACAGTCCATGGGGTTGCAAAGAGTTGGACATAACTGAGCAACTTTCACATTTTTTTCAAAGTCTTTTTAGCCTACCTCCCAGAAAATGAGAAAGTGGTTAATTCCAATAACTTTTGCAACACAGGTGGTTTCAAATTCTTTGCTTTCAACAACAACAAAAAAGGAAAATCTAATCAAGTTGTCAGCTGAGAGGTTATTAAAAATAATGTCTGGTGGTGGATCACTATGCGATTTTTTTCACATATAGATAGTGCAGACTTTGATGAGCAGCGCTAAAGAGTATTTCTTGTCATTTCCAGCATTGGAAGTAGCCACAAATTTATATTATCTGGTACCTATTTTGATCCCAGGCAATATGGGGTGAAATAAAATATAGGACATTTTTAGTTCATTTCAACAGATAACAGAGATAAGCGTCCTGGTGTCTACCATTCAGGTATTGCTGTGTAAGCCTGAAAGTTCATTTACCTCTTGGGGACTTTGCTCTTCCAGCTCTTATATATTATGTGTTTGTCAGGCACATAAGACTAGAATAAGAGAGGAGGAAGAGAGAAAGCCCCACCAGGGCCAGGTGTGCTCAGTCAAGAAAACAGAAAACTCAGTTATTTTCATCCTGAAGTCTAGCAGGTAATGCGCTTTCAGCCAGCAGGGAGCAGTAAGGAAACAGTGGCACAATTCTGCATTGTAATAACAATTTTAAAAGTCTAAGGGTCACCTGACTTTGGCTACACGTTAGAATCATCTGTGTGTGTGTGCTCAGTTGTGTCCGACCCTTTGCAGCCCCATGGCCTGTAGTCCACCAGGTTCCTCTGTCCATGGAGTTTTCCAGGCAAGAATACAGGATCAAACCGGTGTCTCTTGCATCTCCTGTATTGGCAGGTGGATTCTTTACCACTAGTGCCACCTGAGAAGCCCCAGAATCATCTGGGCTAGGTTTTAAAAACTACCCATGCTGGGTTTGCACCCTAGACAAAGAAATCAGACTTTAAAGCGCTTGCCAGCTACCTGCACCCAGTCTTCTTCAATCCCTCACTGCTTGATGGAGTAACTGAATGACACCTAGTGGGCACATCTCAGAAAACAAGTTCTTGAATCCTCGCCTTTTTCTTCTCCAGAGAGTTGTCCAGGTCGCAATTTAATGGGGTTTGGGGAACAGAAGACTAAAGAAAATTTTGGGATATCAGCACGTTTCTTTCTTTTTAAAAAATTGTAAAAAAAATAAATAAATAAAAAATAAAAAATTGTATAGTTTTAATGAGCTGGCTCTTCTCTTTTTTAATTGGAGGATAGTTGCTTTACAATACTGCGTTTGTTTCTTTTGTACAACAAGAGTCAGCTTTAAGTATACATTCATTCCCCTCCCTCTTGAGTCTCCCTCACATCACAGAGCACTGAGACAAACTCCCTTTGCTAACAGTAGCTTCCCACTAGCTACCTACTTCACACATAGTAGTGTATATATGGGGCTTCCCTAGTGGTTGAGCAGTAAAGAATCTGCCTGCAATGCAGGAGACAGCAGGTTCCATCCCTGGGTGGGGAAGATCCCCTGGAGGACATGGCAACAGACTCCAGTATCCTTGCCTAAAAAAATCCAATGGACAGAGGAGCCTGGTGGCCTACAGTTCATGGAGTCACAAACAGCCAGACATGACTCAAGTCACTGAGCACTAGCATGAATGTAGCCAATGCGACTCTCTCAATTTCCCCACCTTCTCCCCTCGCTGTGTCCACCAGTCCGTTCTTTATGCCTGTGTCTCTATTCCTGCCCTGAAAAATAGGTTCAACGGTACCTTTTTTTTTTTTTTTAAGATTCTATATGTGTGTGGGGGAGTTGTTTTTTGTTGTTCAGTTGCTCAGTTGTGTCCGACTCTTTGCAACCCCATGTACTGCAGCAGGCCAGACTTCCTGGTCCTTCACCATCTCCCGGAGTTTGCTCAAACTCATGTCCATTGAGTCCATGATACCATCCAACCATCTCATCCTCTGTCCCCTTCTCCTCCTGCCTTCACTCTTTCCCGGCATCAGCGTCTTTCCCAATGAGTCAACTCTTCGCATCAGGTGGCCAAAGCATTGGAGCTTCAGCTTCAGTACTTCCAACGAATATTCAGGGTTGATTTCCTTTAGGATTGGCTGGTGTGTGTGTTAATATACAATATTTGTTTTTCTCTTTCTGACTTACTTCACTCTGTATAACAGGCTTTGGGTCACTACAGCCGGACTCAAATTCCTTTCTGTTTATGGCATCGGCCTGTTTCTAGCGGCTTGGGGCGAGCTGATTTCCCAGTGAGCTCGCAGTAGGACTAGAAAAAGGAAACGAGGGTGGACCTGAGCGGCAGCGAGGAGGAGCGGACCCGCAGAGAGCGAGGGAGGAGCCGGCGAAGACGTAGCCGGGGCAGGCGGTCCCCACGTGGCCCCGACTTCCGCGCCCGCGCCGCGGGGGCGGGGGCGGCCTGGGGACCATGGCGGGCCTGGACGCGGGCGGGGCCGTCCCCGTGTGGCTGGCGGAGGAGGACTTGGTCTGCATCATCTGTCACGATCTGCTGGCCTGGCCCGCCACGCTGCCCTGCGGCCACACCTTCTGCCGCGACTGCCTGGTGGACCTGTGGGACGCGAGGCGCGGCCGGTTCTGCCCCACCTGCCGCGAGGGCGCCCCCGGGCCGCCGCAGCTACGGAAGAACACTATGCTGGAGGACCTGGCCGACAAGTACAGGCGGGCGGCGCGAGAGCTGGAGGCCCCGAGCCCGGACCCCGGCCCGGAGCCCGGTCCGGCACCTCGCCCAGCGCCCGTACCTGGGCGCCCCACGGCGCAGCCGCGGGTAGGGAGGCGGGACCGGCGGTTGCTCTCTGCCCTCCGCTCAACCGCGCCGCCTGCACCCCAGTACCCTCAGGGCGCTTCCTCTCTTCCTGTTTGTTTCTACTTTCACTTTAGTGTTCTCAGGCTGTACATAGAACCCGTTCTTTGGAAAATTCAGAGAAATATGAAGGAGCAGAAAAAAAAAATCCAAATCTGAAATCCTGTCAACTTACTATCTACCCTGTCCTATTTCCACTTATTTCCTCTCTTTCTGCAGCCTGTCTATCTCTCTGACGATTTTTCAGTTCAGTTCAGTTGCTCAGTCGATTTTTTTTTTCAGTCGATTTTTAATTGTGCTAAAATATGCTTACGTTATATAACATAAAATTTGCCATTTAACCATTTTTAAATGTACAGTTCGGTGGCATTCTATTTACATTGCTGTGCAATGATCAACACGACCGAGTTCCAAAACCTTTTCAACACCACAAACTAACTGTACCCGTGAAGCAGTGACTTCTCCCTTCGCTCCAGCCCCTGGTACCTTCTCATCTACTTTCTGTCTCTGTGACTTGTCCTCCTCTATATATTTCAATCAAGTGGAATCATGCAGTATTTGCCACTTTGTTTCTGGCCTTAGCTTCTTTCAGTTGCTATACCATTTTCAAGATTCATTTATGTTGTAGCATATATCTGAAATTCATTCCCTTTTTTTTGGTAACCATTCATTTGTTTATTTTTGGTTGCACTGGATCTTCATTGCTATGAAGATTGCTTCATTGCTCAGGCTTTCTAGTTGTGAGTGGGGGCTACTGTCTAGTTGCAGTGTGAAGGCTTCTCATTGTTTTGGCTTTTCTTGTTGCTGAGCACTGGCTCTCGGGCACACAGGCTTCAGTAGTTGCCGCTCTCAGGCTCTAGAGCACAGGCTCAGAAGTTGTTGGGCAGCAGCTTAATTGCTTTGAGGTAGGGGGAATCTTCCCAGACCAGGGATCGAACCCATGTCCCCTAAATTGGCAGGCGGATTTGTATCCACTGGGCCACCAGGGAATTGTGAACTTCATTCCCTTTTTTGTGGCTGAATAATAAATCCCTTTTTTGATTATACCACTTTTTTTTTTTTTAATCCATTCAAACACTGATGGACATTTGGATTGTTTCCACCTTTTGGTTCTCACAAGTAATATTGCCGTAAACATTGGTGTACAGATATCCGAGTTCCTATTTTCAGTTCTTTGAAGTAGGAGCAGAATTCTTGGCTCACATGACAATTCTGTGTTTAGCTAGCTGAGGAACAGCCAAACTGCATTCCACACAACAACAATATTTTGCATTCCCATTAACAAAGTAGAAGGGTTCCAGTTTTCGTCAACTTTTGCTCCAGGGACTTAGGTCAATTTGCTCCTAGTCTGTTAGCCACCGGGACTTAGGATATTGTCAGTTTACACCATGATCTTTTGCCCCAGACACCTGCAAGTTTGACTCCTCTTGCGATATTTCTGAGCAATGCCCATCACCTCTCTGGGCTGAGCTCCAAGTTAGGTGAAACAAAGATAAATGAGCACCCTGTGACATTCCCTCAGACAGCCCCAAGCCTGGTTAGAACAGACATATGCAATGGTTTGTGACTAAGATCTCTTCTGTGCCTTTGGGAATCAGGACCAGAGTGTCATGCTGGAGATTTTCAATCCTGTCACTGAGCCAGGAAGGGAAATGCGGCGAGTGCAGGTCAGAATGTCACAAAGCTTCCTACTGCCAGTCTGTGTTGTTTTTGATTCAGTGATTGCCAGAGTTCTGCCTCAAAAAGTTGGTTCTGAGTTTCTGCTTGTTCTGTGATGTTCCTGTGTGTGATGTGTTGGGGCAGGCTAGGGATTGATAGAGGGCCAGAAAGCTTGGAGCTATCTACTCCTCTTTTTTTTTTCAAAAATAATTAATAGACTTTACTTTTTCGAGCAGTTCTGGATTTATAGAAAATTGAGCAGATATTGCAGAAAGTTCCCTTATTCCCCTCACGGTTTTCCTTATTTATTACTCTCTTGCATTAGTTTGGTTCCTTTGTTACAATTTATGAACCAGTATTTAACGTTTTTATTTATTTCTTTGGCTGCACTGGGTCTTCATTGCTGCCCATGGGCTTTCTCTAGTTGTGTCGAGTGGGGGCTGCGCTCTAGTTTCAGTGCTTGGGCTTCTCATTGCTGTGGCTGCTCTTGTTGTGGATGGAGTAGGGGCTCTAGGGCACGGGCTCAGTGACTGCGCTGCACAGGCTTACTTGCCCCGTGGCATGTGGAATCTTCTGGACCAAGGGTCAATTCCCTGCACTGGCAGCCGGATTCTTAACCACTGGACCACCAGGGGAGTCCTGTGAACCGATATTGATACATTGTCATTTACTAAAATCCATAGTTGCAGTTCACTCCCTGTTGTACCAGTCTATGGATTTTGACAAATGCATGAAGTCAGGTATCTGCAGTTATAGCTATACTGCCTTGAAAACCCCCTGAGCCCCACCTTTCCGTATCCCCTCACCCCCCGCCAACCCCTGGCAGTGACTGATTTTTTTGCTATCTCTTTGGCTTTTCCAGAATGTCATACCATTGGAATCACACAGTATCTAGCTTTCTCAGACTAGTTTCTTTCACTAAACATAATTAAGGTTTGTGGCTTGACTGCTCATTTCTTTTTATTGCCAAATAATATTCCATTGCATACATGTCCCACAGTTTGTCTATTCACCTTCTAATGGACATATTGGCTGCTTCCTTTTTTTCCCCCCCTTATAATTAAAGCTGTTTTCTTCTTCTTGGTTATAAATACAGCATTGGAAGTTCCCTGGTGGTCTAGCGGTTAGGATTCAGCGCTTTCACTGCCGTGGCCTGGGTTCTATCCCTGGTCGGGGAACTGAGACCTTACAAGCCGAGTGGTGTGGCCACAGATGAATAAATACAGCATTATCCCTCAGGTCCTTAAAACTATTTGTTAGTATAGTGACTGAATATACTTTGCATTGGCTTTCAGATTATAATTGCCTATGGATGGTAGGATATTGGATGGTTTAAAATGTTTCTTCTTTCAATTCTCTGCATTTTCTAAATTCAGCATGATAAGTGTGCAGTTTTATGGATAGAAAAAACACCAACACTTATTTATAAAAGTTTTTAATTTGCTCAGGTGTCTAGATAAGGGCTCCACTCCAGAATTCCAGCTGCCAGAATGTTTAGGAGTGAGACCTGGACATACAAGAGCAAAGAATGTTACCAGTGGCCAGCCACCTTCCTCTGCAAATTAGTCTGCATATGACTTCTGAAACACATGCTATTTTGAGGGACATCAGTGCTTCTTAGAGATGAAAAATTAGTTCCAGTTTTTGAGGTTCCAGCATAATTTAAAAAGTGAAAGCTGTCCCCCCAAAGTTATTAAAAACTCTGGTTTATTTAGAGTAGAATGATGAAAATCTTGTATTTCTGTGGTTCTATGTAGGACCCCTTTGGGAGGTAATTCAGATTTCTCCAATGAGTTCTGGGCCCCGCCTGCCCCTGATGCCTCTCCAGGTCTTGAGGTTGTTGACAGAATGTGTTGGTGGCCAAACTTCCTCCCACTCTCAGCCAGGCAGCTGCACAGATGAAGCTCTGGAAGTGGAGTTGTTTAGCATTCTCATCTGAATGTTTCTTTAAATGTGAAGGATGCCAATAAACAAAAAAGAGCTTGCATCTGTACAGCAATCTAGAATCTCCACAATCCTTTCATAGTAGACGCTTTTCACTGTTAAAGGGAACGAGAGGTGGTCGCTTTAATTTTTGAAAGGAGTGGTGAAGACACAGGATGAGTCAGAGGTGAGAGTGGGCCTGAAGCCTGAGCCAAATGCCTTCCACGCAGCTTACCAGCTGCCACCTGCACCAAATCCCCAGGCTCCCACCCTGCTTCCTCTCTGACTTCCCCAGTTCAAAATGACCCGTCTTCCCTTCATGCCTCACTCCCACCCCCTACTCCCCCAGCCCCATCCGATGGATGAACTCTGCTTCCCTGTTATGGCCACTGAACAACCAGTAGGGGGACGTGGGCATGCGGAAGGTCCGAGGACTTTACCTCCTTTTCCTCTAGACACTTTTGTCACCTCCTTGACCGCTTCCTTTATCCAGTGTTTAGGGCTCCCTCTGTCTAGAGCTGGTTCCTGGGTCCAGCTTTATGTTCTGCTTTGCTCTTTTAAAGGTGAAGGCATCAAAGAGCATCACAGAAGTTGACCAGGAGCTGGCAAAGCTGGTGGAACGGCTTATAGATATTGTCAGGAACCTTCAGAGTCCGAGACACCGCCCAGAATCTGGACCAGATAAAGAAGTGAGCATTCTGGCTGTGGTAGGCCCATCTGGGAGAAGAAAGGATGTGCCTGGGGCTGGGGCTAGGGACAGCTCCCTGGGACCTCTGGGAAGCAACATGGATGTGTTTGCCCGTGAAGGATGCGCTAAATCCCAATCTTTCACCTTGCAAACACAGATAACTGGGAGTTTGGAATGTTTGAGGTGAGGTGTGAAAGCTTCAAGTAGGCTTCCATCCATCCTTATCACTCCACATAACCGGCTTACTCCCCGAAGATCACCAGTGACCTCTGTGCAAATCCTGCAGACCTTCTAGCTTTTATTCTCATTGGCCTTTCAGCCGCCTATGACATAGTTGACCACAACATCATTTTTTTTTAAATTCTGTATGATTTCTAAAAGCTACATTTCGTTTACCGATGTTACAAAATATTGGCTCTGTTCCCAGTGTTGTGCAACACGTCCTTGTAGCCTCTCTCACGCCCAGTAGTTTTTACCGCTCACTCCCATGGCCCCATGTTGCCTCTCTCACCTCTCTCCCCACTAATTTGTGTGTGTGTGTGTTTTTAATATTTATATATATTTAATATATGTGTATATCTTTACAAAACACTGTGTAATAACTGAATATATTTAAAAGAAAATTTTTTTTGAAAGCTGTTCTGCCATGACCATAGATAAAAGATCTTTTTCCCCCCTTTTTTCTTTTTTAAAAAATTTCATTATTGGAGCACAGTTGCTTTACACTGTTGTGTTAGTTTCTGCTGTACCACACAGTGACTCAGCTACACGAACACACACATCTCCCCCCTCTCTCTGGAGCCTCCCTCCCATCCCACTCCCGTCCCACCCCTCACGGTCATTAGCGAGCACCGAGCTGGGCTCCCTGTGCTGTATAGCAACTTCCCACCAGCTACTGCTGACCACAGATTTGTTTTCTGTTTATCAGTGAGTCCGCTGCTTTTCACAGCTTCATTCTTGGAGCTTTCTTTCCCCTGAGCTCTGAGATACGAGTCTTCCAGTCTTTCCCCATGTCTCTCTGGCTGCTCCTTTTCTGTCTGTTTGGCAGGTTTACTGTCCTCTGCTCAGCAGTGAAAAGCTGGGATTCCTTAAGGCTGAGTTGTAGGTCACTGTTTCTTTCCCTCAGATGGCCCTGTCCACACCTGTGGCTTTAATTACCCACCCTGTGCACAAACGTAGCTTCAGCCTGGACCCTCCTCTGATCTGGTGTCTTGCTTCTCATCTTTTCCTCTTGGCATCTCAGAGGCACATCACACTTAATCTGTCCTGAACTGTGTCTCCTCTGGGTACCCCATCTGAGCAGCTGACCCTGTAACCTTTCCAAGTTCCCAAGTCAGAAATCTGAGGATCATGTCACCCCCCTCCATCCCCTGGCTAAACATCTCTTGAACCTATTTACTATTCTGGAGCTCCTTAAAAACGTCTTTAATCCAATGCTATGACCATCTCTGATCTGGATTTCTACCAAAGCCTCCTAATCATCCATTCTGTTCCCACTATAGTGTCACACTTCTCATCACGGGGCCCATACCATGGAATGTTCTTTTTCCCTGTCATGTAGGTCATGCCTGCTCAGCCTTCAGACCTCGGCTAGATTATCACTTCCTTGAAGAAGCCTTCACTGATTTCCTTGAACAAGTCAAGTTGCCTTACTAGAAGCTCTCATGTATGTGATTCCATGTATCTTTCATTTGCAGCAGTTGTCACACTTGGGACTTGATAGTGATTGATACCATAGTTTATTAATGTCTTTCATTCCTCTTCCTAGCACTGGACTCTAAGCTCTAGGCGGGCAGAGACCTTGATGACTTTTGTCCTTTTGTTCACTCTTGTTTTCCCAGGCCTGGCACAGTTCTGGGGACAGAGTAAATGCTCAGTAAATACCCGGAGTATTTGAATGAGTGAATAAATGGGTCCTCAGGGACCCAGCGTGTTGGGGTAGAAAGTCTGAGAGTCTGACAGTCCTGACGTGGTTACTCACAAGTGTTAAGACCTTGGGCCAGTCATTTCATCTTTCTGAGTCTCAGGCTTCTATCTGTAAAACAAGAACAACAAATGATCTGTGGCCTGCTCCTCATTGGTTTAATGGGGAGGTTTTTTTTTTAATATCTTGTATGAAAATGTGCTTAAGCAATGTGAAAATGTGGGAAAATCAAATTAACTGTGGCAATTTAGTTAACTAACCCTAACCCTAATCCTGCAAATGGTGACCCACTCTAGTATTCTTTCCTAGAAAATTCCATGCACAGAGGAGGCTGACGGGCTACAGTCCATGGGGTTGGACGCGACTGAGCACATACACACACACAGCCCTAACCTTCTTTTGCAACGTGGGGGTAATAAACCTATCTTGGAAGGTTGTTAGGCAATTAGAGGTGAGCAGTGGAAAATACGCAAGAGGTAGTACCTACTCCTGTTATGATTGACCAAAAGAATGGGAAATGGATTTTCCTAAGTTGGGGGAAGGAGAGTCAAGTGGAGGTAGGAAAGTGGTGAGCAGATGAGAGACTGTGTTGAGGAAAAACAGGACCTGAAGGTAAAGAAAATCAAAGAGTATGTGTTGGAGGCCCCAGAGACTGGATGCAGGCAGCATGATTGTCTTGGCCCATGGAAAGAGTTATTATGATAAGACGATAACAGTCGGGGAAAGACTATTTCAGCCTCTGTGGCTTATCTTAGTGCCTATCTGTATTATTCATTTTGTAAAGCCCCTATAAGATGGGCCTAAAATTTTAAAACTTTTTGGGGGGTATGAGCTTAGAATTCTGTGTCTGTTGTACAGCATACTAGAAAATACATAGCAGTTTAAGAACCACAACCCATCCATAACCCCATCACCCAGAAATTGCTATTCTCTAATGTCATTGCCGTAATAATGTATTCCAGATTGTTTTCAAGGCATGTATTTTGAGGGCCTAATTATATTTTGAAAAACCTGTTGGGAGGTAAGTAGAAAATTATAGATGGTTGGCAGGACTGGAATATATTTGTTGCATTCCTTAAGAGGTTGTCTTTCTTTCTTCCTTCCTTCCCTCCCTCTTCCCCCTCCCTCTCTTTCATTCTGTTCTTATTCATCAATAGACTTTGTTGGAAGGGGTGGACGTTTCCTTGGCTTCTCCCAAACTGAGTTCCAGCCCACCTGAGCGAAAAATGAAAGCTATTCTCCATGACCTAGAAGAGATCCAAGAAAAATTACGAGACAACTTCACGCAGAAAGGGGCCCTTGAAGAACAAACACAGGGTGAGTTGATGTTATTTGGTAGAGGAGGTTGGATTATGGAAGCTGGGGCAGTGTTCCATGGCTTCGTTTTGGGGGAACAGGATCTCTGAGCCCAGCTGCGTGTTCCCTGGGATGTGAATGAGGACGGAGTGGGCTGAGCTATTTTTGTGGCTGAATGTGTTTTTGGACCTGACTGGAGGTGTGATGTAACACAGGCCCTTAATAGACAGAAACTCATTTTCTAAGACTTAGAAATCCAGAACCTAGACCTGATTTTGCTAGCTCACTGCACACCTGTGTTATTCTGCTTGAGGAGATTCAGAGATAGGTGGCTTTTTAATTTTTCACTAGTAAATGTCTTATTAATGAAGAATGCAACTCTGTACAATTCTTGATAAATTCTATTCAACTATAATCTCTGGCCAGTGTTAGCATGTTAAGTAGCAAAAATGTAGATTATAACAGAACTTTGCTGGTGGCGCAGTGGGTAAGAATCTGCCTGCCAGTGCAGGGGAACCTGGTTCAATCCCAGGTCGGGGAACTAAGATCCCACATGCTGAGAAGCAGCTAAGCCCGTGCAACACAAGTACTTAGCTGCTCTAGAGCCTGAGAACCACAACCACCGACACCCGCACGCCCTAGAACCCATGCTGTGCAACAAGGGAAGTCACCGCAATGAGAAGCCTGAGACCACAGTTAGAGAGCAGCCCCTGTTCACTGCAACTTCAGAAATAAAATAGTTTTTTAAACAATCCAACTTAGAAAATTCAAGTATGTCTTAGCAAGTACAATTTTTATTATCTTGGCTATTTTTGTTTTTTTTTAAAGCTTATTCCGCTGTAGGGGAAAGAGGAGTCTTTTTTTTGGGGGGTGGCGGCTTCAAGGCACATGGAGTCTTAGTTTCCCTAACCTGGGATAGAACTTGCAGCCCCTGCACTGGAAGCTCACAGTCTTAACCATGGGACTGCCAGTCGTTGTGAACCTCCAGGGAAGTCCCTATTTTGGCTGCTTTGATTTTGATTGTTTGGGCCAGTCCAGGGCAGCTTTAAAACACAAGATCTGAATATTTCCTGAACCATCATTCCCTGAAGTTCTCACAAGATTGTTTTTAAGACAATAGATTAGCTGTTCTTCAAGTCAGCACTTTAACGGCTGCTAAGCAATTTGGCTGCCTCCTCACAATGATTTCCTTTGACCCTATGTAAATCGACCATGAGCTGCCACGGAAATCACGCAGCCTAAACAGCACAGTGTTTCTCGAGGCATGGCCCAGGACTTTCTGTAACACTAGAAAGAATGCAGATAATCTCCAGTTTGTTAGTCTATTTTTTTTTCTAATGTGTTTTTTCTGATTTTGATGTCAATATTATGCTCACTTCATAGTATTAATTAAAAATCTTCTCACCCTTAAAAAATGAAAATTCAGAATCCAGGCCCCGTTGCCAAACTATTGAGCTAGCGTCTCTGGGACTAAGTACCAAGGATTTGTATTTTTACCAACTTTGCAGGGGATTTTAATGCATACTACCGTTTTGATAACCATTTTGGGCTTACCCAGTATGGGTGATTATTTGTAATACAAATTTAATTCTTGGGGAGTGCAGTTGCCCCTTGAGCCCATGAGGATTAGGGGCACCAAAAACTTAAAACTGCCCCAAAACTTAACTTCCAGTAGCCTACTGTTGACTGGAAGCCATACGACCGCATGAACGGTTGATTAACACACACTTCGTATGTTTTGTGTACTATACACTATATTCTTAGAGTAAAGCAGGTTAGAATAAAAGAAAATGTTATTAAGAAGAGCATAAGGAAGAGAAAATACATTTACAGTACTGTACTGTATCTATTACACCGTAAGTTTACATCAGCCAACTCTTAGGTTCGGTTTATGCTCCTGTCCCTTCAGGAAACAAATGGGGAAGATTTCACCTTCATAGTCCATATCCTAGCGTTTCCCTTACTTTCCCTTCTGCCACTTCCTGTGGTCATTGTAAGCACACAGCAGCTTTAAGGTAATAATAAAATTTAGTACAGTTTGGGGTTAGCTCAGTCACTTAGTCGTGTCCGGCTCTTTGCAACCCCATGAATTGTACCCCACTAGGTTCCTCTGTCCATGGGATTGTCCTGGCAAGAATACTGGAAGGGGTTGCCATTTCCTCCTCCAGGGGATCTTCCTAATCCAGGGATTGAAGCCTCATCTCCTGAGGCTCCTGCATTGGCAGGTCGATTCTTTACCACTGAGCCACCTGACAAGCCTTGGGATTAGCAGGTATAACTAGTATATACAGGATGGGTAAACAACAAGGCCCTACTGTAAAGCGCAGGGAATTATATTCAGTAGCCAGTGATGAATCATAATGGAAAAGAATATGAACAAGAATATATATATGCATACATGAATCACTTTGTTGTATAGTAGAAATTAACACAACACTAAATCAACTATACTTCAATAAAATGAAAACCAAACTTCAGTATATTGAGAGGAAATAGGTATCAGCAGTTGTGATGAATCTCATTTCAATTCATATTTCCCAGTTTAATAACGGTTTAAAGCATTGACCTAAAAAAAAAAAAAAGCATTGACCTGAGGTCATGGAGATTCTGGGGGTGAGGGTGCTGTGATCTCCTGGAACCATATTAATTAATTTATTTGATAAATATGCTTTAAATACTTCCTATGTACCTGGCAATGGGTAAATGCTTAGAATACAGAGATGAATAAAATCTCTGCCAGCAAGGAGCGTAGGACTCAGTGGGGGGCGGGGGGGGAAGGTCCACAGTAAGAACATGGGACTAGATATATGTAAGCTGGATGTACTCCCTGATCAAATGCTGACGATGAGAAAGACAAGCTGTGTGTGTTGATCATGATGTTTGGATATCTTCTATGTGCCTTTCTTTTTTTTTTGATGGGACTGTCTCCCTCTCCCAATGTTTTTGATTCCATAGTTGAACTCCCAGAAGTTCCATCTTCTTCCTCATGCCCACCACCTGACCAGAGCCGCCTTGCACCCAAGAAGGCGTCCTCGTTTGCTCGATGTAAGTATGTGATCTGCCTACAGTGTGGGTTTGACTTGGTGGAGCAAGGAGCTGTAAGAGCATGTTGTGTCCATCTCTCTACTGTTAGACCCCTTGGCTTGTTCCTCCACACCTGGCCCCTCCCTATGGGGAGCTGATGACAAAGGCAAAAGGGGTTGAAGACTCCCAAATTCCAGGCTGAGCCAGACCCCTGAGCTCTCAGAACACAGGCAACCTTTGGGCATCCATGCCGGAGCCATCAGTTACAGCCAACTGCCAATGCCCCAACCTGGCTAAACTACCATCACTGCCCAAGTCTGGAATAATCCTTGAGGGCACGGATCCTGGAGCCAACTGCTCCACTCACTAGCTGTCTGATCTTGGAGAAGTCATGTAACCTCTCAGAGCCTCAGTTCCCTCATCTGTAAGATGGAGATAGTAGTACTTACTTCCTTGTGGGATTGTCATCAGGGTAAGTGAGTAAAAACGTGTGTAAATATGAGTTTCAGTAGGAATGCTGTGTATTAGCAATTATTTACTCCTTTAGTGGAAAACAGTATGGAATATACAAAACGAATAAGACATGAGCCTTAATCAGGAAGCTTAGTGTAACCAGAGAGAGGTAAATAGCCGTGGTCATCAATCACTCTACTCTAGGTAGAAAATGGTAAGTATCACTAGCCATCAGGTAAAGCATTAGGGGAAGAGCAAGAGGTGACTTTTGTGGGGTGAGCTTCACAGACAGCTTCCTGAAAGAAGGCTCATGGGTAAGTAGAAATGAAGGTGGGAGAGGCGGGTATTGTTACTAGAACAGCATCAGGGATATGTATAACAAGGTTCCACTGAAAGTTGACGTTCCGACTGTAATGCTAGTATAAGTAAAACTGTATCACGTTCAAAGATACACAGCTGCTTTTTGCTATTTGAGGACCTCGTAGCATGAACCATCAGAGCTGACTGGTCATGTTCTGGTTTCTTCCCCCAGGGGCCATCAGTCCAACCTTTGAGCTTGGGAGCCTCTCCTGTAATCTCATGGTGTCCACGGATCTCCGGACAGTGACTGTGTCTACCTTCCCAAAGCTCAATTCCTGGAGCCCTGAGAGGTTTGCCTCCAGCCAGGCCTTGTGTTCCCAGGCCCTCTCTTCTGGGCAGCATTACTGGGAAGTGGACACTCAGCGCTGCAGCCACTGGGCAGTCGGGGTAGCTTCGCGGGGGATGAAGCGTGACCAGATCCTGGGGAGGACCACGGACTCCTGGTGTGTGGAGTGGAAAGGGACCAGCAGGCTCTCTGCGTGGTGCATGGTCAAGGAAACTGTCCTCGGCTCAGACAGACCTAGTGTGGTGGGCATCTGGCTGGACCTTGAGGAGGGAAAACTTGCCTTCTATTCCAAGGCAGATCAGGCGAAGCCTCTGTTTGAGTGCCCGATCTCTGTCTCTTTTCCTCTACACCCTGCCTTCTGGCTGTATGGCTTATGCCCTGGAAATTCTCTGACCATAAGGCAAATGAATGTGTAAACATTCCCCGGGTGTTAAACACATTGATTTCTGGGTCTCTCTGACTTTTAGCAGGGTGGCAACTTAAGAATCCCACTTTCAGCACTTCCCTGGTGGTCCAGATGGTTAGGAATCCACCTGCCAATGCAGGGGACATGGATTCAGTCCCTGCTTCCAAAAGATCCCACGTGCCACAGGGCAGCTAAGCCAGTGCGCCACATCTACTGAGCGCTGGAGCCGTGGAGTCCATGCCCGGCAACCAGAGAAGCCACCACAGGGAGAAGCCGGCACACCCCAAGGAAGAATAACGCCTGCTCACCCCAACCAGGGCCCTGCCCGGCCAAAAATAATTTTTAAAATTAAAGAAAGGAATTGCAAACAAATAAGGAATGAACTTTCAAAGTTGAGGAATGCAAAGTAACTGTTTAACTTGGCTAACTTGCATTGTTCAAACCCTGCGTGGTCCAAAGAAAGGACAGGCTCTTGAGTAGGAGATAATATCTAAGCCCTTGGAATATCCTGCCTGATAAGATTGTCTTTATTGGAGGCCCTTGGGCCACTCAGTATCAGCTCGATCTCTGGAGGAGCTGGAAACTAAGATCAGCCATATGAGCAGTGATTCTGCCTACAAAATAAAGTAACTCAGTCATGTCCGACTCTTTGCGACCCTGTGGACTGACTATAGCCTGCCAGGCTCCTCCACCCATTGGATTTTCCAGGCAAGAATGCTGGAGTGGGTTGCCATTTCCTTTTCCAGGGAATCTTCCCGACCCAGGGATTGAACCCAGGTCTCCCTCATTGCAGGCAGACTCTTGATCATCTGAGCCACCGGGGAATCTGCCTACCGTGGGCCAATCTAGGCTTTGGACACCGAGTCTTGGACGTGCTTCCCTCGTTGGCAGTATTCCATGTGTGTTGTCACACATCAGGCTGGGAGAATTAAGCAATGGCCCTATAATGAGAGGGCCTTTTTCCATTTCTGATTTTAACCTATGTCCTTTCATTGTAATAAACTGTAGTCACAAGTATAGCAGCTTTGCTGAATTCTGTGAGTCCTTCTAGTGAATCACTGACAATGAGATTGATTTTAGGGGTCCTCCTCCCCACCCACAGGGGGCATGCTGTCAAGCGCCGTGTAATACTATCAGGACACATTCAGTGGCTTCAAACAACGCACATTTACAATCTCAAGGCTTCTATGGGCCAGAGTCAGGGTACAGCTTAGCTGAGGCTTCTGTTCTGGAGTCTTGAAAGCTGCAGTCAGAGTGTGAACTGGGGCTGGGTGACGTGGAGGCCCCCCTGGGGAAGGACTTGCTTCCAAGCTCACGTGGTTGTCGGCAGTATTCAGTTCCTCGTGGGTTTTCAGACTGAGGACCCCAGGTCCTTACCCAGTGGGTCTCTGCAGCGTAGCTGCTTGCTTCATCAAAGCCACGAGGGAGATCAGCTCTCCCCAAAGGTGGACATTCAATCTTTTAACAACTCTATCTTTAATTTTTTAAAAAATTGTTAACTTTTAATGGAAGAGTAATTGCTTTATAATACTGGTTCGGTTTCTGCCATACATTCAAGAGGGAGGGGCCATCTGTATACCTGTGGCTAATTCATGTTGATGTGTGGTAAAAATGTTTTTTATTGTACTTAGTTTTGGCCGCGCTGCGTGCAGGCTTTCTCCAGCTGCGGTGCGCAGGCTTCTCATGCACTGGCTTCTCTTGTGGAGCACGGGCTCTCGAGCACAGTTTCAGCACTTGTGGTTCTGGGGCTGAGTTGCCTCATGAATTGTGGGATCTTCCCGGACCAAGGGATCGAACCAGTGTCCTCTGAGTTGGCAGGTGAATTCTTAACCTCTGGACCACCAGGTCAGTCCCGACATTAAATCTTCTGTAATGTAACCACACGGACATATAACCAACGCATCCCTTCGCCTTTGCCTCATTCTGTTGATTAGAAGAAAGTCACGGGCCCTGCCCACATTTAGGGGTGGGGATTCACAGGAGCATGAATACCAGGAAGTGCAGGGGCGGGTCCTTACAGTCTGGCCAGCACATGGTATCACCTCATACTTGATTTCCCCCGTTTCTTTAGAACCATTTTAGCCCATAACAGAATAGATAGAGAAAACGACACAAAATACATGTATTATTATTAAGCACCCTTTACACTTCAGGTCGAGAAATAAAACCCTGCTACCGACCCCAGAGGCTCTTTCCCCATTCCAGTTAAAAAACCCTTACAAAACCCTCTCTCCACCTGAAAGGCATCTTGACTTTTACAGTAATCACTTGCTTGCATTTCTTTAGAGTTTTAGCACCCAAACATGCATCTTTAGCACAAACTCAAAGAAAAAAAAAAAAACACAAACCCTGATACATCTTAACAGCTTTGTTGAGATAAAATTCACCTATTTAAAGTGTACAAATCAATGTGTTTAAGTATATTTAGAGCTGTGAAACCGTCACCATAATCTAATTTTAGAACATTTTCATCACTCCCCATTGAGAGAACCCTCATACCTATTAACAGTTGCTTTGTCTTTGGAGTCACCTGATCTACAGCCTTCCCTCCCTTTCTTCACCTTACAATCCATCTGTAGGTCCCCAGGTTGCATGAGCACCTGCTGGAGAGATGGAATCCAGCTCTGTTGGACTGGGTTGAACAGAAAGTCTTGCTACACAAACCAGCCAGGTGACCTCTGGCAGTGCATTTCGCCTCTATGTCTTTCCTCTGTAAAATGGAAATCATTATTATTGGCCCTTCCTTCTGTTCCTCGGAGTGTTGCAAAAGAATTAAAGTTACAGGTGAAGACATTGGAAGAATGCTAGGTGATTATAAACACGGCAACAGTGACAGAACTATATTTTCTTTCTCTTTTTTTTGGCCACACCATGCGGGACCTTAGTTCCCTGACCTGGGATTGGACCTGTGCCCCCTGCATTGCAAGTGCAGACTCTTAGCCATTGGACTGCTAGGGAAGTCTCAGAACTATACTTTCACATCGCCTACCTTGGTCTCTGGGACTTCTCTGGTAGCTCAGCTGATAAAGACTCCACCTAATTCAGGAGACCCCAGTTCAATTCCTGGGTCGGAAAGATCCCCTGGAAAAGGGATAAGCTATCCACTCCAGTATTCTTGGGCTTTCCTGGTGGCTCAGAAGGTAAAGAATTCTCCTGTAATGCGGGAGACCTGAGTTCAACCCCTGGGTTGGGAAGATCCCCTGGAGGAGGGCATGGCAACCCACTCCAGTATTTTTTTTTTTCCCCGCTCCAGTATTGTTGCCTGGAGAATCCCTATGGATAGAGGAGCCTGGCAGGCTATAGTCCATGGGGTCAGAAAGAGTCGGGGAGATTAAGCACAGCAGAGCACCTTGGTCTCTAACATCTTTAGATTCACACTCATTTCCACACATATTCTTGGAAACAGGAGCACCAGAATTCTTCCCCCATGATCTATTCATTTGCTCTCAGAGCCTCATAAACTACCCTGCGTGATGAGTATTATCACCTTTTTTTAACACTTGAGAGAGGGGAGTGGGGGCCTGGACCAACCTAGGGGTTTGGGCAGGATCAGTCAGCTGAGCATGGCAGATCTGGGAGCCAGCCCAGTGTTCCCACTCTCCAAGTCTCAAAGCTTAACATCCCTTTGATAAGATCCTGGCTGAGACCCAGACCTGGCTGTCCACTTTGATAAGATGCAGCACTGAAGCCGTGAGATGCCCGTTCTTCCATGGTGGTTGGTGTCAGGTCTCAGCGTAGTGGCCTCGAGTTCCTAAGCAGGGCCAGGGCCTCTCTCTTTGTGCCAGATGACCATTAAAAGGCTCTCTGCTCTCACTTCCTGCTTTGTGGAGCCTTTATCGGCTCACCCAGAGTCACCTTGATGTTTGCCTTTCATTTTTTTTAAAAAGTGTTTTACTTTATTATTTATTTATTTGGCTGTGCTGGGTCTTAGTTGGGGTGTGTGGGACGTTCTGCTTGCAGCACGTGGGCTCCAGTTCCCTGAGCAGGGATGGAACCCAGGCCCTGCGTTGGGAGCCCAGAGTCCAAGCCACTGGGCCCCCAGGGAAGTCCCCGATGTTTGCCTTTTAAAACTTAGAATCTAGAGGCCAGGGTTTTAGCCTATTGAAGTCTTTTCGTTAAATACCATCCTCTCAGGTGGTTTGGATAATGGGGCCTCCATCAGCGCGGGGTGTAATTCTTTGGCCACATGACTTCCCCACACTGGAGCCAGAGCACAAAAACCATAAAGGTGGGAATGAAGGTTCTCAGTTTTGGATTCTTTGCTGTTCTTTCAAGCTTCCTTTCTTTTTAAATATTTATTTGGCTGTGTGAGTTCTTAGCTGCAGCTTGAGAGATCCAGTTCCCCATATGTGTGTGCTGTCGCTTCAGTCGTGTCTGACTCTTTGAGACCCCGTGGACTGTAGCCCACCAGGCTTCTCTATCCATGGGATTCTCCAGGCAAGAATGCTGGAGTGGGCTGCCATGCCCTCCTCCAGGGGATCAAACCCGTGTCTCCTGTGGCTGCTGCATTGCAGGCGGATTCTTTGCCTTTGAGCTACCAGGGAAGCTCCCAGTTCCCTGACCAGGGATCAAACCCAGGCCCCGCTGCCTTGGGAGCCCCGAGTCCCAGTCACTGGATCACCAGGGAAGTCCCTTGCCTCGAGTGTTCTGTCAGCATATACTTTTTCATACAGTGTGACAAATATCAATAGCACCCTTTTCTCAAACAAAACTGGAAATCCTCCCCAGAAGAAGAACTGAAGTTGAAATGCCAGTGGATGAAGGACCTCTCACTCAGGTCTGCGCTGTGTGGGGGAAGCAGCCGCCCAAGGACCGAGCCGGAAAGACTTCCCGTCAGGGACTCTGAGGGCAGCCGCTCACCCCGTCTGGAGATGTTTCTCTCAAACATCTAAGTGATTATTGACATGATGGCTCAGACAGTCAAGGATCTGCCTGCAACGCTGGAGACCTGGGTTCGGTCCCTGGGTTGGGAAGATCCCCTGGAGGAGGGCATGGCATCCCACTCCAGTACTCTTGCCTGGAGAATCCCCGTAGACGGAGGAGCCTGGAGGACTGCAGTCCAGGGGGGGTCACAAAGAGTCGGACACGACTGAAGACCGAGCGACTACGCAGAGCACAGCAGGATTTCCGGTTCCTGGAAGAACCACCTGCTAAGCAGGAAGGCACCACCTTCTTAAGGCTCACGACAGCTCCTAATACAGTTCTGTCTGTCTGTCTCTTGTTTTTCCTCTCTCAGCTACTTTTTTTTTTCCTAGAAAAGTTTAATTTAAAAAAAATTTATTTATTTTTGGCTGTGCGGGGTCTTCATGGCTGCACGGGCTTTTTTCTAGTTGCCACGAGCAGGGGTGGCGGTTGCTCTCTAGTTGTGGTGTATGGGCTTCTCATTGCAGTCGCTTCTCTTGCTGCTGAGCACCGGCTCTACGGCATGCGGGCTTCAGCAGTTGTGGCACGTGGGCTCAGGAGTTGAGGCTCCCAGCTCTGGAGCCCAGGTTCAATATTTGTGGCTCAAGGGCTTAGCTGCCGGGTGGCATGTGGGATCTTTTTTTTTGTTTGTTCCCATTTATTTTTATTAGTTGGAGGCTAATTACTCTACATCATTGCAGTGGTTTTTGTCATACATTGAAATGAATTAGCCATGGATTTACATGTATTCCCCATCCCGGTCCCCCCTCCCACCTCCCTCTCCACCCGATCCCTCTGGGTCTTCCCAGTGCACCAGGCCCGAGCACTTGTCTCATGCACCCAACCTGGGCTGATGATCTGTTTCACCCTAGATAATATACATGTTTTGATGCTGTTCTCTTGAAACATCCCGGCATGTGGGATCTTTTCAGATCAGGGATCAAACCTGTGTCTCCTGCATTGGCAGGCGGATTCTTTACCACGAAACCACCGTGGAAGCCCCAGGAAAGTTTAATTTGAAGACTTTATTTCCTAGCTGATTATAGAGACAAATCACAAAATGAAACAATGCTATTCTCTGGGAGCCCTCTCAGGCTCCTCTGCTGTGTTGGAGGGAGAAGTCTCTTCCCCGGAGGCACCTGGGGATTTTGACAGGAAAGGGAGAATCTTCCCTGGCGTTTGCTCAGCTCCATCATCCCTGCTCTGCTGAGCTATTAGACCCACATTCATCCTTATTCATAATTGCTCAAAACCCTAAGCACTGGATCCTTCCAGACGACTGACGTTTTCTTCCTTAATTATAAATACTTAGGTTATGCTGAAGATTTGTGATTTTTTTCTTCCTAACCAGCCATAGGCTTTTTAAGGACAAGGTTTCTTAAGCTTCAGCCTTTCATGTGCCATGATTTTTGTTACATCTTCAAATCTCCTATACCATTTTTTACTTAATGTCTTTCCTAAACCAACTCACTTTTCCCTCTTCAGGTACATGGGCTTCAAAAGGAAACTTTATAAAGTTGATATAAATGGAAACCAGAATCATATGTTTGAAATGGAGATAAGCATAAGTGTATGTTTAAAGGAAAACAAAACACTATAACGAGCTTGGAACCTCTGTCTTAAGTTTCTGAACTGAAGTGTTCTCTCTCTCTCTGGCTCAAAAGGAGATTATCAGGTATTACAGATTTGCTGAGGCTTTCATCTTGACTTAATCAGGATGGAAAGATAATAGAGAAAAGAAAGGTTTCTGTCCACAAGACTAACAGTTTCTGCTGTCCCTGCACCACTTATCCACATCTTATTCTACCAGGTAATTCTAAGAGATTGGTCTGGTGCAGTATGGAAGACTGTGTTTCCTTCTGTGCTCAGTGAAAATTTTTACCTCTATTCTTCAAACTTATGGCTTTGGTCAGTGACATCTCCAGGACTCAATGTCTGGGCATTGCCACGGCAGGTTTCCTGGTACAATTAGCACCTTCCCCTCAATTAGTCACCAAGTTCTGACCCTAGCTTCTGCCTTGTCAAGGCATCTCAACTCTGCCCCCCAACTCTTCCCTCTGCATCTGCGCTCTGGTTCAGACTCTCATCCCTTCTCTCCCAGATTATTTTAATTCAAGCTCCTCGGTCTCTAGTCAGGAGCCCTCTCCCCGTCTATTCTCATTCTAATGTGAACTTTCCGAAAGGGGAGTTAGATCATGTCACTCCCCTGCTTAAAACTCCTGCGTGCTCCTTAAAGCCTCCTAAAATAGAAAGTTCTGCTTCCCGTCTCTGCTCTCACCTACCTCTAGCCCCCATTTCTTGTCATCTCCCCAGATACAACCTCCTGCCCAGCTTCCTTGCTCTATGTCACATCAAATACTTTTGCCATTGCAGTTTGCTTGGCCTGGAGTCTCTCTCTCATCCCCTTGGCCAGAGTTGAAAACTGTTTACCCAGAGTGGATCTGGTTTCTACCAAGGGGACTGGAGTCTCTCACTGTCACTGTGTCTAACAGAGTGATGTGTGCGTGTGTACCGAGTTTAGCTCATATCAAAGCTGATGCACTAGTTGTAGAAGAAGGTACAGGAAGGTCACTCAGGCTAAAATCATGGTCATTTTCCTAGGAGCTTTATGGGGATATTTGCAGTTTTTCTGGGTTAAGGCAGTGTGTTGCCTTGGAGGCTGTCTGTGAACATACCCAGGCAGGGGGAGCAGATTACTAGAAGTGAGACAGTCACACAAGTCGTGCTGGTTTTGGCTAGGGGTGGGATGGGGAGAGAGGAGGTAGAAAGAGATTTAGATTATGAGATGCTACCTCTTGTGAAAGGTTTTCCAAAAAGGCAGTTTGGGCTGATGGGAGAATGATTTGGGGGATTCTGGTGAGAAAGATGAATGGCCAGACTTCTTTATCCACAACTTGCCCACCACGATAAGTCTATGTTGCTCATTACTGCTTCCTTAGAACCTAGTACAGAGTAGTGCACGTGGTGGAAACAATAAAATTTCTTAAATCATTTTATAAACGTGATATCCTATATTGTGTGCATGCTAAGTTATGTCCTACTCTTTGCCAATCTATGGACCGTAGTCCACCAGACTCCTCTATTCATAGGATTCTCCAGGCAAGAATGCTGGAGTGGATTATCATTCTCTTCTTCAGGGGATCTTCCTGACCTAGGGATCCAATGCGTCTCTTAATATCTTCTGCATTGGCAGGCAGGGTCTATACAACTAGCGTCACCTGGGAAGCCCTGGTATCCTACAATCATGTCTCACTTAAAGCACTGCTATCCAAATATTTCTATTACTTTTATATAAAAGACATTATTAGTGTTGACATTTTACAAGAGATGATTGTACCAAAAATTAATTCCTAATCTTTAGCACATTTTGTCTTTCCTTTGTACTCTCATCTTTTATGTACATCTTTTTTTTTTTTTTAGTCGCACTAGGTCTTCACTGCTGTACGTGGGCTTTCTCTAGCTGCATCGAGCAGCGACTGCTCTTTGTTGTGGTGCATGGGCCTCTCATTGCGGTGGCTTCTCTTGTTGCAGAACGTGGGCTCTAGGCGCCCTGGCTTTAGCAGTTGCAGCGCGGAAGCTCAGTAGTTTCAGCGTGCGGCTGCAGGGCAGTCAAGGTTTAGTAATTGTGGCACACGGGCTCAACAGTTGTGGCTCTAGGGTGCAGGCTCAGAAAAGCACAGGGCTAGTTTCTCTACAGCATGTGGGATCTTCCCAGAACATGGAATGAACCCATGTGCCCTGCACTGACAGGCAGATTCTTATCTACTGTGCCACCAGGGAAGTCCCATCCATTAGTTTTTAATAACCCAATTAATACCTGTGCATGCCTGCAAAAGTTCAAATTTGCAAAGGTGTGGAGGGTAAAAGTTACAGAAATACATGTTATACTTAGTTTTTAAATAGTTGTAATTGTATAAAGGGTTTTATATTCCTATTTTTTTACTTATTTTGTGAATACTTTTCCATGTCTTTGATAGGCATTAGTTTTTCCTTTTTTTGCTATTAAAATTTTTTTAAAATATGAAAATATGATAACACATTTATAGGAGACTTGGAAAATATAGAACAAAGTTACATATAGTCCCACTATATATTTTTTTTTCTTTTTTTTTTTTTTTTTTAATTTTTATTAGTTGGAGGCTAATTACTTTACATCATTACAGTAGTTTTTGTTATACATTGATATGAATTAGCCCTGGATTTACATGTATTCCCCATCCCAGTCCCCCCTCCCACCTCCCTCTCCACCCGATCCCTCTGGGTCTTCCCAGTGCACCAGGCCCGAGCACTTGTCTCATGTACCCAACCTGAGCTGGTTATCCGTTTCACCCTAGATAATATACATGTTTCAATGCTGTTCTCCTGAAACATCCCACCCTCTCCTTCTCCCAGAGTCCACAAGTCTGTTCCATACATCTGAGTCTCTTTTTCTGTTTTGCATATAGGGTTATCGTTACCATCTTTCTAAAGTCCATATATATGTGTTAGTATATTGTAATGGTCTTTATCTTTCTGGCTTACTTCGCTCTGTATAATGGGCTCCAGTTTCATCCATCTCATTAGAACTGATTCAAATGAATTCTTTTTAATGGCTGAGTAGTATTCCATGGTGTATATGTACCACAGCTTCCTCATCCATTCGTCTGCTGATGGGCATCTGGGTTGCTTCCATGTCGTGGCTATTATAAACAGTGCTGCGATGAACATTGGGGTGCACGTGTCTCTTTCAGATCTGGTTTCCTTGGTGTGTATGCCCAGAAGTGGGATTGCTGGGTCATATGGCAGTTCTATTTCCAGCTTTTTAAGAAATCTCCACACTGTTTTCCATAGTGGCTGTACTAATTTGCATTCCCACCAACAGTGTAAGAGGGTTCCCTTTTCTCCACACCCTCTCCAGCATTTATTGCTTGTAGACTTTTGGATAGCAGCCATCCTGACTGGCGTGTAATGGTACCTCATTATGGTTTTGATTTGCATTTCTCTGATAATGAGTGATGTTGAACATCTTTTCATGTGTTTGTTAGCCATCTGTATGTCTTCCTTGGAGAAATGTCTGTTGAGTTCTTTGGCCCATTTTTTGATTGGGCCATTTATTTTTCTGGAGTTGAGCTGGAGGAGTTGCTTGTATATTTTTGAGATTAATCCTTTGTCTGTTGCTTCGTTTGCTATTATTTTCTCCCAATCTGAGGGCTGTCTTTTCACCTTGCTTATAGTTTCCTTTGTTGTGCAAAAGCTTTTAAGTTTCATTAGGTCCCATTTGTTTATTTTTGCTTTTATTTCTGAAATTCTGGGATGTGGGTCATAGAGGATCCTGCTGTGATTTATGTCGGAGAGTGTTTTGCCTATGTTCTCCTCTAGGAGTCTTATAGTTTCTGGTCTTACATTTAGATCTTTAATCCATTTTGAGTTTATTTTTGTGTATGGTGTTAGAAAGTGTTCTAGTTTCATTCTTTTACAGGTGGTTGACCAGTTTTCCCAGCACCACTTGTTAAAGAGGTTATCTTTTTTCCATTGTATATCCTTGCCTCCTTTGTCGAAGATAAGGTGACCATAGGTTCGTGGATTTATCTCTGGGCTTTCTATTCTGTTCCATTGATCTATATTTCTGTCTTTGTGCCAGTACCATACTGTCTTGATGACTGCCCACTATATATTAAAATTATTTTTTAAGTAGATGAATTAAGATGCCATTAGTTTTAATGACTGCAAAATTTCCAGTAATTTTATATCATACTTAATTTAGCTATTCTTCCACAATTGTATATTTTTCCACTTTCTAGTATTGTGTAATGATGCTATAAATAGAATATGTTTATGTAAATGGGCTTCCCAGGTGGCGCTAGTGGTAAAGAACCTACCTGCCAGTGCAGGAGACATGAGATACAGTTTCCATCCCTAAGTCAGGAAGATGCCCTGGAGGAGGGCATGGCAACCCACTCCAGTATACTTTCCTGGAGTATCCCATGGACGGAAGATCCTGGAGGCTACAGTCCATGGGGTCGCAAAGACTCAGACATACACACATGCCAAACAATGACTTCCCAGGTGGCGCAGTAGTAAAGAGTCTGCCTGCCAATGCAGGAGATGCAAGAGACGGGGGTTCAATCCCTGCGTCGGAAAAATCACCTGGAGGAGGAAATGGCAACCCAGTTCAATATTCTTGCCTGGAGAATCCCACAGAGGACCTCAAAGAGTCGGACATGACTGAAGTGACTTAGCATGCATGAATACTATGTAGATATATATTTCTTCTTTTAGATTATTTGCTTGGAACGTATTTACTTGTGGTAATTTCTTTGCAGATATAAGCAAATTATAATTTTACTATTGTACAGAATTTTTTGTTCTGTGGAAATGGCTTGTGGCCTAAATTTTTTTTGAGAATCACTGGTTGGCATAGATAACAAGTCAGCACAAATTTTAATGTCTCTGCAGTAATTAAAAATTATAGTAAATGCATTTTTGTCATTCAGAGTTTACAGTTTGGGCAGGCAGGCTAATCAATTTGCCCTTGGAAAGATAAGGCAAATCAGCAAATGAATCTCAAATTTAAAAATGCAGTTGGTGGGCTTCCTTGGTGGCTTAGTGGTAAAGAATCCGCCTGCCAATGCAGAAGACATGGGTTCAATCCCTGGTCCGGGAAGATCCCACAGGCAGCAGAGCAACTCAGCCTGAGTACCACAACTGCTAGGCCTTGTGCCCTAGAGCCCAGGAACCTCAACCATTGAGCCCACATACTCGCATGCCCTCAAGCCTGTGCTCTGGAAAAAGAAAAGCCACTAAAAAAAAAAAAAGAAAAGAAAAGAAAAGCCACTGCAGAAGGAAGACTTTACAATGCAATGAAGATTAGCCACTGCTCGCTGCAACTAGAGAAAAGCCTGCGCATCAACACACACCCAGCACAGCCAAAAATAAATAAATAAATAAAATTATTTTAAAAATCCATGTACTCTAAAAAAATAAGTAAATATTTAAAAATGCAGTTGTTAAGGATGATATATGAACATGTTCCATATGTTAAGTAATGTGATAAATGTTTTATTGCATTATTTTATTTAATTCTCAAAGAGCTCTATGAACTAATTTTGCTGATGGGGTTTTTCAGAGCAGTTATGTAGCTTGTCTAATATTGCACAGGTAACCAAGTACTGGAGATGAAATGTAGACTCCAGAGCTCATGCTCTTAACCTGGACATGAGGGAATTCAGGCCACCTAGGGGCAAGAAGGTCTGAGAGCCTTGTCAATATCAATTATCTCTTAATCAAAAGTGTTTTTACAATATTATCTGAAAGCTTGAGAAAATTCAAGAGAAAACTGGATGTAACCTCATCACCAGATGAGGTTCTTTGGAAAAATGTCCCCTTAGTATGGTTAATTATAATCAAATACCTTTTTAAATGGTGCTGAATGATGTCTCTCCTGGCCAAATTAAAGAAATAGAATCCACGTCCTCTGGAGACCAATCCATGTGACTATGCAAAGGGCATGGATGTTTGACCAGTGAGTCAAGAACAAGTGCATTCAAAGGTATGATAAAAGATTTACTCTGTTATCGAGTCATTAGACTTTTCTGCTCTGCCAGACCAACTTGGCAGGAAAAGAGGAAGTCTTCCTGGAAGAAACAGAAGACAAGAGTGAAGATGGATGCCACTTTGGGTTTAATTTGAGAGACCAAAGATAGATGGATCTGAAGAGTGGGACCAATGCCAACCCATCTTATCTGGCTTCCTGCCCAGGACTGTGTCTAACTCAACCATCAGAGACCAGCCTCTCATTCCACCCAGTGTTGGTCATTTAACACACACTGTATCTTCTACCCAACAGACCTGCCCAGTAGCCCTGGGGCGTTCCACTGTCCTGAATCTCAGACAGAGGCTATGTTGCAAGTTCCTTCTTTGATAGGTATGAAAGATGGAGCCTCATCTCTTGGGGAAAGTACTTAGTTCAGACTTTCCAGTGTCCCCTTCACAGTTGAGGAGCCATGAAGTTTGTCTTGTGAAGGCAGAACTGCTTCCCAGCATTCCAGAGGAAAATTCCACCAGTGCTCTAGATACCAATCTGTCCTCTTGGCTTTATCCAATCTACTTAATATCCAGTCATCAATCTATAATATCCCAACTGTAAATTCCACTGCCAACAACTCCATTCTCTGACTTCTGTTTTGCTGCAGTGTGGGTCATGGTGTGGCTCAGTCCTCAGGCTCAGAAAGTTGTTCAGAAGTCACTTCTCCCACGAGTTATTTTATTTATTCAGCATTTCTGTATAATACAGACCATGTTCCAGACATTCTTTGAAGCATGTTCCTATTATATTCACTCATTTAATCTTTGTAACAATCTCATGAAGTGTTATTTCCATCTGGCAGATGAGGCTTAGAGAAGCTTAAGCAATTTGCCTGACAATGCACAGCTAGGAATTGGTAAAGCTGAGGTTCAGACTTAGGCAGGCAGATTCCAGAGTCCCTGATTTTAATCACTGAGCTATGCTGTTTGCAAGAGAACTTCAGAGTGGCCTCTGATGGATGTCTGTTAACATAGGAGAAGGGCATAAAGCTCAAGGCAGGGCAGGAGGCCAAAGCTTCAGAAGTATAGCTGATTGGGAGATGGGAAGGGATGGTAATAAGGAAACTTACATTGCTTGAGAGGCACACTCTGGCTTGTCAGGCTCCCCACTCCCACTAATTAGGGAATGTTACTATTTTTTTTTAATACCAAACCATTAGTCCTTGCCAGTGAATAGGCAAGATGAGTTAACCTGGAGGAGAGAGAGGAGAGGGAGATGGTAGAGCTGAAGGACCTTCAGCAACAGGAGATGGAGGACAAGCTGCAATTTCACTCCCGCCTGACCTGAATGGCACAAGTTTTGGTTCCTTGCTGGATGGAATTCCATGTACTCTCTTGAAAAAAACAATCCAGTGATGTCTGGGTAGTAGGTCTTTTTTTTTTTTCATCCTAGATGACACGGTAGCACTGGATTGCATTCTGAACGGGTGTTGTAACCTTTGTGTACTGTTCTACATTTGGGTCCAGTGACTCAAAAACTAACTGCCTTCTTAAATAAAGAAAAATCCCCCCTGCCATTTACTGCGTTGGGATTCTCTTCAGTGTGAACACTTGTTCGAATCTTTGAAAGTTCTCAACTTGAAGGTTCATATGTAGAGGGCTTACTATACTAAAAATTCTGAGGAATATTTTCCTCTGAAAGAGCAGGCCATCAAGCCTTGTGAAGTTCATCTTATTTGCCTCCATCCTGGAATATGACTTATTACTTCCCAGTGAGCAGAGAGTGTGTCTTTCCTGTCTTCCTCCTTATATCACAGGGTGATTTTTGGAAGGGCTCCCACCCCTATGCTCCTTAGGGCTATCATATAAATAAGACAGTGAAATACTGTAAACATAACAATGAATTTGCCTCAAAATCTACAGATTTCAAATTTTCAGTGAGCTTTATGACAGTAATGACCTCTGAGATTACAGACCAAGTAACGTGAGTCTGGCAAATGCTTGACATATATTATCTTTATTCTTTACAACCATCCAAGGAGGTATGTACTATTATCATTATTGACATGTTACAGAAGAAGTGGCAGTCTTGGAGAAGTAACAGCCTTACTCAAGATCACATAACTATCAGGTGATGGACTCTGGATACACCCATGCAGTTTGCCAGCATGGTCTTAACTGCTGCACCAGACCACAAGGCTTTTCTTAGGAGAAAAGAGGGTTGGTATAATGTACATGTCATTTCCTTTAAAAAATTCATTTCCAGGGACTTCCCTGGCAGTCCAGTGGTTAAGATTCCACTCTTCCACTGTAGGGGGCATGGGTTTGATCACTGATCCAGGAATTAGGATCCTGCATGCCAGCATACCACAGCCAAAAAAATAAAAAAATCATTTTGTAATATTTAACATAGGAAAAAAAGGACTATTATGCTTAATGTTCCTTCATTTATTCTAGATACCTTCCTATCTATCATCTCCCACTGTATTCTAAGCTCTGTTCAAGCATTAGACATATAGCAACAAATTCCTCCGGATGGAGAAAGTCAGGAAGAAATTAAGGCAATGTTAGACATATCAATGAGTTTATTATTCAGTGCCACCTACATGCCCAGTAAGGTGCTGGGCAAACTTATGTAAACAAAAGTATCAGAAGACCCTGCCGAAAGTAAACCATACACAGAGAGGAAAAACATTTAGTTTGGTTACAAAGAAATGAAGCTGTTTACACTGAAACCATAGAAACTAACCTCATTATTTAGAATCATATTTTATAAGCATCCCAGGTAAAAAGCAGCTAGGATGGTGGACTTCAGGTAGTGGAAAGGGCTCCATCCTGGGAGTCAATCAAGCACTTTCTGAGGACTTTGGCCAGTAAGGTGGGGGAACTGCTGAAAACCAGGTGGACACGTCGCTGCTCACCTGGAGCTTATAGTCCTGGTGAGAATATTCCCGGCCCGAGTCACACTGCCAAGTTCTAGCTATCTGACCTTGAGCGAGGAACTTCTCCCGCTTCTGTTTTGTAAAAGAAATGAGGTCAAGACTAGCGACTCTGCCACTCAGATTCTGGGTCCAAAGCTTATCCTGGCCAGTGTTGCCCGAGAAGGGTGGGCGAGACTCCCGGGCGATGCGCTGCTGCGCACTGCACAGTTGGGGCGCGTGGCAGGACGGAGAGCGTCCGCGTTTCGAAACCGCTTGTCCCTCGCGGCGCCCCGTCCTCCCCGCCGCCGCGGCGGAGCCGGAGAAGGCGGAGCCGGCGCCTTCCCCGCTCTCGAGTGGGGAAGCTGCTGAGGAGGCGGCGCGGCGGGCCCAGGCTCGGGAGGGGCGGCGGGGGGAGGCTGGCAGGCGGCGCCGGCGGCGCGGGGAGAGCGGCGCGGCGGGCTGGGCGCTCGCGGCGAGAGGAGTCCGCTCCATGCCTGCGGGCCGAGGCCGGCCCCAGCGAGCCGCCGACATGAAGAAAGACGTGCGGATCCTGCTGGTGGGAGAACGTGAGTCCGCGCGCGCCGGGGTGCTGGCCGCGGCCGCCGCAACCCTTGCCGCCCCGCTGCCTTTCCGCGCCCCCGGGCCTCCCAGCTCCTCGGCTCTTCTCTTTCGGCTGCGGCCCTCGACCTCCCGCCTCTCCCGGGCCCTCCTGAGACCTCTCTCCCTGGTCCCCCCGTGGTGTTCCACCCCCCAGCCGCGAATCCATTAGCCCCTGACGGCCCGGCCTCCTTCATCCGAAGGACCTCGCCTCCTTTCCCATTTGGAATCGTTTCCTCCCGGGCCTCCCGGTTTCCGAGGCCGCCTCCTCTCAAGCCCTCTCGTCTTCCATGGAGATTCCCCCGTCCCCACCAGGCAGGTGCTGGAACAGGCAGGCAGACCGGCGGCCAGTTGGAATGGCGTGAACCGGCTATCCCAGGGAAGCCAGGGGGAGGGCTGCAGGACTGGGCGACTTGTGGGCAAGGTCAGGTGTCTCTGCCTGATTTTGCACTCGCGGACTCCCTCCTTCTAGACATTGTAAGACGCAGAACATTTTTAAAAACGATCTTTGCTCTTTGCATTGGAATCACTGGGTATTTTCCTCAAAAACGTACTCTCAAGTTCAAGTTATGCAAGTGTTCAATGAATGCTTATCTGAGTAGGGTCCGTCTGTTGAGAGAATTATTGTAACCCTGAAGTCTAGTTGCCCTCATCTTTTAAAACATTGTAATAGAATACAATAGAATCAAACTTGGTAGTTAATTTTAAAATATCGGGCACACGTGAGACCCAAATAGACCAACATACATGTGACACCCTGCCCCCACCCTCAACCCTGAGATTCATAGATTTCACTTTTGAAGATTTAGTAAAGGAAGCATGTCTGTTCACTGACTTGGGAACAGAACAGCAGGGACTGCTTGATATCTGTTATGCAAAGTACATGACTCAATTGGTAGGACTCAAATAAGAAAGAGGGCTGGGGAGGACTGGATTGTTTGTTTTGAAGTACATCTGGTAATGCTCTGGTTTTCCCAGGTGTCTCAGTGGTAAAGAATCCACCTGCCAAGTAGGAGACACAGGTTCAATCCCTAGGTCAGAAAGATCCCTTGGAGAAGGAAATGGCAACCCACTCCAGTATTCTTGCCTGGGAAAGCCCATGAACAGAGGAGCCTAGCAGGCTATAGTCCATGGGATCACAAAGAGTCAGACACAACAGTGAAAAAACAAGTTAAGGCTCTACCACTGCTTGCTTTGAAGCTTTCTTTTCTAAGCTCCCGTTCCATTCTAGACTAGCTCCTCCAGGTCACTGTGATGCTCTCCAAGGAAGAAAACTGACATACTTTTTACTCTTTTCTGTAGTGTTCTTTGCTGTTCATTGAAATCCTTGTTCACCTGCTATTGAATCAATAGAAATTTTCCTTTAGAATCAAAATTTAGAAGTAATCTTAGCCAGACACGGTTTACTTTTTGGTTTGCAGCTGTGAATTTTAGTTTTAATTTAAACCACATATGTATCTCAGTCTGTGTTTTGCATGGACTTCCTTGACAAAGTTCAGGAAGATGATTCATGTTGATGCATTTGGAGTACGGTAGGGAGAGTGAAAAAGTTGGCTTAAAGCTCAACATTCAGAAAACTAAGATCATGGCATCTGGTCCCATCACTTCATGGGAAATAGTTGGGAAACAGTGGAAACAGTGTCAGACTTTATTTTTCTGGGCTCCAGAATCACTGCAGATGGTGATTGCATCCATGAAATTAAAAGACGCTTATTCCTTGGAAGGAAAGTTATGACCAACCTAGACAGCACATTAAAAAGCAGAGACATTACTTTGCCAACAAAGGTCTGTCTAGTCAAGGCTATAGTTTTTCCAGTGGTCGTGTATGGATGTGAGAATTGGACTGTGAAGAAAGCTCAGTGCCGAAGAATTGATGCTTTTGAACTGTGGTGTTGGAGAACACTCTTGAAAGTCCCTTGGACTGCAAGGAGATCCAGCCAGTCCATCGTAAAGGAGATCAGTCCTGAGTGTTCATTGGAAGGATTGATGCTGAAGCTGAAGCTCCAATACTTTGGCCACCTCATGCGAAGAGTTGACTCATTGGAAAAGACCCTGTTGCTGGGAGGGATTGGGGGCAGGAGGAGGAGGGGACGACAGAGGATGAGATGGCTGGATGGAATCACCGACTCGATGGGCATGAGTTTGAGTAAACTTGTGATGGACAAGGAGGCCTGGCATGCTGCGATTCATGGGGTCCCAAAGATTCAGACACGACTGAGCGACTGAACTGAACTGAACTGAGGGAAAGTAGTGAGTAGATGATGGGCTGAAAAAAACTGCTGCTTGAAAGACAATTTTTTTTTTTAAAGCAGAAATTCTCTCTTTTGGTTTTAGTATTGAATTTAGCAATTACATGTAATCCTTAGTCTGTAAGGTATCTAAATGGAAATGCTATACATATGTAAGATACATAGTCAGCCTTAGGATATTTAAGATGTTGACAGTATTATTTATGGCAGTGGTTTAGTTGCTAAGTTGTGTCGGACTTTTGCAACCCCATGGGCTGTAACCCGCCAGGCTCTTCTATCCATGGGATTTCCCAGGCAAGAATAAAGCCTTCATTTCTGAGGAAGACATTTTTCTTAAAGAGAATAGTACCAAAAGCTTTAGGCCAGATACCATATATACATGATTTTTTCCCACATTTAAGAATACTAGAAAGAGTTATACTTGTTGGAAATAACGTAATTTTAGTTAGTTACATTAAAGGCTTGTATCCTGGGGGGAAATTATTGAAACATTACTTTTTGAGATTTAATGTATCTTAACAGCTGCTTAACCTAGCTGTAAATGCTAGATAAACAGAGTGACTAAGACTGTTTTGTTTTTTGGCCCCGCTGTGCAGCATGTGGGATCTTAGTTCTCCGATCAGGGATCAAACCCATGCTCCCTGCATTGGAAGCATGGTGTCTTAGCCACTGGACCACCAGGGAAGTCCCAGGACTGTTTTAATACTGGTCTGATACACAGATTTATCAGAAATAATAATTCTGTTGTATTTTTAAGATGGTTCAGTTCAGTCGCTCAGTTGTGTCCAACTCTTTGTGACCCCATGGACTATAGCAGTCCAGGCTTCCCAGTCCATCACCAGCTTCCAAAGTTTGCTCAAACTCATGTCCATTGAGTCAGTGATTCCGTCCAGCCATCTCATCCTTTGTTGTCTCCTTCTCCTGCCTTCAATCTTACCCAGCATCAGGGTCTTTTCCAGTGAGTCAGTTCTTCGCATCAGGTGGCCAAAGTATTGTATTTAAGATGGTTAACTAAGGAAAATAGGAAAAGAAAAAGGAACATTGTCGCTCTGGTTATTGTTTCTCTATCACTTGAGTACATTTTATTGCCGTTAGTGTCAGTCCCTGCACACAGCAGCAGTGTCATTCACTGAGGCTCCCAGATACTTGTGAGTGGTTTCAGCATTCCGTTGGCTTAACCTGTACTGTACTCTGGAGGTGAAATGAATCTTTTCTTGGCCCATCCAGAATTTGTATTCTGAGCCAACAAGGTTGGCTAACTAGTTGCTTAATGCCTATTGACTGCTTAGATCAGAAAAGCTAGGCTGTCTATAAATATTAAAGTGTTTATTTGCAAAGAAAGCCGAAGTATTTTTAAGTATCTTCTTTACCTTAATTATTGAGCATATTGAATACTGTTCAGGCCAAATTAAAAGTCAAATACCATTCTTTAAACAACCTTTAAAAATGCAACCACACAAAGCTTAGTTTTTCAGGTTATGACTTTTCATAATCAATTTCATTGGCCAGAATTTGCATTTAGCTAGATTTGCGTTAGTATGCTTAACAAATGTTCTTATTATAGTATGAGGAATGAGCCTTATTAACCTTTTATCCAAATCATGTATCTACATAAAATGTACACGGGATAGTCTTAGTTTTAGTGGTCTTGTTTTAGATTAAACTGAGATATGTTGGTCTTCTGGTCAAATTAATTAAGAAAGTGGAACTGTTGTCCTCTTTTTAAATAAATTTGGTAGCTCTTTTTTTGTCTAACTGCTTAGTTTATCATCAAAACCTCTGCCAAACTAGCTCAAGCTTTGGTTGGCTCTGGCCTAGGCTTTTGTAACATCTCCTTAACTGGTGTCCCTGCTTCTAATTTCGTCCATTCTCCATGTAGCAGACAAGAGTCATCTTTAAAAAATATCTCAGATCCTGTTGCCCAGGTTAAAAACTCTCTGATGACCCCTACTTCGCTTGGAATAAAGGCCAGCGCACTCCTTAAAGCAGGCCTGACGAAGTCCTTCATGGCCCGGCGCTTGCTTTGCTCTTGTCCACTCTCTCCTTGGTTTGCTTTCTCCACAGGAGGGCTCTGACCCAGGCCCTATCCCTCCTCCCTTGCAGAAGTGTTCACTTTTTGTTGTTGCTGTTGTTGTTTGGCCTGGAAGGTAAGCTTCATAAAGACTGTGGATTTGTCTTCTTTATTGCCATTTCCCTGGGGCCTAGAATAGGCCTGGCACAAAGTCGGCACTCAAATAGTTGTTGAAAGAATGAAAGAGTTCAAGCTAGTTTATTTAGACTTTGATTCCTAAACCACTCCTCTTAGTCATAAAAATGTGATCATTCTCCTTTCTTTCTTTTTTTCATTCTCCTTTCTTAAAATCAGATCTGCTGTGGTCATTGTCAGGATGTGAAGGGGCAGCATTCATCCAGTCTCTCGTTCCGTGTTCTCCGCTTGTTTTGTCGGGGGGGTTCCTGTGTCCTGGCAGCGCCGTGTCTGGCTCATGTCTTGGCTGCCAGGAGCTGTGGTCCTTGCCAGAAGAGGTCAGCCTCTCCTTGAAGCCGCAGAGGCCGTCTCGAGGTTCGAAGGTGCTGGAGAGAGAGTCTCTAGGTTTAAGAGTCAAGGAGACTCCAGGAGTAAGCTAGGATTTATTTTAGAGAGAGACTCTCAGTGATCCTTTTTAAAGCCATGTTGCTCTCCATTCTGTTCGTTGTTAGAATGACATTTAAAGATTAAACTGCTCCAGTTTCAGTTACACTGTGTCTGGGTGATAGATGCTCAACACAGCATGGTACCTACTATCACCTGGGTGATTGGTCACAGGAAATCCAGTCTACTAGGTTGGTGCAAATGTAATTGGGGTTTCGGACAGTGAATTTTAAATCATTATAGCTAGGCTCAACCACATCTTCATTAATCAAAATAGGAACCATTACAATCAACACATTTCTGCCAATGAGAAATAAGCTGATTTATTCCTGAAGCATAAAAATCCATGCTTCGGGAGTCAACAAACTCTTGGAAAGCATCTTCTGCCTCGAGCTGCTTGTGAAAGTGTTTTCCCTGCAAAAAGTTGTCAAGATGCTTGAAAAAGAGGTAGTAGGTTGGCGGGAGGTCAGGTGAATGTGGTGGATAAGGCAAAACTTCGTAGCCCAGTTTGTTCAACTTTTAAAGTATTGGTTGTGCGACCTGCAGTCAGGTGTCGTCATGAAGAATTGGGCCCTTTCAGTTGACCAGTGCCGGCTGCAGGTATTGCCATTTTCGGTGCATCTCATTGGTTTGCCGGGCATACTTCTCCATTGTAATGGTTTTCCTGGGATCCAGAAAGCTGTAGAAAATCGATCAGATGGGCAGCTGACCACCAAACAGTGACTGTGACCTTTTTTTGGTGCAACTTTGGCTTTGTGGAGTGCTCTGGAGCTGCTTCTTGGCCCAGCCACTGAGCTGGTCGTCGCAGGTTGTTGTATACAATCCACTTTTTGTTGCCTGTCACAGTCTGATTAAGAAACGGTTTGTTGTTGTGTAGAATAAGAGAAGACAACACTTCAAAACGACAGTTTTTTTGATTTGTGGTCAGCTCATGGGGTACCCACTTACTGAGTTGTTTCACCTTTCCAATTTGCTTCAAATGCAGAGTGACCATAGGTCCACGTTGAGCCCTTCAGCAGCTTCCCACGTAGTTGTAAAAGGATCAGTTTCGACGATGCCCTCAGTGGGTTGTTGTCAGCTTCTGATGGCTGGCCGCTGCGCTCATCTGCAAGGCTCTCATTGCTTTTGCAAATCGTCTTGAACCACCATTGCGCTGTATGTTCGTTAGCAGCTTCTGGGCCAAATGTGTTGATGTTGTGAGTTGTCTCCGCTGTTTTACAACCCATTTTGAACTTGAATAAGAAAATTGCTTTTTGTCTAACATTATTTCCCTAGTCTAAAATGAATATAAAATAGACAGCAAGTAATAAGTCATTAACAAAAACTCATAAAGTGAGAAATGTGCATTAAAATGGTATATAACATAACCACATTTAAGAATATATTCCAGTATCAAATGGCAGAAGTCTACAGTGCAAAACCACAATTGCTTTTGCACCAACCTAAGACATAGTCTGTTTTGTTTATATAGAGAGCTCTTCTCTGTCCTCCTTATACACGTGCCGAGACTTGTTTTCTGCTGTCTCTTCTGGTGCCAGTTGGGCACTAGTGTTGATGGAGTTTGAAGGAGAAGGATAGACCACAGCATTTGTCCTTCTGCGGCTGACATCGTCTGCATATGGTTGATGAAATTTTCTTTGGGAACAGTGCTCAGCTATTTCCCCAAATGCTAAAGTTTTGCAGTTTAAAATACAACATTGTCACTCTCCTCTTCCCTTTGTATTCTAATTACAATAACTTAGGAAGAACCAACAAGGCTTCTTAATAAAGAAGCAGATAAAAATGAGTAGATCCCTTTGCTGCTTGAAGCATGGGGTGTTTGTTATCAAGAAAAATTTGCCGAAATGGCTGGTAGGATGGTAATTGGAACCAGAGAATGTTATTTCCGCTTCATGAATATTAAGAATTTGCTGTCATTTAGAACTGGATGTTCAAAAGATCTGATGAAAAGACAAAGAAATTTTTAGCCTGGATAAATCTAGATAATTTACTCTATAGTGATGAATTATGCTTCCCATGGATGACCTACTTAGAAGCATGGAGCTTCAGACTGAACTGTAGCATATTGTTGTATTGAACTGAATCAGAAGGCCTTCTGTCCTTGGAAATAACTGTGGCCATGCTTGTAATTTTCGTAGACCAGTTTAATATTTGTCAGGCAAAATAGAGGAAGTGGAGACCATCAGATAGCTGGCTAACAAAGGATAATTTTTTTGTCCTCCATATCAATACTTATATTGTATATAATTATTAAATTTAATTATGGTTATTGTTATAAAATTGTACTATATAAAATATAATATATATTGTATTTATATTAAACATAAATTTTAATTGATACAATAACTAGAGAAGAACTTGGGATATTATTCCTTTATGGAAATAATTTTTATGTTTTGGAGTAGTTAAAATTACATAGTGCTTATACTCATCTGACATTGTCATAGGGACTTTGTGTTTTTTTGGCCTTGACCAGGGATTGAACCGGGACCCTTCAGTGAAAGCATGGAGTCCTAACCACCGGACCCCCCAGGGAATTCCCATAAGGGATTTTTTTGATCATAGGCTTGTTTAAATAGCTTTAAATTTCTAATATTCTAAAATATTTTTCCTTATCTTCAAGGCATTCATTTATTTCTCAATTAAAATTAGCTTGAAAGTGGCCTATTTTAACTTTAAACCTGCTGCATTATTATTTCTTTGGTAGTCTCACTCAAGGTTAGGTGGGTAGACCTTAAGAGAAGCAAAGCAGCCCTAGTTTAGAGTCTCCAAAGCATTTTGAAACTAAATCATATCTGTGTAACCCTTCATTAGTTAAAGCAGCTATCATCTCACTGCTCCTCCAAATGGAAACCCAGAATGGTACTAGTGAGAACATGCCTGCTTATTTTCTTCCCAATTCACTGTACTCTGTCTCTCTCCTGCTGTTATTTTGAACTTGTTTTTAAAAAGGAAATCACTCTTGGATTTTTATGTGGAAGAGATTCATGTTCTTTGATTTTTTTTAAAGGTCTTCTGTTAGACAGTCACTTCAGAAACGAGATAGGATTGTTTTACTGTAGTGAGTGCTATGCTGCCTCAGATTCCTCAACAGGTGAGGCAGAATACGAATGAGCAAAGAGAATGTCACAGTCCGAAAGGTAGTATCGACACAAATTTATTCCTGCTTTTCGGTGGCGGACATTTATCCCTACTCTTTGGTACTGCTCTCCTGAGTCTGTGTGATCAGGCATAAGTAAAGTTTTTAAACTGTCGCTGTCCTTCCACGGCCGCTTGTCCCCCAGCTGTCTGCTCTCCTGCCTCTGAGGCCTGCCCTGTTGGAACAGACACGGGGGCGAGAGCCAGAACGGCCCTGAAGAGCTGAGTGTGAAAAATTCTGGTTTTCTTCAAAACAGTGATCTTTCTCTTCTGAAAATATCACTGGAAATACAAAGGGTCCTTGGGGAAAGCAGAAAGGGACTATGACTAAAAAAGGGTTGTTCTAAGAAGAACGATGAGAATGGATGCACTTTAAAGGTTACGGTTGAGGGGAACTTCAAAGGTACCACGGAACACCTGTTGAAGACCTGCATTTTGCTAAGGGAACCTGAGTGATGGTGATTAAGGAAAAACAAGCCCTTAGCTGTGTTAGAAACTACTAGGCATTTTGATATTGTTAATTGACATAATTTTGAACATTTTGTGTAACATTTTGAGTTGAAGATTCAAGGGTAGGTTTCTTCTGAAACTGGTGAGGGCCTTAGAATGGTAGGATACAAATAAAATTTTTTTAAGATAATGAGTTGGCCAAAAAAGTTCGTTCGGGTTTTTCTGTACAATCTTATGGGAAAATCCAAACGAACTTTTTGGCCAACCCAATAATTCTAAAAAGGGGATTATGAGAAGAATCAGGACATCAAAGTAGGCAGACTTCTCAAGACCCAAGAGTGGGACTTGTTTTCATGACCAAGGAGCATCTGAGTTATTGTGGATCTGATTCATTTTTTTTCCCATTCCTAACATAGTAGATCAAGGATAACATTACAGACCTGTATGGCTGACCTTTGAGCAGCGTGGGTTGGAACTGTGCAAATCCACTTATCTGAGGATCTTTTTCAATAGTAAATACTACAGTACTCCACAATCCACAGCTGGTTGAATCCAGGGATGAGGATACAGAAGGATTGCTGATACAGAAGGTCGACTCTAAGTTATAGGATTTTCATCTGTGCATGTGTCAGCGTCCCTCACCCCCGGTTGTTCAAGGGTCAGCTGTCTATGATACCTAGGAGAGTTCTTCAGAATGGAAGAGTTTCTGGGGATCTCTGTGCTGGCATAGTTGTGGGGTTTAGGAGACCAGGAAAAAAGCAGGCATCTCTCTTGGGGCCAGAGAGGGCCCGGAGTTCAAAGGTCACGGGTATTGTACAGGCATTGGATCTTCTAAAAGGTTTGGTAAATATCTGGAGTAAGAAGAGGGTGGCTTGGCTCATTTTAAGATAACCTTTTGTTGTTGTTCAGTCGCTAAGTCATGTCCAGTTGACCTTTGAACAATACAGGGGTTAGGGGCACCAACCCTCTGTGCAGCTGAAAATCTGCATGTAACCAGCCCTCTGTTTGCTGTGTTCCTCTGAGTTTCATCCCAAGTCGAAAATCTGCAGATTGTGTAGTACTGTGGTATTTGCTATTGAAAAAATGTCTATCAAGGTGGACCTGCACAGGTCATACCTGTGTTGTTCAAGCCTCAGCTCGATTTTATCTCCATCGTGAATAATCATGTGGAATTAGGTTGGATACTATAAATGTAGAGATGAGTACTAACTTGAGCTGGCTGAAGGTTTGGAGTTGCTGAAACCCTAAACAAGGTCGTGATGAAAGGAGTCATTTAAGTTATGAAATGCTGAATGTAAGTCATCAAGTACTAGAAATTCTTGGACCCGATATTGGCTTCATGAGTCCCTCTGTATTCTTACAGATAGATGCATGTTTTTGTCAGATCACTGTCCCATACACAGTTAAAACATAACAGATACAATTTGGGGATCTGTCTGCCATTTCGAGGGTACTGCCAGGTAAGTTACCTTTAATGTAACATGCACTTTTGTCTGTTACAGGCCTGTTTTCTAGCTGTGCTACATACTGATTTAGATAAATCATAAAATATAAACATTAATAGCATCTAATCCATTTTTTTTTTTTTCCTGATGGGAAAATGGAGGCCCAGAGAGAGTCAGTGACAGCTCAGGGTCATCTGTTAACGGCAAAACTGGTTCCAAAATCCTGCTCCAGCGCTTGCTTAACTCCTTTAATTCAAACTCCTCCTCAACACAACTGCTACCGATTTGTGTATTTGATGTGTGCCAGGTATTGTCCCAAGCATTATGCATCTGTCATCTTAATCCTTTTACCACTTCTGTAAAGCTGTTCAGTATTCTATTTTATAGATGAACAAAGTGAGGCTTCGTGACTCGCCTGAGGAAACACAGTTTATAAGCTCTGACACCGAGATTGCAGTCCAATTCTGTCTCATTCCGAAGCCTGTATTCTTTTTTTCTTTTTTTGGTGAAATGTTTGTATAAAATGTAAAAAGATTCATGTAACAAATACCCATCACCTGGCTTAATAAATAAAACATTACCAATCAGTCGAAGCCCCCTCCTCGTTGTATTTCCCTCAACGGTAACCAACCACTTTCTTGAAATTCACATATGTGCTCTTAGCCACTACGCTCCATTTTACTAAGTGCATTTGCTAGGAGCTACAGATTGACCAGTGAGCAAGTAAAACATGTTCTCTGCCTTTGTGGAGTTTCTTGTGGGTGATAGTGCAATACTTGTTTCTTAGTCTTTTTGGAGATACTCATTAGCAGGTAGGACACGTCAGGTTTTTGCCGAGGAGGTCTGGGAGACCCTTCAGGAGACCACGGGTGATGTGCTGGAAGGTTGTTTAGATGTCTTTACTGATTTTTTTTTTCCTTCTAGGGAGCTGCTTTTTATGAGCTTTTTGATTTCCTGCTACATTGAGAGAGACTTCTGGGAGGAGAAAATATTCACTTCTCTTCCTGCTCTTCCTTATCTCCCCTTCCCTTTTTAAAACAGAATGGTTGAACATAGCACTCGATCCATACTTATTTTATGGCAGTTTATCTGTTGTTTTATACATTTTCCATATTATCCCCCAGAGTATCTAAGACTAAACTTTCTTAGAAGACAACTAGGTAAATACCTATCAAATAAACTGGTTAGGAGTCTGCAGAAGAAAGATGGATCATTAGAAGCATAATACTCTGTGTTCTTCTAGTGTTTTTCCTAGTTTGGTTCAGGCAGGGCACAGCTATGCCTGAGGGAAACTTGTACTCTTGGACAGAAATTCTGTTAACAGTGTTTCTCAGTTTTTTGAGCCATCCTTTCTTTTTAGAAATACAAAACCATCATGCTGTCTACATTCTGACAATTTTCTGAAACTACCTGGGTGTCCTGTAGTTGAATTCAATTTTGACCCTGACTACCCTGGATTAGCCTCAGATGCTACAAATTAAGAGGCAACATCCCCAACAAGGTCACCTTTACTTTTTAGTTTCCACCTGCAAGTGGGTTCCCCAGACTATCCACACTTCTTTCTGGCTGACTACAATTAGGGGCTTCCCACAACCCCTTGGGTTCGGTAATTCACTAGAAAGACACACAGAACTCAGGACAGTGCAGTGCTTAAGATTATGCAGATGAACAGCCAGATGAAGAGGTACCTGGGAGAAGGTCTGGAAGGGTCCTGAGCTCAGGAACTTCTGTCTGTTCCTGTGGAGTCAGGGTGTGCCACCTTTATGGTTCATTGATGTGTTCACCAGCCAGGAAGATCCCCGGAGCTTTGACATGTCCAGAGTTTTCATACAGGACTTCAATAGGTAGCCCCTTCATTGAACTCAGTCTCTAGCACCCCACCCCCACTTCCCCAGAAGTTTGGGGTGGGACTGAAAGTTCCAACCCCCTAATCACATGGTGGTTTTTTCTGGCGGCTGACCCGTATGCTGAAAGCTGTCTAGGCCCTCCCTTCCCCTTTAATAAGTCACCTCATTAGGACAAGCTGAAGCATGGTTGAAAGAGACTATAACAAAGGACACTCCTTTCACTCAGGAAATTCCAAGGGATTTTGAAGATGTGCCAGGAACTAGGCATAAAGACCTGATGTATTCTTTATTGTATCACATCCTCCTTTCCTAGTTGTGATTTGGGGATTTTGCTGGTGGGCCAGTGGTTAAGAACCGCCTGCCAGTGCAGGAGACGGGTTCGATCCCTGGTCTGGGAAGATTCCACAGGTTGTGGGGCAGCTAAGCCCGCGCACCACAATTACTGAGCCTGTGCTCTGGAACCTGGGAGCCACAACTGCTAAAGCCCGCCCTCCGCAACAGGAGAAGCCCCTGCAAAGAAGTCCACACAGCGCAACTAGAGAAAGCCCGCCTGCAGCAGTGAAGACCCAATGCAGCTGAAAATAAATGGATAAAAAATAGCTATTATTTCAACATTAATTATTTTTTTACTAAAAAGTTGAGCAAAGTAACTTTAGAATTTTTTTTTTTTTTGATTGCCTCAGCAGTTTCCTGCTATTCACAACTCTTCAGTTACTCTTAAGACAAGCTTTGAATGGGAGAGTTCCAGGAGCTCCGAAGGGTAGACCTGATTTCCCAAAAAGTAGTGCTGAAGCTACAGTAATACCACTGTGTTTGGGGCAAGGTGAAATTAAGTTATGTACCTCAGTCTGGTTGATGCGCTAGAGGTTCTGCTCTCCTTTACAGTATAAAATTAGAAAATTCCATTCAGTGTTTTCAAATATCTGGTTATTGTGTTAATGCAGACTCATAGATGTTAAGTGTGTATTAATATTTTCTATTCGTAACAGTCTGATATGAGTGAAATGGCTTAGGAGTAGTTCAGAGGAGGAGGGGAAGGCTTCAATAGCCCTAGGATGTCAGATCACACAAATTGTGAGGTAGAATTTGAGCTGTCCCTCAGTTCAGTTCAGTCGCTCAGTCGTGTCTGACTCTCTGCAACCCCATGGACTGCAGGACACGAGGCCTCCCTGTCCATCACCAACTCCCAAAGTTCACCCAAACCCATGTCCATTGAGTTGGTGATGCCATCCAACCAATCTCATCCTCTGTCATCCCCTTCTCCTCCTGCCCTCAATCTTTCCCAGCATCAGGGTCTTTTCCAATGAGTCAGCTCTTCGCATGAGGTGGCCAAAGTATTGGAGTTTCAGCTTCAACATCAATCCTTCCAATGAACACTCAGGACTGATCTCCTTTAGGATGGACTGGTTGGATCTCCTTGCCACCCAAGGGACTCTCAAGAGTCTTCTCCAACACCACAGTTCAAAAGCTTCAATTCTTCGGCGCTCAGCTTTCTTTATAGTCCAACTCTCACCTCCATACATGACCACTGGAAAAACCATAGCCTTGACTAGATGGACCTTTGTTGGCAAAGTAATGTCTCTGCTTTTTAATATGCTATCTAGTTGGTCATAACTTTCCTTCCAAGGAGTAAGTGTCTTTTAATTTCATGGCTGCAATCACCATCTGCAGTGATTTTGGAGCCCAGAAAAATAAAGTCTGACACTGTTTCCACTGTTTCCCCATCTATTTCCCATGAACTGATGGGACCGAATGCCATGATCTTGTTTTCTCAATGTTGAGCTTTAAGCCAACTTTTTCACTCTCCTCTTTCACTTTCATCAAGAGGCTCTTTAGTTCTTCACTTTCTGCCATCAGGGTGGTGTCATCTGCGTATCTGAGGTTATTGATATTTCTCTCAGCTTTCTTGATTCCAGCTTGTGCTTCCTCCAGCCCAGCGTTTCTCCTGATATACTCTGCATATAAGTTAAATAAGCAGGGTGACAACATACAGCCTTGACATACTCCTTTTTCTATTTGGAACCAGTCTGTTGTTCCATGTCCAGTTCTAACTGTTGCTTCCTGACCTGCATACAGATTTCTCAAGAGGCGGGTCAGGTGGTCTGGTATTCCCATCTCTTTCAGAATTTTCCACTGTTTATTGTGATCCACACAGTGAAAAGCTTTGGCATAGTCAATAAAGCAGAAATAGATGTTTTTCTGGAACTCTATTGCTTTTTTGATGATCCAGTGGATGTTGGCAATTTGATCTCTGGTTCCTCTGCCTTTTCTAAAACCAGCTTGAACATCTGGAAGTTCATGGTTCACATACTGTTGAAGCCTGGCTTGGAGAATTTTGAGCATTGCTTTACTAGTGTGTGAGATGAGTGCAATTGTGTGGTAGTTTGAGCAATCTTTGGCATTGCCTTTCTTAGGGATTGTAATGAAAACTGACCTTTTCCAGTCCCGTGGCCACTGCTAAATTTGCTGGCATATTGAGTGCAGCACCTTCACAGCATCATCTTTCAGGATTTGAAATAGCTCAACTGGAATTCCATCACCTCCCCTAGCTTTGTTCGTAGTGATGCTTCCTAAGACCCACTTGACTTTGCATTTAGGATGTCTGGCTCTAGGTGAGTGATTACACCATCGTGATTATCTGGGTCATGAAGATCTTTTTTGTACAGTTCTTCTGTGTATTCTTGCAACCTCTTCTTAATATTTTCTGCTTCTGTTAGGTTTATACCTTTTCTGTCCTTTATTGAGCCCATCTTTGCATGAAATGTTCCCTTGTTATCTCTAATTTTCTTGAAGAGATCTCTAGTCTTTCCCATTCAGTTGTTCTCCTCTATTTGCGCTGATCACTGAGGAAGGCTTCCTTATCTCTCCTTGGTATTCTTTGGAACTCCGCATTCAAAAGGGTATATCTTTCCTTTTCTCCTCTGCTTTTCGCTTCTCTTCTTTTCTCAGCTATTTGTAAGGCCTCCTCAGACAGCCATTTTGCTTTTTTGCATTTCTTTTTCTTGGGGATGGTCTTGCTCCCTGTCTCCTGTACAAAGTCACAAACCTCCATCCGTAGTTCATCAGGCAGTCTATCAGATCTAGTCCTTTAAATCTGTTTCTTACTTGCACTGTATAATGGTAAGGGATTTGATTTAGGTCATACCTGAATGGTCTAAGTGGTTTTCCCTACTTCTTCAATTTAAGTCTGAATTTGGTAATAAGGAGTTCATGACCTGAGCCACAGTCAGCTCCCAGTCTTGTTTTTGCTGACTGTTTAGAGCTTCTCCATCTTTGACTGCAAAGAATATTATCAATCTGATTTCGGTGTTGACCATCTGGTGATGTCCAAGTAGAGAGTCTTCTCTTGTATTGTTGGAAGAGGATCTTTTGAAGGTCACCATTATCTTCATTACCTCCACCATAGTTTGGCCCCAGGTAAATAGCAGGGAGGGAACACAGCTCCACCCATCAACAGAAAATTGGATGAAAGATTTACCCAGAGGGATCGGGTGGAGAGGGAGGTGGGAGGGGGGGACCGGGATGGTGAATACATGTAAATCCATGGCTAATTCATTTCAATGTATGACAAAAACCACTGCAATGATGTAAAGTAATTAGCCTCCAACTAATAAAAATAAATGGAAAAAAAAAAAAAGATTTACTGAGCAAGGCCCCGCCCATCAGAACAGACCCAGTTTCCCCCTCAGGCAGTCTCTCCTTATCTCCTTATCAGAGGGCAGACAGAATGAAAACCACAATCAAAACTAAGCAAACTGATCACATGGACCACAGCCTTGTCTAACTCAGTGAAACTGTGAGCCATGCCGTGTAGGGCCACCCAAGATGGACGGGTCATGGTGGAGAGTTCTGACAAAACATGGTCCACTGGAGAAGGGAATGGCAAACCAGTATTCTTGCCTTGAGAACCCCATGATTAGCATGAAAAGGCAAAAAGATAGGACACTGAAAGATGAACTCCCCAGGTCGATAGGTGCCCAATAGGCTACTGGAGATCAGTGGAGAAACAGCTCCAGAAAGAATGAAGTGATGGAGCTGTTCTTGAGAGATGGTAAATGTTTGGTAAAGTAGACCAGAGAAACGGGATGGTATTTTAGATGAAGAAAACCATGTGAGAGGGGCCAGGATTTATCATGGCTTGTTTGTGCCTACACAGAACAGAATGGCTTTATTTGAGTAAATCATGTATGAGGACTAGCAGGAAAGACAGATAGATGATCTGGGGTTAAATTATGATTTTCAAAGGCCAGTAGAATAGCAACACTTTGATGTGGTAGATAATTGAGAGTCAGGGATGGCTTTTGATCAGGTGAGTTAGGAAATGTAAAGAATGTGCAAGAAAGATGTATTAGCATTTGTATTACTGATACATTAATGAGAGGAGAGACAGGATAAGGGGGTAGAAAGTTGTGAACTAGGAAGTGTTTTGGTAAAGGTGCTATATTTAGGGGAAACTGGGAACAGAGGAAGGAATGAGTATTAAAACTGTCAGAGGAAGTTTGACAGAACTTGAATGATCAGTACAGAGAAGGGGGTAGGCAAAGATGGTTATGCTTTTTTTTTTTTTTTTGAATTTTAGCTTTTTATCCTGATGTGTAGAAAGAGTGTTCCTTGTTGGTGAAAATCTCATAAATCCATTGGAATATAATCTCCATGAATATGAAAGTTAGGGAAACATAATGCCTTGATCAGTAGTATCCCCCTGACTTGGAAAGTGCCTTGAGTGTAGAAGTGCTCAATAAATGCATAGAAGGGATGCAGGAATGCATTTGACATGTCAAAGTTGAAGTAAATTTCAGTTGCCATCTGTAAATTTAGAATGTGACAGTTTTTACCACCAAAGTGACTTTTGTTTTTGAAGAAGGAAAGTTGAAACCTTTATTTATTGAGAGACAGTGATAGGTCAGGTGCTCTGCTAAGCACTTGCACATATGTGATGTTGTTTAATTCTTCCTGGAACCTTGAAGAGATGGTATTATTATCTCCCTGAAAGTGTTGACTTTTTCTAGTCCCCCAAATTATACATATTTATAAAATCATATTGTACGTGGTGAAGATGATACGTATTTGAGACTTGCTTCAAAATAATTCATGGGGAAGGACAAGAGAGAATATGGAAAAGAGATGAGGTTGGGTGATGGGTTCACATACCCGATTACACTGTTGTCACTAGTTCTGAAACTTTTCCATTTTTTAATAATAAAGGAAAGAAAAAAATCATGTTGTTCATGGTGATATATACTGGCCTAACTGCCATTTTTTTAAATAAAATGAAACAATTTGAGCCTCCAGATAATGACTGTAATGGATTATAACCCATAGAGTAATATAATAATCCATGAGACCACACTCATAAGAAACAGAAGGGAAAGTTTTTTCTTACAGGAGAATGCAAAGTAATACAGGAGAATAGATAGAAATAAAAAATCACCATCTAGCAGCCACGATAGCAGTACTTGTTTTAGGCAAGAAGCTTGAATGGCTGCTAAACCTAATAGCCAAAGGTTTGATGAGAACCACAGCATTTACATAGTTTCAAAGTACCTCCTCATAGGATATTTTTTAATTAGAAAAAAATAACTTTACTGGAGAAACCTAACACCACCTCCTCCAAGTGATGACAGCGAACATCACAGTAATGGGACAAATTGACATTATCACTTCTTGCATATTCTGCAAAAAAAGCAGAGCCTGAAATTAATCGTGGGATAACATCATACAGACCCAGTTGAGAGAGAGACTACAGAATAAATGACTTTAGTCTTCAGAAATGTGAAGGTCATGAAAGATAAAGATGGAGGAAAGCCTCCAGATTAAAGGAGACTAAAGAGATATGACAACCAAATGGAACGTTTGATTCTGGACAGAAAAGATTTTTCTTTTCTATAACGGATAATAGTGAGACATGAATAAGGTTTATAGATTACATAATAGCACTGTTTTGGGTGTTAATTTCCTGATCTTGACATTACTTGATTTAACTGTGGTTATGTAAAAGAATGATACTGTTTCTAGGAAATACATACTGGTGTGCTTCAGGGTAAAGGGGCATCATGTCTGTGATTTACTCTCAAATTTTTTTTTAAATTTTATATGTATATTATATATAGAGAGAGAATAATAATGCAAATATGGTTAAATGCTAACATGTGGAGAATTTGGTTAAAGGATAGACATGACTCCTTTGAATTATTTTTGCAGTTTTTCTGTACATCTGGAATTTTCTAAAAATAAAAAGAGCCAGAGCTGCTGGCTTAGTCACCAGTGAATCAGTGAATTATTTTAATTAACTTACGTAGTATTTGTGTATGCGGTGCTCACTGACTTTGGGGATCGTCATGCATTTTCTGTATTACTAACGTGTTAAAATGGGTTATTCTCCCAGGTCTGTAACTAGTCTTCTAGTGAGACCATGAGAAAATCACTGTGGCTGGGTCCCAGGCTCTTCATCTGAAATTTCTGTGGGGAGCTGGATAAGTTGACTTCAGTACCTGGCTCCTAGCAGTTCTCTGATGATGGGCTCCAGATTCTCTGACTCAGGGAAATGTTACCTTATTGTCAGCCCCTTGAAGAAGGCCCAAGCCTTCTCACACATGTAAATTGAAAGGATTGAGGAGTCAGGAGCCAGAAGATGCCTGTTAAGCACCTGGACTGCCCTTTATCTGCTGTAGCCGCTTGTTTGCAGCACGCCCTCTGAGTTGTTTTCACCACTACTCTCCCTTCCAGCCGGTCATTATTTTTCCACAGACTTGACTTGTAGTTTTAGTCACACTTTCTTTTAGTCACTTATTTAGCAAAGGAATGTGACTTTCCTTGACTTTAACATTTTCCGGCTCTTTTATATTTAGACTTTTGAAAACTATAGTTTGCTATCACAGCAGAGGTCAACAGGCGGGTGGACTGTTTTGGTTTTGAATCACAGAGGATTTTAGTTGATAAGCATTTGAATGTCTAATAATAGTAATAGTAATCATATGATCAGCAAATGATGGGAATGAAAGTCAAGTTTCAGAAAGAAAGTTAAGAATTTAAGTTTGTACATTAAAAAACCTGTAACAGGAAAGTTTCTTTGCTCTTATTAACCCTTTAAATATGATACCTTAGAAAGGATGTAGAGATATGAAGAAATAGACACTCTGATCTTCTATTGGTAATGATGTAAATTCTTTTTTGGCAATAATATAACAGTGTCTATTAAAAGCAAAAAGATCATGCGTGCTAACTTGAGTTCCTCTTCTAGGAACTTATCCTGTAGAAATTAACATTGCAGCCCTGTTCATCATTAGGGGATTACATTAATAAATTGTGACATATCACACACTGGATTCTTATACTCTTATCAAAAAATAATGTAGGAAGCTTTTTAAATGTTAATATAAAATGCATTATTATTACTGCTTTTAAAAATTGTGATAAAATATACAAAACAACATAACATTTTTACCTTTAGTAAATATTCCGTTCAAGGGCATTAAATATGTTTGCAATATTGTGTAACCATCACCACTTTCTACATTTAAAACTTCTTCAGCACCAACAAAAACTCTGTTATTTATTAGATAATAACTTTCTCTTCCCTCTCCTGGGAGATTTTTAAAGATTGTCATGGAATACTGTCCATAATTAAGTGATAAAAATTGTAAAATAGTATAAATACTCTGATTCTACTGTGGTAAATTATTATAATATGTTAATATGAGTGTGGGAAGATCTGGGAGACTACACATATTAAACAGTTTATGGGGGATACTAGGGGAGATTTTACGTTTATACTACATATTTTAGTAATTTTTTGTTTTAAATGGTGAACATGTGTAACTTTTCTAAGCAGAAAAAAAAGATGTACTGAAAATTGGTAATTTAGATGACTCTCATCCTCTGATTTTAGGTAATAAATAACAGACTTCGTTGTGTGGTTGCTAAATTTGAGCTTTCTAGAATCTGAATACCTTATTAAAGTATCCTTTTTTCTTTTCACAGCTAGAGTTGGGAAGACATCACTGATTATGTCTCTAGTCAGTGAAGAATTCCCAGAAGAGGTAGGCATTGTGATTTCTTTCCTACATTTAAATTTTTTATCAAAACTGAGTTAAATGAAATACATTTTAGGTTTTTTTTGGCATGTGTTTCCTTTCTGATAGTTAATGACTTTTTAGAAAGGCTCATGTTAGTTTTTACAGGACATCTCTGAAATATAGGAGAAAGAGTCAAACCAGTTCTGAGTTCACATAAGGCCTTTGTGTTTCTTACTTTTGACCTTGGCTAGGACATATGTCATCTCTCTGTCTTAGTTGTCTCATCTGTAAAATGGGAACTGAAAGGGATATTAGGGATCATCTAAGCTGTGTAATTCTTTCTTAAAAATAAAATGTTTTTATAAGCCCCAAATAAAGAACAGATGAGTATTCCTTTAGTTGAAGTAAGGATGAAATGTCTGGCTCCCCACCTGCCTTCTGTCTGACTCTCCCCAGTCTTTGAGACATCATTAGAGCCACTAGGATTCTGATACACATGTTTGAAATAATCTCAAATGTTATCTACCTACATCATTTTACAAATAAAAATTCTAATTCCTTCCACCTTGCCCACCTCGAAGAATTGTTGTGGGTTTCAAATGAGATAAACTTACTGAAATACCACCAAAAGCATGGTGGTTTTGGTTTTGCTGGCAGTGTATCTATTTACATGTTGGAAGATCCAGTATGGTGAACAGTGGCCTAAAGCATTATGTAAAGATATTGTTATGAGGAATGGGATCAATGCAAATGAGATAAAGATTATTTCTTCTTATTTTCTTTCTTCATGTAATACGTATTATTAGCGTCATGGTTTGCATTTATCATTTATTTACTTTCGTTTAATTAGGAATATCTGTGCAATTTCGTTGTTCAGAGAGGAATTTAATGTATTATGTGGTAGTTATTTCAGTAATTACAATTGTCATGTGACCATTGTTTCTTTCACTTTTTTTCTCTTAAATAAGATAGTTAAATCATAACTTAATTTGAAAAGTGGAGTGTATTATCATATGTGGTTTGTGAAATCAGCAACATTAGTTATGATCACTTACAGTATAATACCTAAAAGTTTTTTGTGATATTTTAACTTAGTTTGGAATTGTCATTTTATCATAGTCCTTTTGGGTGTGGATAAGGAGGTTTTTTAATAATGGGGTTGTGCTTAAGGATTATATAGCCAAACAGTTATCTTCTAGAAGAGATCAATTTTGATAATTTATTAATTTATTTGAGGATTTTTTTTTTTTTTTTTTGCTACCCTGAGTGGCATGCAGAATCTTAGTTCCGTGACCAGGGGTGGAACCTGTACCTCCTGCATTGGGAGTGCAGAATGTTTTGGGGTTGGTTTTTTTTTTGGTTCAATAACTTTATTGGACAATCAGCAGTTCTCATCCACATTAACTGTCTGTAGAGTGGTGACAGGCACATAGGTAGCCCAAGTGTAGAGCTTGTTTGGTGAGTCTTCATCTTAATTTTGTTTTCTGAAAAGCTGCATACGGATCCACTATGGGACATTCCTTATTCCTTTGGCCCAGACAGCTCTATTGAGCTGTGTCAATGCAAACATCTGGGGTTCCCATCTCCTTCATGGCCAATTTCTGGATTTCTTTGAGTGCCTGAGGGACACACTTCTTGAAACCCACTGCATGGATGCACATGAATGTTGATAGTGTATTCTCCTGATCCCCACCTCACTGATGGTGGATCAGCCCTTCTTCTAGCTGTCTTTCTTTGTGTGGATGCCATCCTGCCAGATGGTGGTTGGAGAGGACAGGAGCATGGAATCTTAACCACTTGAGGATAGGTCTTCACTTGCAGAATATCTTAAGCCTTCAACAAAATAGAATGAAAACTACATTTTAGAAATCTAATTTTTAAGTATTGTTTTGGGAGCTAAAGTATCCTTAATATGTCCTGTGCCCACACAGGTATAAATGTGCCTTTTTTTTTTTTAAGTGTTTTGTCATAGCTTTAATGTGTATTTGCATCTATGGTAAAGCACAAAAATAAACATTTAAAATTATAGTAAATACCTGTAAAGGTAAGCATGGGTGAAAGGGCTAATTATGCATGAATTTACATAATCTACTAAAAAGTTTGATTGCTGATATTCAAAGGTTTTTCCTTCTTTTACATTTGTTTGCAAATGAAGGTTCCTCCCCGGGCAGAAGAAATCACCATTCCAGCTGATGTTACCCCTGAGAGAGTTCCAACGCACATTGTAGATTACTCAGGTAGTAAATGTCTTCTTGCAGGTGAAGCTGTAGAGTTAAATTAAAAGTCCTTAAAAAGATACTTACTAAGCGTTAAAAAATGTTTTAGGAAGGGTGTCTCTTTTTCTCACAGTAAATGATCATTTACTCTTGTCTCATCCCACACCCCACAAAAAGCCTTTACCTTGCAGTACTCTGTCCCTAATTTACTAAGTTGGGTTCCATAATAATGAAAGGGAAAGGGGAATGGCAAATGACTAGATAAATCATAACCCTCCTTGAATTAGCATATTTGCAGAGAATTCTCTGTTATTTTGTTATCAGGCATTCAGGTATGCTCTGGTGATGTAGAAAGAGTTCTCATGTGAAAATTTGTTGAGTTCTAACTTTGTTTTTTAATTTGTCAGAGTTTGTCCTAAAAAAAAAAAGTTAAGACAGGTTGCTTACGTTAAATGATAATGGAAGCACATCTATATTGTTTTTAATAATGTAAAGTTTTTCTGCACAATACTACTTACTTTTTAATCATTAAATTATTTTGCTTTGTTCTGGAACTTCATTTGTAAAGGAAGGGTCAGTTTTAACATGTACCTCTGATGAGGGCTGTTGATAATGGGGGAGACTGTATATGAAATCAGGAGGTATATGGGAAATCTCTGTGCCTTCCACTCAGTTTTGCTGTGAATCTAAAACTGCTCTGAAAAATGAAATCTATTTTTAAAAATATGTATAACCACATTGGTAATACTTTGTTGTGCTGAGCTGGTATACTATCCATTCTAAAAATGAAATACTAGAACTGTACAGTCTAATACATGTGACTGTTGAACACTTAAAATGTGTCTAGTCTAAATTGAAATGTGCTCTAAGTATAAAATATAAGTGGATTTAGAAGACAGTATAAATAAAGAACAGTATCTCATAATTTTTCTGTTGGTTACATGTTGAAATTTTAGTATTTTTGATACTTTGGGTTAAATTAAAAAGTCATTTTACCTGTTTCTTTTTACTTTGTTTAAGGTGACTACTAGAAAATTTAAAATTCCTTGTATGGTTTATATCATATTTCTGTTGGATAGTATTGTACTAGAAGCTGAGGGGAGTTGGATGCTCCCTGCTAGAGTCAGTCTCGTAACTAGCTCTATGTATAGGATTATTCTTTTTCAGTGTGTGTAGCTACATGTTTAGATTCACTTCAGTATTACAATTGAAGCTTTAACTGCTTGATTATTCAACTTATGAGAAGATATTTGAAATACGGCCAGTTATTTAGCATTAATTGAGATACCATTGTACTCATTTGTAACATTAGTTTGTATGTCAGAAATAACATTTAGAGGGGAAGCAGTTAACGCAAAGTGATCTAATAGATCAATAATTGCTTTGCTCTCCATTTGTTTACTTCTCTCTCCTCTTTCTCCTAGCTATGTACCATGCCCGTCCCCTGCACCTGTGGGATTATAGGCATATCCCTCCATGAGGCCAGTTCTAGCCAGAGAGATGGGCGAGTGAGGGAATGCTTGACTTTTCGTTATCATGCTCTGGCTTTGCCTCTGGGGCCTGGTTAAGATTACTTGTATCGAAAAAAAAAAAAAAAAAGATTACTTCTATGGGCTTTCTAGATCTTAAGCTTGTATTTCCCAGACTCTCACCTAGCTTTTTGACCCTGTGTGTGTAGACTTTTTGTCTGGGCTTCTGACTCTTTCGTACTCAGTCTTCTAGCTAGAGTTTCTGATCTCTTTTGCCAGGCCCTTCTCAGCTTTGGGTCAGATGCTGGCCCAGATTTATCACACAGTGCTCTGTGCTGTTCCCTGCCTGACTTATCCCCGTGTAGACTTGTCTCTCGGTGCCAGCCAGCTTCCTTATCATAGTTCCATTCTTTCCTTTCTCTGGCTTTGCCTTTTCTTTGCCACTTGTCTGGAAGTACATCTTGTAAATGACATGAGGGGTGAGGGAGGCTTTGAGGGATGTTAGATGGATGTCAGATGGATTTTAGCTTGGTTGTTCATTCATTTTTATGAAAGTGTTTAAAATATGAAAAAAAATTGACTTTGTCATTTGTAGAAGCAGAACAGAGTGATGAACAGCTTCATCAAGAAATATCACAGGTGAGTTAAAAAAAAATAGTTCTAGGTTTGTTTGTGGGAGAACAATGATGATCCTGTGCCTGCCATTTCCTTCTCTAGCAGAGAGGGCTTTTTTAGTTCTTTACTGTTGCTGCTGACTTTGAGTATGTATTTTTGCCATAAATCCTTTGCTCTTAGAGGCATGCTAAGTTTTTAATTTTCAAATTTTTTTCTTTGTTTGACTGAAATACATTAACTAGCTGGTAATTAAATGCTCCATTTGTATTATTTTAAAATACTATCAATTTGTTGATTTTTCTTATAGGCTAATGTCATCTGCATAGTTTATGCTGTTAACAACAAGCATTCCATTGATAAGGTATGACTGTGTGACTTTTTTCACTATACTGTGTTAAATTTCAGTGGGGACACTTTAAAAATTGATCCTCAATTTAGAATTTTAGAAGTCCTAGGGTGGAGTGTTTTCACGGGAGATCCCCATTAGGCCTTAACTACTTTTAATTTTCATTTTAGGTAACAAGTCGATGGATTCCTCTCATAAATGAAAGAACAGACAAAGACAGCAGGTACTTTTTTCTCTCTCAAACTTTGTATATTGAAAAATTTCAAACTTAGAGAAAAGTCGCAAGAAATAGTGCAATGAACATCTGTAAACTATTCACTTAGATCTACTAGTGAAAGTTTGCCATATGTGCTTTATCTAACAGGTCTGTTTATACACACACACCTTTATCGGAGAGGAATTACTTGAGGCCACATACATATTTGAGAGCAGAGCAGAAAATAGAGCTCTGAAACTGTAATGTGCCCTCTCTCTTGAGATGCCCTTTTGAGGACTGGCATTACCCCAGTCATTGAGTGTTCACCATGTGAAATATGTAAGAGCACAGTCATTATCACTGTTTTAAAGTCACTTTGTAATGACATACTGACTGAGCTGAAAGGAGCTCTCTAGAGCTATACTGTCCAGTGCAGTAGCTTCTAGTCAGTTGTGGCAATTTAACTTTAAGTAAAATTAAATAAAACTAAAAATTCGTTGCCTCAGATGCAGCCACATTTCAAGAGCTTGATAGGCACTTGTGGCTAGAGGTTAGGGTAATGGAAAGTACAAATAAAGTTCATTTCTGTCATCATAGAGGTTGTATTGGACTGGACTTCCTTGGAGGAAACAATGCCTCTATGCTCCTGACACTTGCTTTTCTTGCTTATTTCTTGAACTGTTTTGAGGACTCTTCTGAGAAGTCAGTTTTGCCAGGATCTATGAAGCACTAACTTGAACAGCTGAATTTTTAAAATTGACTCTACCATGAGAGCTTCCTAAACTGCTCTCTAGAAACTAGCTGGCTTGTCTCCTGTCCTTTTTAGTGCGCCGTCTAAAGTGGCCTTCAGTGTTGGGGAGGTCTACTGAGATCTAATTAGATCTCATTGAGCGTTTCTCAGGTGTGGGTGTACCCTTACCCTTCCCTGAGTCATAGGAGCATGTTTATTTCTCTTATGGTTGATTTGTTCCAAGGTGGTCTGTTTCATTAATGTATGGACTTCACATTTCCCCAGTACCTTCTTTCCTGGGCCTCATACCTTAGGTTTATATTTGTTACACATATGTTCTTATTTAGGACTTCTGTGGACCCTTATCACGGCGGTCCTTAGTCAGGTGTGCCCATCACTGTCACCTGAGGTACCTTACAACAGCATGGATGCCTTTGCTCTACTGTTTGAGTTCTAGGATTAGTACATTTGGAGTAGGGCTTGGACTTATGTGTTTTCTTTTTTTAAGATCCGTAAATTATTCTGAGCACACCTTTGGTTGTAAAGCAGTGCATTTTGGGGAACTCTCCTGGCTCTGTTAACAATCTATGTTTGGGTTATGTAGTGGGCCAGTCCTTTTACACATAATAACCACACTAGGTGGTTAAATAAGTGCCTGCGAGTGTTTCTTTTACAATCTGGAATCCCAGCTAGATGATTTGCCTTTTCTTTAAGCTCTCTTGTGGGTTGTACGAATAATTGTTCTCCTCTGGGCTAGTTCTCCTTGGTAATCCCCATTCAGATTTCTGATAGGCCTTTCAGATTTAATTTATTGAAAATAAAATTCTTTATTCCCTGCCTATTCCCCGCTGCCCCCACCCCCAGATTTCTCAATCTTTTCTGTCTCAAAAGATCTGTTCATTTTGGGGACTTCCCTGGCGGCTCAGTGGTTGGGACTTCAACTTCCAGCATGGGGAACTAGGATCCCACATGCCTCTGGGCCAAAGGACCAAAACATAAAACAGAAGCAATGTATTGTAACAAATTCAGTTAAAACTTTAAAAATGGAAAAAAAAAATCTTTCGTCCAGCCAAAAAAATCTATGTACTTTTCTTGATTTCTGTTTTCCTTCAATCTCCATATCTAATCTACCATTGCTCCTATCTGTTCTAGTTCAAAAATATATCTCAAATCTGAAAATTTCCTCTGTCTTCACTACACTAATCCAGGATACCACATTAAAAGGACTTTTTTATTATTGAAAAAAAATCAAATATATTGAGAAGTAGAGAGAACAGTATAATGAATCCCTCTGTATCATCCAGCTTCAACAATCAACAACTCATGGCCAGTGTTGTTTCATTTATTACACCTCTCTTTGGGATCATTTTGAACAAATCAGACATCATACCATACTATAACTATTTCGATATGTATCTCTCAAAGATAACAAATGACTGCATTTAAAAATGTCTATCAGATCATGTCATTCACCTACTTATAACCCTTCTGTGGCTTCCCATTTTACACTTAAAACACACTCTCTTTACTATAGCTGTAAAGTCCTTTTGCATCTGGCCTTTGCTCTTCTCTCCAGCTCCACTTCATGTGTCTTCCCCTTTGACCAGTACTCCTCAGTCACTCTGGCATTTTTCTGTTCTCCGGACTCATGGGGATGTTTCTTCAGTTTGGGGCTTTTCCACATGCTGTCCCCTTGTCCCAGCTAGCTCTTTCCAGGCTCTTCACCTGACGGATTCCATCTCATCCTTCACTTCTTGACTCAAATGCCACCTTGTCAGAGGGATTGTTCCCTGATTACCATGTATAGTTAGCCCTCTTCAATTACTTTATCACTGTACTTTACCAGGTTACAATGTACATTAAAATAAAATCTCATGTCTTTTGCCTTCCTTATTATTACCATGTGCCCTGTTTATTTCAGGCTGCCTTTGATACTGGTTGGCAACAAATCTGACCTGGTGGAATATAGTAGTATGGAGACCATCCTTCCTATTATGAACCAATACACAGAAATAGAAACCTGTGTGGAGGTATGCCTTCTCATTTGATTTTGAAATTTACGGTTGGTGAATTCTCACTAAATTGAGGTTCAGAATAGGAGATGGGGGAAGATGTGGGGTGGAATAAATTTCCTGTTTGTGAAGTCATGTAAATCAAATAAAACAGAGAACTTGGGATTGGCCTCTGAGCTCTTTGTAGACAGTCATATGGTGATATTCAGTAAGAAAAATGCATTTTTTCAGTTTCTTCAAGGAATCTTGATAGTTAAAAAAATTTTTTTTAATGTTTCTAGCTCTCTCTCTCTGAATTGCTTTGAGTGAAACATTTAAAATTTTCTTTTCAGTGTTCAGCAAAAAATCTGAAGAACATATCAGAGCTCTTCTATTATGCGCAGAAAGCAGTTCTTCATCCCACAGGACCCCTGTACTGCCCAGAGGAGAAAGAGGTAAACCCCCACCCATCAGGCCGTGTTAGCAAGGGCTGGGGTGTGCAGGTAGCAGCTCCGTTAGGATACTGACTGTTACTGACTCTGCTGGAATTTAAACTTATTGCTTATTAAGCTGTTGTATTTCCTAGATACTTTTCTTCAAAGACAGTCAGATTTAATGCTCAGAATAATATGTCAGGTCGAATACTATTTTAAGAAATGTAATTAAAACAAACAGAAGAATTGGCGACCGAAACAACAGAAAGTCCAAAGACTTAACTAATGGTCTATTTGCTTTGCTACTATAAAATCCACTAGCTTAATAACACATACAGTCGAAAAACTTGTATAATTATTTGACATGGATACAATATATAATGCAATTGGAATACTCCCTTTTGTTCCATAGCTTAGACTTCCTTGGTGTCTCAGATAGTAAAGCGTCTGCCTGCAATGTGGGAGACCTGGGTTCAATCCCTGGGTTGGGAGGATCCCCTGGAGAAGGAAATGGCAACCCACTCCAGTACTCTTGCCTGGAAAATTCCATGGACAGAGGAGCCTGGTAGGCTACAGTCCATGGGGTTGCAAAGAGTCGGACACGACTGAGTGACTTCACTTCACTTAGAAACACAGTAATTCCTTAATGAAATATCTAAAATTTAACAATATTTTACCATAGAATTTTTTTCTGCCAAAGTGTAAAGGTGTTTTTTTTTTTTAATTACCTGTAACAGGCAAAATTATTTAAGTCAGTAAACTTAAGGAATTTCACATTCTGGTTCTTTCCACTGCCAGTCACCATAGATTTTCAAAATTAAATTTTAAATTGAGATATAACTCACATGCCATAAAGTTCACTTTTTTGTTCTTTTCAGTGATTTTTAGTGTATTCACAAAGTTGTGTGTTCATCATCACTGTCTGGTTTCAGAGCATTTCATCACCCCCAGAGAAACCCTGTACCCATTAGCAGTTACTCCCATTCCCTCCTCCCCCTTCCCCTAGTTTTTGGCGACCACTAGTCTGCTTTCCATCTCTCTGGATTTGCCTATTCTGGGCATTTCATATGAATGGAATCATACAATATGTGGTCTTCTGTGTCTGGCTTCTTTCACGTAGTGTAATGTTTCCAAGATACATCCATGTTGAAGCGTTACTAGTACTTCATTCCTTTTTATGGTCAAATGACACTTCATTGTATGGATATAGCATATTTTGTTTATCCATTCAACGGTTGGTAGATAATTGGGTTGCTTCCACCGTTTGGCTGTTGTGAATACTGCTGAGAACACTCAGATACAATTTTGAACCCCTGTTTTGAATGTCTGTTTAGCAGTGGAATTGCTAGGTCACATGGTAATTCTATGTTTTACTCATTTGAGTAACCACTAAAATTAAAGTCCCAGTTTCTCCACATCTTTGCCAGTACATGCTATCCTCCCCCTGGCCTTTGTTTGTAGTTATCCTGGTAGATGTGAGTTTGAACTGCATTTCCATGATGGCTAATGATATTTCACATCATTTCATGTGTTTATTGGCCATTTGTGTATCTCCTTTGGAGAAAGTTCTATTTAAGTATTTTATCCATCTCTTAGTTATTTGTTTCTTTTGTTGTTTTGAGTTTTTAAAGAGTAGAAGTTTGCTGGGGGAAAAAAGCTTCCTGAAAAGATTTTTTTCAGGGAAAATTTGTCCTATAGGTGAATGGTTGGAGAACTGACCCATGGGCCAAATTTGGCCTGCCACCTGCTTTTTTTTTTTTAATTTATTTTTTAATTGAAGCTTTACAGAATCATGTTGGTTTCTGCCAAGCATCAGCATGAATCAGCCATAGATATATATATGCCCCCTTCCTCTTGAACCTCCCTCCCCATCCCACCTCTCTAGGTTGCAGCTTGAGCTCCCTGAGTCATTCAGCAGATTCCCATTGGCTCTGTTTTACATATGGTCATGTATGTTTCCATCTTATTCTCTCCGTACATCCCACCCTTTCCCCCTGCCACCACGCCCTTAAGTCTGTTCTGTACATCTGTGTCTCCATTGCTCCTCTGCAGATGATTTCATCAGTACCGTCCTTCTAGATTCCATATATATGTGTTAGTATATGGTATTTGTTTTTCTCTTTCTGACTTCTTTCACTCTGTATAATAGACTCCAGGTTCATCCACCTCATTAGAATTGACTCAAATGCATTGCTTTTTATGGCTGAGTAATATTCCATCATACATATGTACCACAGCCACTTTATCCATTCATCTGTCGACCGCCACCTGCTTTTATATAGCCTGTGAGCTAAGATACATTTTGCATTTTTTAATGATTGGGGGAAAAGTCAAAAAGAATAACGTTTTGAGATATGGGAAAATTTATATAGCCTTCGGATTTCATCGCTCATAGGTAAGTTTTATTGTAGTGCAGCCATGTTCATTCCCTCATGTGTGTCTGTGCTTTCCTGCTGTGAAGGCGGTCATGGGATTGCAGCAGACCTAGTCTGTGGTAACTGTCATCACACCACTGCTCTATGCCCTGCAAACTGCACTGACACACTTCAGACTTGGCAGCAGCATCTCATGTGCCACATACCTCTGTACAGTAGCATTTTGTTTTTTTATTACCCAGTACATACAGATGCCAAAACAAGAAGAGAAAGAAAGTGGATCTTCAGATGGCAGAACAGATATATTTTCTGAGCTATAATTCCAGCATCAGTTTTTTTTGTACCTCGATGCACATGCAAAGGAAGTTTGCTTATTTCCTAATCCATTTGACCATGCAGTTGAGGAGGTTCCACCCAGCCTTCAGTTGGAACTGATTAATATGATTAACAGGCAAATATCATGAAAAAAATCAAATAGAATTCTATAAATGCCTTCCAAGTGATGAATGTTTTCAAAGAAAGTTGTATGTTTATGGATCAGTGTCACTATTGGGATTGTTTATCTGTGCAAAAAGACATTTTCAGATTGAAATATGTGAAATCTCATTACAAATCAGCATTAATAGCTGAATATCTGCAATTGATTTTCATGATAGGGAAAGCTAGCTTTTTTTAAAATTAAAGTGTAGTTGATTTATAATACTGGGTTAGTTTTGGGTATGTATCATAGTGGTCTTTTTGTTTTTGTAGGATTTTTTTGCAGATTATATTCCATTATATAATCCATGGGGTCGCAAAGAGTCGGACACGACTGAGCGACTGAGCTGAACTGATATTCCATTATGGTTTATTACAAGATAGGGAACACTGACTTTGAACCCCAACTAAGCCAATCGTTATCCCTCCAAGAAGAATTCCATGCTTCTGTAATATTAGTAGACCTATAGAGCAAAGGTATACTCAGTTATTATTATATTTTAAATTTAATTAATAAAAACTTTGTGAAAATTTGGTTATCTCTTTGCTGTGTTAAGTACCTACATGATGTCCTTGATTTTGCCTGTTGGTCCCCAATGCCTAAAGTATTTGCTATGTCTTTATTTATTGTTAGACATTATTATTATGTCTTCATTAATTGCTTTACCATAAACGTGCTGACCTCTGGTATAAATATTAATCTGAGTTATCCCTTAATCTGACCCTGATTTAGTCTTCCTTAATCCTGGTTTATATTCTTAATTGAAATGTTTCTTTCTAACTTGCCCTAAGTTCAATATTTCCAAAGTTCACCTCATAATAGTCAGTAGGTGTCCTTGTTAAAAATACAGGTTCTGGAACTTTCCTAGTGGTCCAGTAGGTAGTCTCGTTCTATAGAGATTTACCTCTGAGCTTAGCCTGGCAGTACATTGAATCCCCTCTGTTAGTTTGTTTTCAGTTCTCTAATTGCTGCTTTTTTCTTAGGCCTATTATTAGTTCTGCTAATCTGCTAATCCTCCCTTCCCTAATAAACACTTACTACCATCTGTTAGTCATTTCTTAGGCAGACCTACCTAAGGTAAAATCTGTAACTTTTAGAGACTATATACCTTGATTTATACAAGTAGAAGCCTTGAGTCTAAACTTACAATAGAATCTTTTATTTAGATAACATTCATAAGCTTTTAACATAGATTGAGGTAGGTAGGTCAAATCAAAATAATTAAAGCCTGAACTGGAAATATATTTCCAGTGGTTGATGGACTCTGTATGACCCCTGGAGTCTTCTGCTTACCTAATAATGAAACAGATCTGTGTGAGGATTAGATTACTTATATGCAAAGTGAGTTTATTTTTATTACTGTAGAATTTGTCTCTTTTGGAGAGGGGTGGGACTTGCCTTCTGGCTCCGTGGTAAAGAATCCTCCTGCCAATTCAAGAGACATGGGTTCGATCCCTGGATCAGGAAGATCCCCTGGAGAAGGAAGTGGCACCCCATTCCAGTATTCTTGCCTGGAAAATCTCACAGACAGAGGAACCTGGTGGGGGGTCACAAAAGAGTTGGACATGACTTAGCAACTAAACAACAACATTTTTAAGTTTTATTGAAGTGTAATTTTTAATGCATTTAAGAAGTAGTCATTTTTTGGTGTTGTATTTTAAGATGGTTAATATTTAAATATCATGTTGAGCCAGTACCTTAGAGCACTTTTGCTTCTGATGCATTTCAAGCTTTAATGAAAAATGCATCACTGTTTATTTTTCTTCAGTTACTTTTTTTAACATAGCATTTTATGATATAAATGCTTGCAAATAAAAAGTTATTTTTAGATTCTGGTTTTTACATCATTCTACCTATTGCTCCTTTTTGAAACATCTAGATTATTATGCAACAGATTTTTAAAAGAAAAGGAAATAAAATATAATGTGATCTTTAGTAATCTTGAATATCTAATATTAGGATCATATTTACAGAAGCAATAACTTTTTTTACTTAAAGAGTTATCCATTACATGTATATGTATGGCTGAGTCCCTTTGCTTTTCTCCTGAAACTATCAGCAAAATTGTTAATTGGTTATACCCCAATACAAAATAAAAATGTTTAAAAAAAGTTATTCATGATTATGGATGTGATAGGTTATAGTCCATTTAGCATTCTTTTATAAAGACATCCCTAACCATGCTCCCTAAATGTTTGACTTCTTTTTCTCAGTTCTTTCTAATCTCTTTTTATCTTAGATTTCAGCTTTTTATTACTCTATCAAATTGCTCTCCTAGAGCCCCTATTTAAACCAAAAAAAAAAAGGAGGAGGAGGAATTGTGCATATTTTGGAAGATAACTGTTCTTTACTATTTTTAAAAGAAATTATTTTATGCATTTAGGTTTGTTATGATAGTGTGACCAAAACTTATCATTACTGCTTGCTCTGGATAGCTGTATCATGGGAGTAAATAAACTAACAAGTATTCATTTTCTCACTTCACCATCTCATTTCTCGCACTCAGATGTCCATAAGATATCTCCCTCCGCATTTGCAGTGTTCAAAAATCTCCCTGAAAGTTTTATTTTCTCAGAATTGTTGACCATGATTTTCCTATAGCAGTTATACAAATTAGAAGCACATGGGCCTTATTTTAAATAGTCAAATATTTGTTCTATCCATTATAAATCCTAAAATAAAAATTGTCGAAATACATTTCCATCAGCTTTTCTTATAAAAGTTTTACAGTTACAAAAGGCAAAGTTCTTGTTTTAAAAAATATAATTCTTATCTCATAATAGGCAAGTAGTAAAAAAAAGAACTTTGGCATATCAACCAGTGCTGTTTTGTCATCTTCTTGGGAAGAAGTACATTTTATATCCCAGTTTCGATACATACACACATAAACACAAGTTACAGATCGAAACATTTGGTCCTGTTTTGCTGTTCAGTTCAGTTCAGTTAGTTGCTCAGTCGTGTCCGACTCCATGGAGCCCCATGAATCGCAGCACGCCAGTCCTCCCTGTCCATAACCCTCTCCCAGAGTTTACTCAAACTCATGCCCATCGAGTTGGTGATGCCATGCAACCATCTCATCCTCTCTCGTCCCCTTCTCCTCCTGCCCCCAGTCCCTCCCAGCATCAGGGTCTTTTCCAGTGAGTCAACTGTTCACATGAGGTGGCCAAAGTATTGGTCTATTTTGCTGCTAGAAGGTCAAAAATCAGAGAAGTTGAGAGAAAAAAGCCTTTGCTATAGTTTTATAAGTCAGCTCATGGAATGAGAGAGGGCATTTCTTCTGAATGACTGGAAGAATGACTTTTCTAAAGATGGATTTCTCTTTCGCTCATCTTCAGAGGTATGTGTCCATGAAGGGAGAGTAACTGTTCCGGTTATTGGTCTAAGTAAATATTGTCGCATTTACTTAAAGTGGCTTGGGGATGAAAGTGGCTTTACTTTAGTTAGTTTTTCATTTTGTTTATATTTGATGTTATGTATTTGACAGTGAAAACATTCAGAATTCTCAGTATATTTATGAAAGTAATATTTTAAAATCCCAACTATTTGCATTAAAACAGTTTATTTTTCCTCAATGATTTACAGATGAAACCAGCCTGTATAAAAGCCCTTACTCGTATATTCAAAATATCCGATCAAGATAATGATGGTACACTCAATGATGCTGAACTCAACTTCTTTCAGGTAGCCTTCTTTTATTTCAGATATTTGTATATCTTGATTTTTTTTTTTTTTTGGCTGAAAAAGCTATAAAAAATTTATTGGCATGACCAATGGTATTTTGATAAACATGGATCTCTCATGTAAAATCTCTCTTTCACATCAGGCTATTTATTTATTTTTTCTTTTTTTTTTTTTCCATTTATTTTTATTAGTTGGAGGCTAATTACTTTACAACATTGCAGTGGTTTTTGTCATACATTGAAATGAATTAGCCATGGATTTACATGTATTCCCCATCCCGGTCCCCCCTCCCACCTCCCTCTCCACCCCATCCCTCTGGGTCTTCCCAGTGCACCAGGCCTGAGCACTTGTCTCATGCATCCAACCTGGGCTGGTGATCTGTTTCACCCTAGATATACATGTTTCGATGCTGTTCTCTTGAAACATCCCACCCTCGCCTTCTCCCACAGAGTCCACAAGTCTGTTCTATACATCTGAGTCTGTTTTTCTTTTTTTGCATATAGGGTTATCGTTACCATCTTTCTAAATTCCATATATATGTGTTAGTATACTGTAATGGTCTTTATCTTTCTGGCTTACTTCGCTCTGTATGATGGGCTCCAGTTTCACCCATCTCATTAGAACTGATTCAAATGAATTCTTTTTAATGGCTGAGTAATATTCCATGGTGTATATGTACCACAGCTTCCTCATCCATTCATCTGCTGATGGGCATCTAGGTTGCTTCCATGTCCTGGCTATTATAAACAGTGCTGCAATGAACATTGGGGTGCACGTGTCTCTTTCGGATCTGGTTTCCTCAGTGTGTATGCCTAGAAGTGGTATTGCTGGGTCATATGGCAGATCTATTTCCAGCTTTTTAAGGAATCTCCACACTGTTTTCCATAGTGGCTGTACTAATTTGCATTCCCACCAACAGTGTAAGAGGGTTCCCTTTTCTCCACACCCTCTCCAGCATTTATTGCTTGTAGACTTTTGGATAGCAGCCATCCTGACTGGCGTGTAATGGTATCTCATTGTGGTTTTGATTTGCATTTCTCTGATAATGAGTGATGTTGAGCATCTTTTCATGTGTTTTTTTGCCATCCGTATGTCTTCCTTGGAGAAATGTCTGTTTAGTTCTTTGGCCCATTTTTTGATTGGGTCATTTATTTTCCTGGAATTGAGCTGCAGGAGTTGCTTGTATATTTTTGAGATTAATCCTTTGTCTGTTGCTTCGTTTGCTATTATTTTCTCCCAATCTGAGGGCTGTCTTTTCACCTTGCTTATAGTTTCCTTTGTTGTGCAAAAGCTTTTAAGTTTCATTAGGTCCCATTTGTTTATTTTTGCTTTTGTTTCTAAAAGTCTGGGATGTGGGTCATAGAGGATCCTGCTGTGATTTATGTTGGAGAGTGTTTTGCCTATGTTCTCCTCTAGGAGTTTTATAGTTTCTGGTCTTACATTTAGATCTTTAATCCATTTTGAGTTTATTTTTGTGTATGGTGTTAGAAAGTGTTCTAGTTTCATTCTTTTACAGGTGGTTGACCAGTTTTCCCAGCACCACTTGTTAAAGAGGTTGTCTTTTTTCCATTGTATATCCTTGCCTCCTTTGTCAAAGATAAGGTGACCATAGGTTCGTGGATTTATCTCTGGGCTTTCTATTCTGTTCCATTGATCTATATTTCTGTCTTTGTGCCAGTACCATATTGTCTTGATGACTGTGGCTTTGTAGTAGAGCCTGAAGTCAGGCAGGTTGATTCCTCCAGTTCCATTCTTCTTTCTCAATGTTACTTTGGCTATTCGAGGTTTTTTGTATTTCCATACAAATTGTGAAATTATTTGTTCTAGTTCTGTGAAAAATACCGTTGGTAGTTTGATAGGGATTGCATTGAATCTATAGATTGCTTTGGGTAGTATAGCCATTTTGACAATATTGATTCTTCCAATCCATGAACATGGTATATTTCTCCATCTGTTTGTTCTTCTTTGATTTCTTTCATCAGTGTTTTATAGTTTTCTATGTATAGGTCTTTTGTTTCTTTAGGTAGATATACTCCTAAGTATTTTATTCTTTTTGTTGCAATGGTGAATGGTATCATTTCCTTAATTTCTCTTTCTGTTTTCTCATTGTTAGTGTATAGGAATGCAAGAGATTTCTGTGTGTTAATTTTATATCCTGCAACTTTACTGTATTCATTGATTAGCTCTAGTAATTTTCTGGTAGAGTCTTTAGGGTTTTCTATGTAGAGGATCATGTCATCTGCAAACAGAGAGAGTTTCACTTCTTCTTTTCCTATCTGGATTCCTTTTACTTCTTTTTCTGCCCTGATTGCTGTGGCCAACACTTCCAAAACTATGTTGAATAGTAGTGGTGAGAGTGGGCACCCTTGTCTTGTTCCTGATTTCAGGGGAAATGCTTTCAATTTTTCACCATTGAGGGTGATGCTTGCTGTGGGTTTGTCATATATAGCTTTTATTATGTTGAGGTATGTTCCTCACATCAGGCTATTTAATCTCTACCTATGGGATAAAATCTCTTTTGCCTAGGAGTTGAGGGGACTCTGAGAGAGTGTCATTTCACAGTGTACAATGGGTGTATTAAGAATGACTTGAAGTCTGAGTTCTGAATTATTTTTCCTTCTCGGTTTTGTATAACATAGTTAAACAAAAGCACTCTGTGTTTTAGGAACCTGATATGGAAGGTAGGGAAAACATGCCCTTCTTGGTCTAACATGCTTTATTTAATACAAAGTAGAGGCTGTCCTAATTCAGAATTTGTTGCCTTTGCTTGCAACTCTTTCTCTTAATGTTGCTCTGTGGATTAATATTTGTGACTTTAATGCTGATTTGTTTTTAACTTTATTTTTATATCTCTTGCCAGAGAATTTGTTTCAACACTCCCTTAGCCCCTCAAGCTCTGGAAGATGTCAAAAATGTGGTCAGAAAACATATAAGTGATGGTGTGGCTGACAGTGGATTGACACTGAAAGGTGAGTGAAAGGTGCTTTTCTCCCCCTTTCAGACTTAAAAAGTTTGACAGCAGGCAACAGTCTTTAGAGTGCTATCTAGATGTTTAGGGAAACGTCTGTATTTACTAGTGTACCTAAAACTCTAACCTGGATGTTTCAAAGTTGGAAGAGGCAGGCCATCGGTGGGGATAATTACCTCCACTGTCAGTATCAGTTAGAGGTAGGGAAATTTATTGGATTTCAGGAGTGCAGAGTTCCCTCTGAAGATAAAAGAATTCTGAAACAAATTTATCTTAAAATTCTTATTACTCATAAGCATCCTCTAAATAGAAATTATTTTTAAGGAAGACATTCTATCTCCCAATCAAATTTACCAAGTACCGAATGTTCCAAGTACCAAGTAAAATATGTTATAGCGCCACAGTGAAATCAGAAACCAATTTTCTTGTTACAGAAATAAGCATACAGATGTAGAAAATGATTTCATTTGTTTTTATCGTATAACTTTGTGAATGTCAGTATACACCTTGGGATGTGTTTTTGGCCCTTTCATCCAGTACCACCTTTTGCTGACCTGGGTGTATATGTGAAATGATTCTGAAATCAGCTCTTTGAGACACTCGTGAACTTGGTTTTGATCTGACCTTCAGTATGCACAGCTCGTACACATGTGTTCGTGAGTCTAGCTCTTGCCATTGTGTGTTACATGCTTGTCTCCCATGTGACCCTGTACCCATTTTCACATCAGCTATATTTACTAATTTATTTTATTTCAGGTTTTCTTTTTTTACACACACTTTTTATTCAGAGAGGGAGACATGAAACTACTTGGACTGTGCTTCGACGATTTGGTTATGATGACGATCTGGATTTGACACCTGAATATTTATTCCCCTTGTATGTACCTTTGGCTTCTAATTGATTTCACTTGCCAGTATTTTAAAGTTTTATTTAGCATGTAGGTAGTAGGCTTTGAGCTACTTGGGAATAATTTAGTTTTATAGAGCCGTTTATAGCAGGGTTTCTCAACCTCGGCACTGTTGACATTTTGGACCGGATAATTCATTATTGTAGAGCCTGTTCTATGCATTACAGGATGTTTATTAGCACATCCTTAGATGCCAGCAACACCTCTTTCCCTAGTCGTGACAGCCAGAAATGTGCCCGTGGGAGTGAGATGATCCCCACTTAAGAGCCACTGATTTATAGCATGGCTCAGCCTCTTGCTCTTCTTATGGAGAAATACAGTTATCTTTTAAATTCATTTTATTGAGGAAGGAGGTGAGAGAAGCTAGATGAACTTGTTTTTAGAATCAAAGGAGTCAAAAATACATTGGTTAGCATTTTCTTAGCATTAGTCTTTGTCCTCTTTGAGTTTTATAGCCTGTTCTCAGTTCAGGATAAAGTACTTTTCCTAAGCAACCAGTCTCTCTGTGGTTATTTTCCTTTAAATAGTGTTGTGTTTAAGCTCTGTTTGTTTAGCAATGAACCCAGTGTCATCCTGAAATAGGAGACTGCCTTACTGTAGGATGCCTTTCCTGTACCCAAGGGAAGTAGGCTTCTCAGGGAGGTGACTTCCCAGGATCTGGGCTTTGAGCCTTTTGCCTTTTTTCTTCATTCTTTCAATAGCATATGATCTTCATGTTCTCCTTTTTTTAATTTTAGCATGGTACTGCTAGCTCTCCTTGTAAGGGTTCAGAAAAACTGTCATTTTTTTTCCTTCCCCATCACTGAGGAAGCAAAAGACTTTCTGGTTGGATTCCTGGTCCACTAATCAGTTCTAAGTTGAAATTCCCCTTGTCAAAGTTATTCAAACTTGGCTCAAGTAATTTCCCAGATTTTTCAATAAATATTTATGGAGTGAATGCATTTGTCCTTTTTATCAAGCTTTCTTCTCTGTGCCATTTATGTGGGTAGGTATATTCTATAGAACATGGAAGGTTGCTTATTGCTTTCTAAACAATGACAGTAAGGAAACGCCATCTTTTATGGCTTTGTTACTTACACTGAAATCTCTTAATTTCTTTGTGTGCTCTACCTTTAATTTTTTGTAAAATAGCCCCTTTAGAGCCACGTCTTGAGTCTCATTAAACTCTACTCCCGTCCTTCACGTTGTGGCAAGAATTAATACTGATAGATACATAACACATTTTGTGATGTCACTTTGCCTTCAAGACAGGATAAAGCTGAAGCTTCTTAACCGGGTATAGAAAGTCATTCATGATCTGTTCTGCTCCAACTCACTCTCTGCCTTCACTCTAGAAGTAAATGCTAAATTACTTCTAGTCTGCAAATCAGATATTATTTCCCACCCTGGGCTTCTGCCCATGGTATTTTTACTCTTCCTCCTTCTCCCTCCAACCTAATTCATGTCTGTTATCCTTCAAGTCTCAGTTCAAGTGACAGTGTCTCTCAGCAGTGCTGACACCTTCCCATCCCCACACCAAGGTGTCTGCTTTCTCAAGAGCTCCCCTAGCTTCTGTAGTATGCCCACTCAGCGGTTGCCTCTTTCTGTTGAGATAGTAAGATTATCTACTTGTCTTCTGTCTCCAGCTTGAATGTGGTTCCGTAGAGGTAGGGAGCCTGTCATGTTTTCATGTCCCCAGTATCTTGATGCATTTGATAAATGTTTATTGATTCAAATTTAGGGTGGGTCAAAAATCAAATCAGGCAGAAATAACATCTCTTCACATCATTTTCAACTCATTACAGTGTTGATACTGTGTAAAGCTCATAATTTTGACTTACAGTTAGTTTGTAGGAGAAGCTACTAGAAACTGATTACAGTTTAATCAGTATTGTCTGTACATTTTTTGATACAACTTGCCCTTCAGATAGTTAAGAAGGTGTATATGTCACCTTGGAAGGACACTGCTGTGGCTCTTGTGGGGATTACCATAGCAATGCAGTGACTTCCCCTGGGAAAGTCTAAATGGCTGCAGCAAACATATTCTGTGAGTGCTTTCATCTCACAGAAAGAACTTGTTGCAATTTCATATTCATTTCTCAAATTAAATTTTAATATTTGATTAATGATTTTACTTTTTTTTTCATCAACAGGCTAAAAATACCTCCTGATTGCACTACTGAATTAAATCATCACGCATATTTGTTTCTCCAAAGTACTTTTGATAAGCATGATTTGGTAAGCTTTCAGCTTCAGCTTTCTGTGATATATGATAAAATGTTTTTCTGTGAATAACGTAGCTCTATTCCCTGAGCTATTGGGTGCTCATGTCATGTGTGCTAAGTCGCTTCAGTCATGTGTGGCTTTTTGCGACCCCACGGACTCTAGCCCACTAGGCTTCTCTAGGCAAGAATACTGGAGTGGGTTGCCATTTCCTTCTCCAGGGGAGCTTCCTGACCCAGGGAGCAAACCCATGTCTCTTAGGCTTCCTGCATCGGCAGACGTATTCTTTACCACTAGCCCTGCTCATGTCACATAGCCAAAAATTATTCAAAAGCTCTTAAAACTAGCAAAAATACTTTTTCTTATTTACTTTATTATTTTCTCAAGATGAAAAAGTCTAGTTTCTAATAGATTCTTGCATAGGTTTCTGTACATACATGCAAGGAGTTTTCTTGATAAAATGTAAAATTTATTTTCATGGGTTTTTGGAAGCATAGCTTTACAAGATTAGGAGGCTCTTGTGTTTGGGAATTATCCTCTTAGATATCTAAACATTATGTATACTTCCTTGTGTATCTTCAGGATAGAGACTGTGCTTTGTCACCTGATGAGCTTAAAGATTTGTTTAAAGTTTTCCCTTACATACCTTGGGGGCCAGATGTGAATAACACAGTTTGTACAAATGAAAAAGGCTGGATAACCTACCAGGGATTCCTTTCCCAGTGGACGTGAGTATAGAGCTCACTTCTTTCCTCTAGAGTTACAGCTGCTTTGAAATTGTGGTGCATTACATGCATTATTTTGTGAATTTGTCAGATCTTATGAAATGCTTCAATCTTAGCTGCCTGTGAGCAGGATTTATTAATATAGTGCCACTGCTATCTCTAAGATGAACTATAGATGTTTATAAATTTATCAGGAAGGGATGTGCTTGCTTTTGGATTATGTACAAGGAAATAGTAATATCAAAATGGAACTGAACATTAATACTTTAAAAACAATTTTATTGGAGTATAGTTGATTTGCAATGTTGTGTTTTGATACTTTTTTGGTTAAGGGAATAGGAATCATCACTGTTATTGCACAGTCCTTTTATTTTTGTAATATGAGTGTGTTAAGTCACTTTAGTCATGTCCGACTCTCTGCAACCCCATGGACTGTAGCCCGCCAGGCTCCTCTGTCCATGGGATTCTCCAGGCAAGAATACTGGAGTGGGTTGCCATGCCTTTCTCTAGGGAATCTTCCTGACTCAGGGGTCAAACCCTAGTCTCTTATATCTCCTGCATTGGCAGACAGATTCTTAACCGTTAGCACCACCTGGGAAACTCATATTTTTTGGAATGTGGGGAGAGCATTATTTTACAAAGTGGAAGACACTTTGAGGGATTGTTATTTGCTTTGAATGCACTCTTAGGCTTAGTGAGGGTGTCTACAGTCTAGTTACAGCAAAGTTGACTTATTGTCTAGGGCAATAGGAAAATCCTCTGCCTGTGCACAATGATTTAATACTTTAGCTTTGGTGAGAATAACTTTCTCAACACCAGGATCTGTTCTTTTTTTTCAGCTCATAAGAAAGGCTAATTAATTTCAAGTGCCTTTCACTCTTTTAGTTTTGCACCTTTTGCAAACCCTTTCAGTATTAAGTCCTTACTTAATACTTAATACAAATACTTAGCCTGTATTTGCAGTACAGTATGTAACTTGGGAAGCAGATAACATAAAATATCTGTGCTTTAGATCTTACCTAGAGCACTGGGTGCTCTTGGGGCTCACTGCTCATCTGTGTGGCTTTGCTCTCTCCAGGCCAATGGAGTAGATACAGGGACCCCCTCCACCCCTTATGTTGCGTTCTTCTCTTTCTTCTCTACCCTAAGAATGTCATAGTAGGAAGAGCCGTGATTGGGCACATGGGAAATTAAAGCAGTCTGACAAAAATTATCTCGGTCTGGTCAAATAAAGCTATTTGAGCTGTTGTGATTTTTTAAAATAGATATTCTTTTAGAAACCCTGCATTTTCAACTTTTTCCTAGGCTCACGACCTATTTAGATGTACAGCGGTGCCTGGAATATTTGGGTTATCTAGGTTATTCAATATTGACTGAACAAGAATCTCAGGCTTCAGCCATCACGGGTAAGTGTGTAAATACTCTTTAATTAGATTTTTCTTTTTTCAAGATTCCAGTTTCATATGTGAAAACAGTGAAAATAAATGCATCTTCATTAGTCTTCCTGTCTATACTCTTGTTTGCCCATGATTTGATAATCTCTTTTGAATTGAAATGCTTGATTTCTTGTTTATCAAAAAAGAAAGAGTAAAGGTTTTACTTCTAGTCTACCCCTGAGGGTACGTCATGGATGAAAATTAGGAAAGGCTATAGGCATTATGACCAACCCAGACAGCATATTAAAAAGCAGAGACATTACTTTGCCAACAAAGGTCCGTCTAGTCAAGGCTATGGTTTTTCCAGTGGTCATGTATGGATGTGAGAGTTAGACTGTGAAGAAAGCTGAGTGCCAAAAAATGGATACTTTTGAACTGTGGTGTTGGAGAAGACTCTTGAGAGTCCCTTGGACTGCAAGGAGATCCAGTCAGTTCATCCTAAAGGAGATCAGTCCTGGGTGTTCAATGGAAGGGCTGATGCTAAAGCTGAAACTCCAGTACTTTGGCCACCTCATGCGAAGAGTTGACTCATTGGAAAAGACCCTGATGCTGGGAGGGATTAGGGGCAGGAGGAGGAGGGGACGACAGAGGATGAGATGGCTGGATGGCGTCACCGACTCGATGGGCATGAGTTTGATTAAACTCTGGGAGTTGGTGATAGACAGGGAGGCCTGGCGTGCTGCGATTCATGGGGTCGCAAAGAATCAGACACGACTGAGCGACTGAACGGAACTGAACTGATAGGCATTAAAAGTATTTACAGTCCATCTTGTGTTTTAATTTTCTTTAAACATTAAAAATAATGGGTATTAACACATGATCCTGATATTGAACTGATTGTACTTCTCAGTTTTATAACTTTTTACCACGTTAATAAATCTTTTATAGATCTTGTAATGTTCAACAGGCATCCTTGCCAAACAGTGTGCTCCACTTAAAAAAATATATAGATGTAATATGAAATAATAAATTAGGGAACTGATCATTTCAAGAAGTTTTTATATCCTAATTGGTGGGAAAAAATAGGCATGTATCTTACAGGAAGCCCTGTTATAAGAAGACAGCTTATGTGAAATTGACAGAGCAAGTACCCTTTAAAATACTTAACCAATTAGGCAATATTTACTTCAGCACCAAAGAATAAGGAACTAATTAGCCAGCATGAGGTTCTTGTACTCAACAAAATATTGTGGACATATTTCTATTATCAGTGTGTATTTTATATATCTTTAATGTTATATAATGTATCATCATATGGATAGTCTATAACTTACTGAACTATTCTATAATTTTGTGTTTTTTATAATTTTCAGTGTTTTGCTATTATAAATAGTGTCTCTGGTGAGCTTTCTTGTAGTCAAATCTTTGGGTGCAGCTTAAGGAGGTCTCTTTCCCTCAAGAAAGATGCCCGTTGCTCTGCTGATACAGGATTATTTTCAGCACTGCCTCTCTTACAGATCTACCTTGGAAATCTAGAGTGCCTGTCGCCTTTCTGTTTACAGACCCAAGAGAGTAAGGTTCTGAGGTGGCATCTCTGAGTTTATAATTTGTTACGACAGTGATAGAAAAAAGATGGGATGCAGTGTGTGCTACGTTCATTGTGATTTTTGTTCATTTTGGGGATACTGTTTTCTTATGTAAAGGTACTACATATTTTATGATAAAATAAATATGTGGTTACTAGAAAAAATCAGTTGTAACTGACTTTCAGAAATGTACCTTTTTCACTAAAGAGGCCCTTCTGTATTATCTTCTGTACGTCATTTTACATACAGGTTGGCTATCATACAGTTTGTTTATTGATCAAATGCTTCATAAAAATAATAAATAGCAGTATCATATTTTGCAGAAGGCGAAGTGAAGGCTCAGTGAGTGTACGTGGTACATAATTAGCTTTTTATTTTCCTTTTTAGTAACAAGAGATAAAAAGATAGACCTTCAGAAAAAGCAAACTCAAAGGAACGTGTTCCGATGTAATGTGATTGGGATGAAAAACTGTGGGAAAAGTGGAATTCTTCAGGCTCTTCTTGGAAGAAACTTAATGGTGAGAGCTCAGAAAGCTAGAACTTTACTCAGATTTTTATAGTCATGTGTTTATATAATTTTTTCATAACCATTGACCTTTTTAGTTGATATATAGGTGTAGTAGTAAAGTACAACTAAAATGTAACAGTAATCTCTTTGAACTAGCTTTATCTTTGCTTCATTGGTGTTAGCCATCTTTTTTTTTTTTTAACTTTTAGATGGAGATTAAATAAATACACATACGAAAGTATCAGACACAGGGCTTGGCATGAAGTAAATGTAGCATTCTACATTGCTGATATCTGATTGTGACTACTGCCTTGAGTAAAGAGATTGACATATTTTCAGGTGAAATAGCAGGCCAAATCACAGTGTAATGAGAATTGCCAGCAGGTGGCTCAATGAGTGCAGTTTACTTCCTTGTCAGTTAACTGCTTTCCCTTTCTACAGAACAAATGCATCTCTTATTTTAGAGCCTAAGAACTAAGAAACAAAATCAATATGCTCTTTGTACTGATAAATAATATATAGCATAGGGAAGAATATCCTTTTTTTGGTAACACACCCACACATATACACAAAGTACATGTGCTGATGAAAACTAGTTACTGTGATTTCTTACTGTAAATACTGAGATTTTTGGTTGTTTTCAGAGGCAGAAGAAAATTCGCGATGATCATAAATCATACTATGCAATTAACACTGTTTATGTCTATGGACAAGAGAAATATTTGTTGGTAAGAAGTTTTCTGGCATATAAAGATTATTAATTGTTGGGTACATTTTTAAAATGACTCTTTGAGAACATAAGTGGATTTGATTTAACAGTTTTTGTGTGGTTTTATTTTTCTACCTGACTTAGTCATTAGATTTAATTTTAATTCTCTTAAATCTGTGTGGTGATTACATGGGTGTAGATACAAGTAAAAATTTATCTATTTGTGTGCTTACTTGTATGTAATACCACCATAAAAAAAGTAAAAAAAAAATTCAATCCACTTTGCTCTTTCTTTTATTTATATTTTTAAAAATTACATCCTTTACTGTTGACTAGAAATTAGTTTGAAGGTTTTAGTGCAGGTGTGTGGTAGTTTATCTGTGGTCAGTGATAACCTTAATGTACCATCCTTTGCTTTGTGTTTTTGATTGGTGGGGAGGAAGAGTGGTGTGGTAGAAAGAAAAAAGACTTGGGAGTCGTGTTTATGTGCTCAGTCATGTCCAACTCTGCCACCCCGTGGACTGTAGCCCATCAGGCTTCTCTGTCCATGGAATTTTCAGGCAGGAATACTGGAGTGGGTTATCATTTCCTTCTCCAGGGCATCTTCCCGACCCAGGGGTGAAGCCAGGTCTCCTGCTTGGCAGGCTGATTCTTTACCACTGCGCCACCTAGGCTTCCCACTGGGAATCATCTGAATTCAAATTTTGGTTTGAGTTATCTTTGGCAGTTGACCTAATCTCTGTAACCTGCTTGTTATCTTTAGTAGGTAGAGAATGCATGTTAAGGGCCTACCCAGCACACTAATAGTCACTCACTAAATGTTAGTTTCTGTAGGACCTTAATCACAATTTTTCATCTACAAAAATCAGAAAGCTACTTTTTTATCTCTGTGTCTTCTAATGAGTCTGAAAAATTATGCTTAACTAGTATTTTTTTAACTAGTATTTTTAAATTAAGTCAAGTTAAACAAGTAATAAAACATCATGACTTTAATTTTGCATCAGTGTTATGATACTTATGTTTCTCATTGTCTTTTTCTTTTCCAAGTTGCATGATATCTCAGAATCTGAATTTTTGACTGAGGCTGAGATCCTTTGTGATGTTGTGTGCCTGGTATATGATGTCAGTAACCCTAAATCCTTTGAATACTGTGCCAGGATTTTTAAGGTTTGTTTCAATTTTGGGCCATAACTAAGTTTAACTTTGTTTGTTTAATGGAATAGTAATGTGTTTTCTAACCAAGGAAATGCAAGAAAATTATCTGTGGAGCTTTTTAAAGATACATACATCCTATCCCTAAAGGTTCTGGTTTCATTCTGAGGTGGTACAGTCCCAGACATTTGTATTTTAAAAAATACTTTTTTCCACAAGTGATTCTGATGTTCGTCCCTGGTTAAGAACCTCTACATTTGTGAAAATTCTTAGGAATGCACATGGTTTACATATTGCCAATTATACCAAGAAGATTAATAGAGCAACGAGATAAACATGAGGCTTCAAAAGTTGTAAGTTACTTTGAAATTGTCAACAAGATTCAGTAAAAAAACTTTATGTACAAAGGAATTTATTCTAGGATTGTTTTTAATAGCAAAAACCTGGAAATAATCTACATATCTAAAAATAGGAGGGTAGCTTACCAAATTGAGATAAAATGATCCTGTGAAATTTATATAGTCATTAAAAATAATGGTTTTGAATTCTGAAAACATGGAAAATTCAGTATTTTTCAGTAGTAATATCCAGCATGACTGCCACTATGTAAATATCCGTGTGTGTGTGTGTGTGTGTGTGTGTGTGTCTGTGTGTATATATATACATATATATATATATATATGCATGTGCTTAAGGACTAGAAAGTGAAAGTGTTAATCGCTTAGTCATGCCTCTTTGCGACCCCATGGACTGTAGCCCGCCAGGCTCCTCTATCTATGGAATTCTGCAGGCAAGAATACTGGAGTGGGTAGCCATGCCCATCATCTCCAGGGAATCTTTCCAGTCTAAGAATTGAACCCAGGTTTCCTGCATTGCAGACAGATTGTTTACTGTCCTGGGCTACCAGGGAAGCCCTAAGGACTAGAGGTAATATAAAAAAATGAAAATAGTGTGTTTTAGGATAGAAGAATTTAGGTAGATTTCTATTTCAAAGTATTAGATCTTAAAAAAATTCTTTTTTAATTATAGTGAATTCAAAGAATTGTTATAGGTTTGTATTGTTATCTGCATTAGAAAAGTGGCCCTGGTCTTATTATGTCACTGACCTAGATAACTGCCAGTCCTTGCCTCTTTATTCACTTTCTCCCTGAAACTGTTGATGATTTGCCTATCTAGAGAAAAATTTCAGTGCCCCTTGAATGAAATTTAGTAATTTTTTAGCTTGTCATCAGATTTTGATTTCACTTTTTATTCTATAGCAACACTTTATGGACAGCAGAATACCTTGCTTAATCGTAGCTGCAAAGTCAGACCTGCATGAAGTTAAACAAGAGTATAGTATTTCACCTACTGATTTCTGCAGGAAACACAAAATGCCTCCACCACAAGCCTTCACTTGCAATACTGCTGATGCACCCAGTAAAGATATCTTTGTTAAATTGACAACGATGGCCATGTACCCGTAAGTACTTGCTCTGCCGTCATTTTCATGTTGCATGGTTCGTGGTAACATCGCATGTCATTGTTAGCCATGAGGGTGGAATCTCTGTCACATGGAAGTTGTTCAGCAACAGAGACTTAGTAATGAGAAGGGATAAGTTTGAGTAAATGCAAGATTAGTTTGAATACCAGAATAAAATTGTATAAATATAATTATATAAAGTATATATAATCTGACAATATTTGAATATTTTTGAGCAGGCTGTGACTATCTTAATAGGATAGTACAGTAAAACTCAGCCCCTCACCCAGCATTAAAAAAATTAGTCTTACTGCCATTAAGTGGGATTGACATCATGCTAATAAAGCATTTTCATATGAACAATAATTTCATTTTTATATTTTTTTCTGCTTAATTTCTGATTAATTGACTTTGAGTATGTGAAGGATTCTAAAATCTTTTATGAATCTTCGTTTAAATTATGAGTATGTTTGAATTCAGGATATAACATCTTTTTTTAGTGCTGTTAAAAGCAGTTGTAATTGGAATTCCCTCTATATAAATGTTTTACATTAAGTGTTATGAGCCACAAATTTTATGTACATTTATTGTATATCTATACATGCATATACACAAGCACATAACTGTGGTCATCTTTGTAGTTTACTAACTGCCTTAAAATTGCATGGCTCTTAATGGCATTCTCCTCAAGTACTGTGTTCGTATAAATTCTGTTCTGTGACAAGGTAGTTTTTCAGGCAGTGCGTTTCTCAGAACTTCATAGTTTATTTTATTTATTATTATGTTATTCTCTAAGTTATTTTTTTCTCATGAAAACTACAGTATAACAGAGTAATACTCAAAAATTGCTAGAAGCTGAGGTTTTTCAAAAAGGGTGTTAATTTGTACAGATTTTTCAAAGCAGAGTTAATTTTATTGCTATTCCATTAACTAATACATTAAAAAAAATGCAGCAAACCCTTGAAATTCTATTTGTATTGGAAGAGAAGTAATTCCTATTACTATTAGATAAGCAAAACCTTATTTCTGTTTTACCTTTGCTTTAAAACTCTCATGTATGTTATCTACAGAGAGGATCATTACAAAGACAGACTCTACCGAGACATGGGCAACACTGATAGAATAGAGAATTTGAGAAAAATCTGGGTCTTTCTAAAAACTGCTTTGTAAGTTACTTTTTCTTTATGGCTTCCTTTGTAAGTTACTTTTTCTTTATGGTTTCTGTGGGATTTTGTTGACTTTTCTTATAGATGACCAGATCTCTTTCACCATAATTAGTAATTATCCAGAAACGCACTGCTTGGTCAGTCTTACTGCCTAGCTGTATACTATGGTGTCTTTTTATTTTTTACTATGTAAATGCACTATCTTAATCTTGTAAATAACCGCAACTGTGTTTTTTGATCTGCATATTTTAAAATTTTACTGCAGTATTTGTGAGTGTGTGTGTGTGTGTGTGTGTGCACATGTGTATATGATAAATGTACATACATGGACAGTTGTTTATATGGTTAATCCAGAATTACTTCTCATGAAGCATCTCCCTGTTGCTAAGCATACTTTGCATCCCTCCTTTTTGGTGGGCGGAGCCTGTGTATGTTGAAGAGTCAGATTCAATTATAAAATAACAGATGGATTCCAGTATGACAGCTGGCAGTGACTTAGTACCAGTGCTGTGTTCATCATCACAAGTCAAATTTTAAAATGGAGTATCTCGAGCCTATAAGAGTCTTTTGAAAAATTAATTCTTGTTTTTCTTCATGTTGAGAATTAGGCATTATTGGGATGCTGCTAATCTCCACAACTATGCCACCGTGTGCTGTGGTCTCATCAGATCTCACAAGCTAAGCCAAGTCAGTTTGGGCCAGTCCTTTGAGAAGGACTTCTCCTTTAGAGAAGCCTCTAAAAAATGTTCAGGTGTTACAGGAAGGGATGTAATTGATTCATCAGGTAGCACTCTTCTGAGTGGGTTCTGCGCCAGGACCTCTTGAGGGGTGGTGTGATGGCCTTGTATGTCTGAGTGGCTCTGACCCCTGAGCAGTCATTGGGGACCCCCTACTTTGGTTTTTAAGTGGAGGTTAGATGGCTCCACGTGCCTGTACCAACTAGTGCAACTCACTCAACCAGAAAGGAGTCAGAAAGCCTCCCTAAATTTCGTATCTAAGATCAATTGGATCCATTGTTGATTTTTACACCCTTACCCAGAGTTTCATGTTATCATGCTTAGCTGCTATGTTAGCAGATACTTAGCTGCTGGTAGCAGATGAAAATTAACCCCATATTTTGGGTTCAAGTAGAAATATATGGAAGCACTTTGATTTCCTTGGGGAGCCATGGTGCTTGATAGATTAAAGACGATGTTCATATCCCCTCAGGTTGAATATACGTACTCGTCTTTTGACTTTTTGTGTATTTGCCACTATTCTCCTTCCTGGTTTTCAGGCATGTGTGTATCCTGAGGGAGGAGGAGGGGGTGGTTATTTCAGTGCTAGCCAACTCTGACCTTTCGGTGGGTGCTGTGGCTTACTCAGTTTTTCTTTTATTGATTTAGATGAGGGTGCCATCTATTGCTGTGCATATTTATTCCACTAAAACCCTTGTACTAATAATTCTATCCCCCCTCCAAAAAAAGCAAACGTGTTAGCTGATTTTCCTCAGATTTTCTATAGGGAGGGAGGAGGGAGCTATTGCTGTTGATTATATTTTTTGTAAACGTGGAATTCTGCACAACTTTAGCATGCCCCACGCTGTCCTTTTCCTTAGTGTTGCTTATGCCTAAGTCTTTTTTTTTTAAGTTGGCACACTCTGACTTGTGCCATATTTGTAAGTAAGAACTCAACTCCTGTCCTTCTGTGTGTTTTCGCAGCCATGCCCGGTTACGCTGTATGTGCACCTGCAACAGGTGTACCTTTTGCATCTGTCAGAGCTTCCTCAACTCAGACTTGCTGCAATCTGTAAAGAACAAAATCTTCACTGCAGTTCTTAACAGGTTCTTAACTTTATTTACTGGGTACCAGGCATTCTGTTAAAATACAAAAGGAAAAAAGTGGATGACTATTTATTACATAGATACTCACTACCAAGACAACAAGCCAACTGATGCCCAACTAACTTCCACTAAAATTCTCACTGTGGTGACAATGTTTAGTTCTGGAATCATCCTCAGTGTTTAAAAATTAGTAGATATATTTAGGGGACTATAAAGTAAGATTTTTGCCTTTTTAATTCAGAAAGTTAAAGTATTTTTTAAATTAGAGGATAAAAATGTGTAGGGAAATTGAAAATCTTTTGACTGAGAGTTGCAGAAATAGATTAGGACTTCAGTAAGGAAAAGAGACATTGATCCCAAATGTTATAATGTATTCAGCTTGCATTAAAATAGTACAACTTATAAAACCATGCTAATGTGAACAATGTCTTTGGTTTGAAAAACTTTTCTGTTGTTTAAATTATTTATATATATATATATATTTTTTTACTTTTTAAGTACCTTGGATATTTATTTGAAAAGAAGACAATAGCCAACTTTAAGGATTCAAAGGAATATGGAAAAGCAAAAAGATCTATAGCACTAGTTTTTTAGGTCTTTATAACTGAACCCAACACATGAAGTTTGCCTAGAGCATAATACGCTTTTAAAAAAGAGCAACAGCAACAACAAAATAGGTTGTATACATTCCCTCAAAGCAATCAACTTGGAAGTTATGTTCTTATTCTGGTCATGCTGCCTTTGTTCAAATTGATTTTACATTTTGTGAACATGTAAGAGCCTAATTAATGTAATATTAATTTGTATCTAATGTCAAATTTTTATGAATTAGGTTTTTTAAATCATCCAGATGTCATTGGGAGTAGGGCTTAATTAAGACACACGATCAAGCTAAGTAGATTTTGGTTAGAAATGAATCTTATTTGGGTTACTGTTGGACTCCCACTGAGGGCCAGAACTGTACCAAATGAGTAGGCTGGTTTGTGTCCACCTGCAGTGTAGACATGGCTACTAAACGGTGAGGCTATATCTTATATGAATCAGAAACAGACTCTGCAGGCATCCTGCAAGGGTTTCAGTGGTGTTTTTTGAGCACTCTCAGCTCTGGAATAAGAACGCAGCTGTCTCGGGTGATTGCTTTGAAGGGATCACCACTCTCATTTGGTGGTGAAGTTCTGCCTCTTGTCTTTTGAATGGCACCTTATAAAGAGTAACACAGATTCTCTCATGATGGCTATCTGAGAAAATGCAAGGCTAGTTCAAACCAAACAACATTCAGGAGCTGTGGAGTCAGAAATGGTATAGTTGGAAGAGATTCTAGGATTCACCTGGCCTAACCTCCCCTTAGACTGACTTCCTGAGAGCCCTCTTGAGAGAGTATTGTTTATCTGCTGAAGGCTTTCCTCATTGGAGGAGGTTTTTGCTTCTGCTTTTTTTTCTTTTTTTTTTTTTTACTAAAATGATTGCCCTTTAACTTTCTCTCCTTTAGTTTTAGTTCTGCCCTTTAGAACAACATACGACTATTCTACTCCCTCTTCAACATAGCAATCCTTCAGACATTTGAAGACGGCCATCATGTCTCCCCTAATTTTCTCTTCTCCAGGTAGAACATCCCCATTTCTTTCAGCTGTTTCTTAACTTAGTCGGTTTAGTGACCTCATCATTTCTCGTTTCCCTCATCTGAAAGCCCCTTAGGTGTTCAGAGTACCTCTTTACAAGTGCCCCTGAGAATGGAGAATGGTGCTTCAAGTGTAATCTGACTTTGCATAACGGTGGACAGTCATGTTCCACAGTTAGGACAGCACCTGTCTACTGCATGAACTCACTGTGTAGAAGCCCCAACCCACTGTGGATGTGTATTAATCTTGGGGTTAATTGAAATCAGATTTTTTTTCGTGTGAAGTGTTATTAAAGCAGTGTCCCCTCCTCTCTAATTGTCTTTGACATTTTTAGTTGGCTCTCTGAATCTAACTGCAGATACATATATATCTCTATTAAATGTCATATTCTTTTCAGTTCATTTGTTCTAGCTCAGTCATTTCAGACATTGTTTCTGTCATTTGTCCCATTATATATCTCGGCATTGTGTTATTTGCAAATTTGGTAGCTATGTTTTTTATCTTTCAAGTTAGTGATAAAAAGTGTTAAATACCCAGCGATTAGAGAGTGAGGTCGCTCAAGCAAGCAAACCCTTTAGTGCTCTACTAGACAACTCTTTTCCCAATGACACAGATTCAGAATTTTGGGGGAAAGATTATTCTGCCAGTTAAAAATATTTCATTATCCAGCCCATGTTTTACCTTGTTATCTTACAGGAAATTTTATGGAGAGCTCTTTTAAAATCATTACAATTTCTACCACATGCCTCTGATCAACCAATGTGTTAATTTTATATAAATAGAAAGTGACATCTATTTGGTGTCTTATTCTTGATGAACTTACCCTGGCTCCTAATAATTGCTGATCATAAACCATCTGTTTCCTTCTAGAAGTTCTCGATCGTACATAATTGCAGATTGATTTGTTGTCTGCATCTTCAGTGACAATTTTAGTTTTAGGTTGGTTTAGTCAGCTTCCCAGTGAAAGAGGTTGGGTGTGCATTAATGAATGAGATTGCTTATCATAAATTGCTCTGTATAGTGATCCTTGAAGAAGAATCAGTACATTTTGTCATGCCTACTTATAAACTAGAAATAATTTAATGGTAATGTCAGCATACATCACTGACATGTAGTAATCAAGAAGGGAAAGATTGAAAAAGACGAGGAGGGGAACTCATGTACTTTTCAAAGAACTCCTTCCTCTTCCCTGGTAGGTATTTCACTAATTTATTTTCTAGAGGTCCAGTGGAAATTTATGAGTTCCATATTGAATTTTCTTCTAATTCACAAAAGGATTGTTAGATGAGGTAGGCGAGGGTGGAAGCCAAAAATGGAAATGCCTACAGGGCCTGGATGGATAATATTAATGAAGAAGGTGGCCAAGGAGAAGTAAGAGGTGGGGACAGTGACAGGTCCTGTCTGAAAGAGGCAGCCGTGTCTCAGCTCCAGCTGTTGGTCATTGTCCAAGTGTGGTGTTGCCAGGACCTCCGATTCTCTGACATCAGATGTCAGGAGTTTTATGTGAAAATTTCTGCCATTTAAATGAAAGCAGTGAAATTTTAAAAATTTAAAGTATTAATCAGAACAAAGAAAACCTGTTTATAGGCCATCAGTTTGTATCTTCAGTCTTAAGACATAGCCTAGAGTTGTGAAAGTGCAGGCCAAAAAAAAATAAGTACACCTAAGGAATGAAAATTTCTTTCACAAACACCGCCCACATACAGTTTTACTCCTTTCTCTTTAAAAACTTGAAAAAGTAATCTCATTGGTGGAGTGAGAACGGAACCACTTTCTATGGAACCACTTTTTTCACCATTGGTTTGCTGTGCCAGGTATATCTTAATATTACATAAATGGAAAAAGATTTAGTAATTGAGTAAAAGTCATACAAGGATTTTTTACTTTTCATTCAGTAGGGAGGATTTCTTAATAAGTCTTAGGTCTTTGGTTTTAGAAATCTTCTGTGCCTGGCATTTGGTTTAGAAGTATAAATGAGCAATTTAAGATTTTTCCTTTAAGCCAAAAATTTTGTTAAATGTCTGCAAAGAAATTAATACAAATACTGGTATATGCATGCTGTTCTCAAGTTAGTACATTCTTTTAATGTGCTCATAAAAATGTTGATCACCAAACTAGAAATTACTTCCAGATAATACATGTTTGGGCCCACATCCTCCCCTTATGTCATTCTCCCACCACTTTGATTTATTCATTCAAGTACCTAAATACCTGCGATAGGATGCTGCTGTGAGCTGGGGTGAAATTTCATACAAATATGAAGATCTAGACATGTGTTTAAAAACCTTTCTAAATATTAGGTTAAAATTTTTTAAACTTTGATTATATTTTCAGTGACCTTAGTGCCTTATGCTAACAAAACCTGATCTGAGAGGATCTATGTCAAATTAATTAATTTACACTTAGGCAGTTTCAACGGTTCCAAGATTTCTGAAATTATCCATGTTTCCCCTGTCTTTGACCAGAAAAAGTTGTCTTTTTTTGTTTTTGTTTTTAGCTAATTGACTATCACGACATATTTCAAGTAGAAAGTAGTAATAAAAAATTTTTTTCTTTCAACTTTAATTGAATGAATATTGGTTTCAACATGTATGAGAAGTGTTTTAACTACATATCTGACGTGTGACTTTGTTCTTCGGTAATTATGGTCTCAGCCTTTAGATCTGGATAGGTTTATGTTTTTCTTGAGAACAATTTATGAATAGCTGGAATTATTTGAATTTAAATACACTTGGAGGGTGATTCATATGTGGCCAGATGATTTCAGTTTTTGGCAATGCTTTCATTTCAATCCGTGCAAATCACGTTATTGGAGAAAAGTACCTTGTGATTATATTTTAGTTATAAATACCTCTTAAATCTGAAGGTGTTAAAATGAACTATGTAGAAATGGTCTTGCTTGTTGGTTTGAACTCCCCAGGGTTTTAGTTTATTAAGCATTTATTGTTCTAATTTCAGCACACTTTGCTTTGCATGAGGATGTTGCTCTACTTTAGTGTGCAGTGTGCCCTAGTGTGCAGTGAACTCTAAGTGCTCTAGTGTGCCAGTGTACTTGATAAGTGCACCAGTGTACTCTAGTGTGCCAGTGTACTCTAAATGTACCAGTGTACTCTAGTGTGCAGTGTACTCTAGTGCGCCAGTGTACTCTAAATGTACCAGTGTACTCTAGTGCGCCAGTGTGCTCTAGTGCACCAGTGTACTCCAAATGTGCCAGTGTACTCTAGTGTGCAGTGTACTCTAGTGTACCAGTGTACTCTAGTGTGCAGTGTACTCTAGTGCGCCAGTGTGCTCTAGTGCACCAGTGTACTCCAAATGTGCCAGTGTACTCTAGTGTACCAGTGTACTCTAGTGTGCAGTGTACTCTAGTGCACCAGTGTACTCCAAATGTGCCAGTGTACTCTAGTGTGCAGTGTACTCTCATGCACTAGTGTACTCTAGCCAGCACTTTAGTTTGTCCCTTCCTTTAGATGTTCACTTTGACTTGTTTGTCTGTGCCACCTAGTCATTTTTTAACTCTTCTTGACCCTTTTCCCAGCTGCGTTTCAGTGTACAGTCCTCCCATTTTTCCTAACCTGTAGTTTAATCATATTGTTTATTTTACAATTTATCATTTTGGTGTAGTTTTCTTTGATACATATTTTGGTTCTCTTATTTCTTTGTATTATGTGTTTATTATTTGATTATTTGTTCCTATTACTTCCTAAGTTTGGTAACAGTATTTTACTTTAGCAACAAAGTGTGTTGCTCCACACTGAGTATGATGGACTGTCATACCCATGTATTTTTTTACTCTGCTTTTTAATGTATTTTTAAAAATTGGATACATGAGACATTTATTTTAATCCATTCATTAATGACTTACTTCATTTGCCCTTATTACTTTACTAATCACCTAAGCTCTTCCACATCACTTAAAGTCATGTTACTTAATATAGGAACTCTATTTTTGAAGAAAGGTGTTTTACAGTTGTCACACCAGAATGAACTGCCTTTCACGGGATCGCCTTATAAAGAAGATGGTTTCCTAGAAATCTTAATGTTACAGAGATTCCATGGGGATCATAAGAGTCCGTAAGATACTATGTTACAGTAAAATACTGTACTTTAAGGAAGTGCATCCTGTGTTTTAATTTCATATGAAACTTTTATACTTATATGAAAGGTCCTTACAAGGCTTTTCTTTGAATTTGAATACATATACATTTAAAATTGCCCCAGACTTGTGTTATAGATTTTGTGAAGTAAGCTGCTGCTGCCTATAGTTTTAAAATTTTTTGCCATTTGATTAGTATTTTAAAGGACACCACAGAGTGGAGTTTGCTTATTCCGACCTTGATCAGTAGTTAACATATAAACTTTGTTTATTTCCCATGTATCTACAGTCATCTGTGAATTTTTATTCCTCTAATGCTTGCTGAAGCATTTCTTGACATTGCACACCTGTGTCCTTTTCCTAAGTTTGTTACTGTTTAGGCATGCTCAGTTAACAGCTTTCTTATGATTTGTGTTGCAGTTCATCTTTGTTGAACACTATTCTTAACCTATTTTGAGAAATATTAAAATATTTCATACCTACTAGGTATTAGAGATAAATACAAAAAACTACTTCACCAGGAAGAAATGTAAAACAGGGAGAGGAATAAAAGCAGGGAGATCCAGAAACATTTTCGTTTTAAAGTTGAAAAACAAAAGATTTAACTATAGTTTAGATGACCTCAGTATAATTTTCAGTTTGAGATTGCAGATAGGAAAAAGCTATGTATGATATCTGTGAACCCTAGTTAACTTTAGGTTACATGCATATTTCAGAGTATTAACTTAAAAATGCATATCTGAGATACATGTATGGGAAGAATTATAAAACTAGGAGACCATTCATTTTTAGTGCCTTTGCACACCTCGGAGTTGTGTTTGGGAAGGGTGAAGTGGTAAGATAGAAGAATAAAAAATAGGAAGTTCAAATTTATTTCTGAGAAGCTGTATGGGAGGACTGATAAAAGTGACTGGGCGGTACTCTTCCACAGTCTCCTAGCTTCACTGCTTTTGAGTATGTACTATTGAGCTTTTCTTTCCTCTGCATAATAGCCTGCAGTCTAAGGTTAGATTAGTTGATAGCTGGACCTTTCTGAATTCTCCTCTTGCCTCAGATTCTAATTTTTGCAGACATTTAGGTCTCTGCAGTACAGGCATACCTTATTTTATTGTGCTTTGCTTTATTGTGCTTCAAAGATATTGTGGTTTTTACAAATTGAAGGCTTGTGGTAACTGCATTTTCAGATGATCGTTAGCATTTTTTAGCGATATTTATAGTATTTTTAAATTAAGTATGTGTATGGTTGTTTTTTTAGTGATAATGCTATTGCACACTTAATAGACTACAGTATAGCAGAGACATAATTTTTCTATGCACTGGGAAACCAAACAGTTGATCTGACTCACTTTATTGCAATACTCAGTTTATTACAGTGTTCTGGAACTGAACTCATAATATCTCTGAGGTATGCCTGTATAGTTTTTATACCTCATATATAAAGTCTTGTAACACATTATAGAGAACAAAATTAAAAATACCTATTTGGGAATAGCTGGAATAGGTTTAGTTCTGTTGAGCCCTTTATAAAGGATTTGATTATTTTGTGATTCTGAACATTGCAATTGATAACATTCCCTTTATTATTAGTTAAATACACTAAACCCCATAAAGATTTTAGTTTATTGTAAATTGCAGAGTTAATCAGAGCATATTGTATGCCTTCTTTAAGGCATTCTGTGTAAAGGTACATAGGAATTTTGGTCTGTTACGCACCTTCTGCGACCTTCACACAGCTTTTAATTTACCTCTTTATTGCCTGAATTTTGGAAACATTTCCTTCTTTCTGCCTTATTAAGTAGCAGCCTTAATAATATCCAGGTCCAAACTTGTTGGTTTGCTCCCACACTTGGGTCAAAGAGCGCTTGTTATCTGACTGACGTATGGGCCCAGAGCACTTTTAAGCCAGAAAGGCAGCATTCAGGACACAGGGATTCTCTGCCTAAGAACTCAAAAGCTCTAGCAAACTTCATATAATTAATTAAGGTTATATTTTACCACTTAGTCATTATTTCTTATGTTGTAAAAAGAGATACTGCTAAACCTAAATTATTTTATTCCACATATAATAGAGAAATGTGTGATTATGGTATATCAATAGATTGGAAAAAAAGAACCTTTTTACACACACACACACACACACACACACACACACACACATTTTTGACCCTGTAATTTTCATTTTGGGGAAGTCTGTGTTAAGGAAACCTTTAAATGTAGTGAAAAATCTTATGTAAAAGAGCGTTTATCACTTTAGTTACAGGTATCTGTAAATGGAGATAACCCCCAATAAAAATATAATGCATCTATTTAAAAGGATGTTTCTATAATTCATGGAAAAGACCTTATGTAATATATTTAAAGGATATAAAATAGATAAATTATATGCATTGTGTTTGCAGCTATGTAAGAAATACATTTTAAAAAGTCTAAAAGGAAATAACACAAATTTCAATTAGTTGCCTTAGGTGACTCTAAGTGATTTTTTTTCCTTCCTAGTTTCATTTTCTCATATAATGTGCTTACATTACTTTTTTAATAGCCAGAAAAACTTAAGAAAAAATATACAATAAGACATTATAATTTATTCCAAGATATTTTATATGAGTCATTTGGAAAGAATTGTGGAAGAATTGCTTTTTGCTTGAGTTTAGACATGAATTAGGGAGCAGCTTTTTGAAACTATTACTCTGCTTCTGCTTGAGACCTGAAATGACAAGCATGGCTCAGTTCTTCACACTTATGGGGTACAATTAAGATCACACTCTTGTCTATTCAGGTGTCGTTAGGCAGGCAATGCAAATGTGCCTTCCATTATAAATGTGTTTTCCTTATAAATAGAGCCTGGTTAATGTAGCTTTTAAATGCATATGATAAAAGTGTAAAATAATTCTCTAAGTAGCTTTCTGTCTAAAAAGTAGTTTTCCATGTCCAAAAGTATCTTAAACAACTACAGTAACATCAGTGGAGTCATTGAAATATACTTTATGAGTTAATGGTTGCCTTGAGATTTAAACTAGCTGTATATTGAGCATGTATCCATATTGTTTCTTATCTATAAATATGAAGCACTGTTTTGCCTATTGAAGGCTATACTATAGCTTAGGGAAAAGTAATAATTACTGTCTGGAAATGCAAAAGAAAGCTAAGCAATAAAATCAGGCAGAATATATTATTTCATGAATGGTACTACTTCTCAAAATACAACAGAAGGAGAGGCTTCCCCAGTGGTTGGTTCAGTGGTTAAGACTCCCTTGCTTCTACTGCAGGGGTTGTGGGTTTGATCCCTGGATGGAGAACTAAGATCCCGCATGCCACACAGTGTAGGAAAAAAAAAAGCCACACAACTACAGCAATAGAAAAGGGAGCTAAGCTGTGTTAACAGATTCCATACTTGAAGCATATTTATGAGAAATTATTTTCACTGATTTTAATGTCACTATAGCTAACATCCTAACCCCGTTTTGCACTTACTTTATAATTAAGTGTAAAAAAAAAAAGTAAGTGTAAAAATATTTTCTGTTAGTGAAGACGCATGAAAATCAGAGGCCGAAGCCGAAGCAGAACTCTGATGCACTTTGAGCCCGAGTTCTCACTTTCAGTCCTCTGTGTCTCTGCCGACTTGGAGTTGTAAACTTTGAAACTCTTGTCATAGGACCATGACAGTCAGAGTTTGGGATGTTTTACTCTTTGTCTTTGTTTTTTTTTTTTTTTTTTTTTACAGATATATGTTTGTAGTTTTTAGTAATCAGAAATTAGAAGCATCTCTCAACTTCATGACTAATAGTTGTTAGCCTCATTTTGAGTAAGTACTTCTAGTCACCGAATATTGTCAAGTACTATTTGTAGTATTGGTTTCAAGGGCTTCTCTTAGTCTTTCAAATATACCAAGACCAGCCTCTGGGGGATACATAGAGAAGGTATGTAACAGCCTTAGGTTTCCCTGCATAGTATGTGAATGTTTTAAAAGAGTATATATAGATAGATTTTTTTTTTTAAGTTTGGCAATATTCTAGAGGATAAATTCATTTTAAATATAGAAACCATCAGATGCATCATATAATAGGGTGGCAACTCAGTTTATGTGTGGGATGTTTAATCAAGAGATATTATTTCAGTCCCCTTCTTTTGTGAGCTGTGCTGTGAACTGCAAACTGTGTGCATGTGTATAAAAGGTTAAGAGCCCGGGTAGCTGAGTGGGGTGCCATGCTGTTAGCAGACGACGAAGGCAGTATTACTCACCAGGTGCACGCCGTCAGCTCTGTAGAAGATTCCATCTTCATGGAGTCATCTCACGGTCCACTTTTTCTTGAAGCCAGGTAACATTTCCCACAACCAGTGGGGTTGGCTATGTTGGAGTTTTTCCTGTTGGAAAAACTAGAAAAAACTAAAAAACCTAAGTATTTTCTTCCCTAACTCTTTTTTTTTTTTCCTTGTTAATGAAACACTGCCTGTTGGAAGAACTAACTTGCAAGGTGGCATGAATCTGTGTTATCACTTTGCTTTGTAAAATGATAATTATGTAAGGAGTGACTTTTTTAAAAATAGAAACTGGGAAGGAGAAGGAATTGGAGTACTTTGTGTTGTTTCCCTGTGGTGATAAGGCATGGAGCACTCTGCTTGTATTATAAGCAACCTTGCTTCTTAGGGATGTACAGATTGCATTGTGTGATAACTAATCTGATTGTTTACCCTTGACTATTACTGAGGCAAAGTAGTTTTGTACAATTTATATATTCTAGGCTCTTAACTCTTTTGCTTGTGTCAGTGTCTTGGTCTTTTAATGATGTCTGACTCTTGCTTCAAATCTGTTTGTTTATTAGTTCAGTTGTAAAATAACCTAGACAGTTTCTCTAAACTCTTAATCCTGTAAGCTTTCTACATCACTTCAATTGTGTTCACTTAACTAAACCTTCTGTGACAGTTGAATAAAATGTTCCAACTTTTTCTTTAAAGCTTAATCTTCCTTATGGTAAGCTGTCATACTTGAGACCCTTGAGGGTGCTTAGCAGTGTTATTAACTGAGCATGCTCACAAACTCAGTTTGTGGTACAGGCTGTCCCTGTTCTTGTCATGCATAATATGGCTTCTTTTGTGTCATTTACCTTTCAGTCCATCATGTTACATTATGTCCTTTGATTGGTACCATTGTCACTGCCTGTCTGACTAATACCAGAGTTTGGTTTGTTTGTTTTTTCTTCTTTCTTTAATCAGCAGTAACCAAATTAATGCAAACTGGTAAATCTTCCCCCTCCCCTTTTGGGATTTTTTTTTTGTAAATTTTTATGGGACTCAGTGTTTCTAAAGTTGATTTTAAGCATTTTAAGCATTGATTTTAGAAAAGTATTGTCACTTGTCACTTAACTGCTTACAAGATAGGTTTTGGTTCCTGGGGACAGGAGATTCCATGAAATTGACTCAAAATTGTGTGGTTGCAATCTTACCTCTCATTTTGAAGGACCATGCTGGTATTAAAAAGTGGCAGGTTGATTTGTCTAAGTTCTCCATTTCCCTTGTGAAGAAAACTTGTAACATTTTAGATGTTGTTTACTCCCAAATGTCTACAGTATGTCTCAAGACAATAACTATCTAAGCAGTGTACATATGGCCTTATTGACAAATGCTTTTGGTGACCATTACTGTATGCAATTAGTCTGACAAGTGTGCTAATACTTCCCTAAAAATAGACTGTCCACATAAGTGTTTTTTTCATACTAATCATGTTTTAAACATTAATTATATTTTTTGACTACAGGCACGTGACACAAGCTGACCTCAAGAGCTCCACGTTTTGGCTTCGAGCAAGTTTTGGTGCTACTGTTTTTGCAGTTTTGGGCTTTGCCATGTACAAAGCATTACTGAAACAGCGATGATTTAAAAAAAAAAAAAGATACTGGCCCTACCAAAAACAAATACTTTTATGTACATTCTGAATGCTTTAAATTCCACTAGAAATATTGAGATATTTATACATCGCAGAGTTACTTTATTAATATTTGTAATTCATGCATAAGAGTATTTTAATGATAGTTATAACTGCAGTATTGGCTAGCATATGGAAAGAAACAGCTTAACAGCCAAACTAAAATGGCTAACTTTCAGAGGCCAAAAGGGAATATTTTGTAAATAATGTACATATTCAGGCAAGATACGGTCTCCCAGACTGAGTTCTAGAAACGACGTTTCTGGACGTTTTGACGTGATATTGTTAGTGCTCAGCTGGCTCATTCTAGATTTAAGTCAGCTCTGAGATTGTGTTTTACTCATCGATCAGCTATTTATTTCACACTTACTCAGAATGATCTTTGGGTACTTCGAGTACACAAGGCACAATTTGCCATTTTCTCTCCGTTTTTAAAAAACATGACTTTCTTTCAGTCCCGTCCCTTATGGTAGGCCAGCCTTGAAGTCATCGTGCAGTCTAAAAGTTGTGTAGTTGAACGTGAGGCTCTCCTCTGAGGAAGGAGAAAGCTAAAGGCACTTAGCAGAGGCGTCACTCGTGTGATTATGTTGCTTCCTTTGTCAGTATGTTGAATTTTATAGCCCTTTCAATCAAAAGAGAAAACAGATTTGTATATTATCAATGTTTTTAGTTTAAATAAACGGTCACCATTACTACTACTGAATTTCCTCCCAAAGTGTAAATTGTTCTATAATGGCTGTGTCTATTATAGTATATTACAGTAGCTGCATGTGTCATGAATTGTTCTATACCTGGCTAGGATAGCCTAGAAGCAGCACTTTTTTAAATGGTAAAATAAATCTGATGAATATAAACTCTCATGATAAACCTATTTTTTCCATCATTGACCTTTTCAAGTATTTAAATAAATAACTGCTGTGTACTGTGCCCTTGAGTTTTTTGTCTCATGAAAGTAAATGTTTCTGGGAATTTCCCCAGTGGTCCAGTGGTTCAGACTCAGCCTTTTCACTGCTGTTGCCTGGGGTTCAGTTCCTGGTCAGGGAAATAAGATCTTGCGAGCCACACAGTGTGGCCAAAAAAGAGGGAGGGGGAAGTAATTATTTCTGTACAGGTGAAATGAAATTCCTCTGGTTTCTGTCTTTCTTATCTTGCAAATTATTTTTTATACAGAAAGATAATACTTATTAGGAAAGAAGACAAGTATGATTTGTATATATAGGAGGAAATCTATTTTAAAGTTGTGGGGAAATTTGTTCTTAGGAAAGGGCAGTTGTTTTTCCCTACACATACCTAACAGATACAGTTTTACTACTATGATTTACATGTTTATTTTCTCCTTTAACATGGATTCCCCACCCCCCCTTTGCCATTCTGAGGAGTGTTTTCTCCGAAGATCACATTCCTTGAGCAGCTAGTAACAATATAATTTACTAGCTATAAGCTTGTAAAATATTACGTGCAATGCTCACCTGCTCACTTCCCCATCTCCCTCCCTCACATTTTCATTCTGAATCTAAGGAAAAGGAGAATTGAGCGAAGAAAAGTCTGGTGACTCCTCATTTTCACTATTTCCTGAGATTTCCTCATTTACCAAATAAATTTAAGTTATACAGCTTCCAGTTCGGTTAATTCTTTCCTTCCAAGTTCTTCCTTGTTCCGACTGAAATGTTATTGTACATGAATATGCTTTGTAGATTGTTGTGTTTGTGAGAAACAGAGGGAAGAAGGTAGTTTGCCAAAAAGGTAAAAAGTAGTGTGTTTACATGTTGAGATTTTTCTCTCTCAGTCTTTTCATTTGAAGTATCTGATTGTCAAGAAGGCAGACTGGCAGCTGCCCTGTTTCTTTACCTGCTCTCAAGAGCAGCCTTCCTCTCCTCTCAGTCCAGGTGGGGGTGGGTTTGCAGAGGAATCATTGCCTTCTCCTCTTTAACCTCCAGGCGTATGCGGATCTTTTCCCTTCTTTCATATCCGTGTTAGGGACTAGTTAATATAGGAAAATGTGTGAATGAATACAGCAAAAGGCTGCTTCTGGCTTTTACAGTATACTCAGATGATCGCTATGGGAATTTGAGGGTTGAAGCCTTTCACTTTGTGCCAGTGGTCTTCCCTTTTAAAAGGACAGTTCTGAAACTGTTCGCTACAGCGTTTTAATGAATTTTTGAGGCGGTCCTGTGAAGGAGCATCACTTTGAAGGTTTGTAGTCCCTTGTTGTGATGTAGTAACAGCCTTAATGAGCACATCCTGTGCTGTTGCTTCTTGCCATCCATCTGTTCTTTCTCTTTCACATTTGACCAAAAAAATGGGCCATGTCCCACATCGGCAGAGCTCCCAGTGCTGTGGTTGGAGTGGGCCCTGATGTTAGGAGTTTGGGGAGCACGTCACCATTCTGAAGTAGTCTGTGAAAGAAGAGAAGGAAGGCTGTAGGTACCTGTGCAGATCGGCCCATCACCTGTCAGGGGAAGGCACCGCGAAGGAGGCATCCTGCTGAGCCTGTCCTGAATGAAAGGAGAGGAGGCAACTGGATAGTGACTAGCAGAGGGGAAACAGAGGTAAGTGCTCAAATGATACAGAGTGGAAACCTTTCCTGAACAGACCCTCAGAATGCAACTGGTGTTAGCTTTGATGCCTCTTCTGTCTGAACGGTACTAGTAAATGTCCATGTAAAAGTGTCTTTATTTTCTTTTCTTTTGCATGCCTGCATGCTAAGTCGCTTCAGTCATATTCGACTCTTTGCAACCCTGTGGACTGTAGCTCACCAGGCTTTTCTGTCCATGGGGTTCTCCAGGCAAGAACACTAGAGTGGGTTGCCATGCCCTTCTCAAGGGTATCTTCCCGACCTAAGGATCAAACGTGTGTCTCTTTCGTCTCCTGCATTGGCAGATGGGCTCTTTACCACTAGCACTACTTGAGAAGCTCTTATTTTGTTTTATTGGAGTATAATTGCTTTACAGTTTGTTTTTGTTTCTGCTGTAAAACGGAGTGAATCAGCTATGCCTGTACATATATCCCCTCCCTCTCGGACCTCCCTCCCATCCCTAACCCCCATCCCACCTATCCGGGTCACCACAGGGCACCAAAATGAGCTTCCTGTGAAAAGTGTCTTTAAAATATATGTGCACATCTTAAAAATGGGTACGTGACCTAATTTTCATTAGCACATTTATCTATTTGGCATCATCCTCACATTTTTGAGTCCATGGGTTCTTAGGAAGCTGACTCTGGACTACATGCTTTTTAAGAAACACCCTATGGCAAGACTCTAAATTTATTTAATGTTTCTATTAATAATATGAGACTGCACCATGCTGGTAGCCTGAACCAAAAACCTTGATCCCCAGTTTCACAGTCCCAATAACCCATTTGTTAAAACCTCTAATCTTGCAAATAATTCTTGTTTTTTAAACCGTATTTGTCAAAAGGCTCCATCAGTGGGAGCGAATGCCTGTTGACCTGTTTCGCTCTCAGCTGTCTGGAAGTTCTCTGACCTGTGAGTATCACAGCTAATGTGTTTCAGATCTCTCTAGTGCATCCCACATTCAAAAACTGTCCAGTTGCCTCCCATGGCATGCTCACACTTGTCACATCCTTTTGTCCCAGTTATTTTTGTTTCAGAAGGTACGGACACCTTACTGGAAAGTGAGATTTTGGTTCATTTGGAAACATTTCCTAAGTTCATGGTGCCATTCTGGTTCCCAGCTGTATTTTCCAATGATAGTGTTTTGCTCTGTAGATTTTCTCTTCTCCTTTAACATAGAGAGCTGCAGAAAGTCAGACAGTGAAACTGAGAGATTGAAAGCTGCCTCTTGGGTGCACACACACAAGGAGGCATTGCTAGTATTATCTCCTTACGTTGAAAAATCCAAGTTCCATGAAAACACTTTTCCTCGTTCAGTATTTCCTACTCATTCTTCACATATAGGTCTTTTATAATCAAATAACTCTTGGAAATGTTCATTATTCAAATGATATTGGTATATAGGATGTGGTGTAACTTAGGGGTCACAAACTTTTTCTGTAAAAGGTCATAAGAGAATAAATATTTGAGACTTTTGTGGCTGCTCAACTATGTCATAGCAAAAAAGCACCCTTAGAAAATTGCGTAAACAAGCACGGCAGTGTTCCAATAAAACTTTATTTATAGGCCCTGAAATTTGAATTTTTTATAATTTTCATCTGTCAGAAAGTATTCTTATTTTGATTATTGTAACCACTTGAAGATGTAGAAACTATTCTTATCTCACAGGCTGTATAAAAACAGGCTGTGGGCCAGACTTGACCAACTCCTTGGTGTAATTGATGAAGATACTAGTAGTAAACACATAGCAGGTTAAAAAAATTTACCTGATTGTTTTGGAATTCAGAAAGGTGCAGTACTGGGAAGAACTTAAAACGACTTTAGTCATGTTTTACGTGTTTGATTGGTTCCCTTCTTACTGAAGATACTGTTCACTAGGACATGGAGCCCTGGATGAGCTGGCAGCAGCCTCGGAGGGCAGCATTGTGCTCATAAAGGGAGTGTCGTCCTCCTCTAAGCACACCTGGAGCTGTTCCCTTGGTACTTGATCGGCATGTGCTTTCCCTTTGTCCATTTAGCTTATTGGCGTGTGTAGAAGGTGAAAGAGTCCCACGGGAATATTTTGTTTGACCTCCAGTTATCTGGGACTATCCCTTGTATTCATGACAGTGTCATAATGCTTCTTCTTTAGGTTGTAAAGTCAGAATTTCAGAGCTTAAATAGACCACAAAGATCATCTGTCCAGCTCCATACTTTCATTGCATAAACTAAGCACAAAGCCACACTATTAGTGTATGCCTGAGCAGGGCTGGAACCCAGATGTCCTGACTTCCCAGTTCAGCCCTCTTTCCACTGGAGGAACCAGCCTTAACACTTACCCTGACTTTATACGTTTAGTAAATATGCTGTATGTTCAGTTTAAAAAGACAGGCCAACAACAACAAAAAAGAGACAGAGATAGCAAACCAATAAAGAGTTTGACATTTCTATCACTAAGAAGGGTTAAAGTTGGCAAAGCAAATTTTCTGGACGCTTTTCAGTTCCTCGGAGGCATTTTACCTTCCCTTCTGGTAGCTGTCACGAGGTAATTGATGATGTCTATTTAGAGGAGTGCAGACTTGGCGGTTAGGTTTATTTCAGGTGTAGATAATTGAGGGAAGGTAAGGATGTAACTACTCTTTTAAAAGCAGTCTTTATGGTTTTTGTTTAATTGTTCTAAAATGGTTAATGTTGAAAAAATAACTGTTTTGCTTTTTATTTATAAATGGAAAAGAACCTTGGAACAGGGGCTTTAATTGAGGGGAAACAGAAGTTTTGTCAATAACTGTTTTTATCTCTACTTCTCCAGTCTGCCTCTGGGATTTCTGTAATTCCAGCGTCTTTAATCCCAACTTGTTCTGTATACCGTCTAGAAGAGCATCAGGGACTGAGTGTATCTTCATATCCTGGTGGTGGTGGTGGTGTTTATAGTCGCAAAGTCGTCACATGGACCATAGCCTGCCAGGCTCCTCTGTCCATGGGATTTCCCAGTCTAGAATACTGGAGTAGGTTGCCATTTCCTATGCCAGGGGCTCTTAGCAAACTAAGAATGGAACCCGCGTCTCTTGTGCCTCCTGTATTGGAAGGCAGATTCTTTCCCACTGCTCCTGCCTAACCTTAAAGTACCCAGGGGGATACATGCCAATCTGCTTGGGTCTAATTTAATATTCTTGATTTATTCAACCTTTTCTTGAGGAACAGCATTACTCAGTCATTGCAGCCCTTGTGGATGCACTTGACTAGCAGCCCTGGAGATTAAAGGATCTCTTAGTACTACTGACAGTTCACTAGGTTGCTGGCAGAGGAGCAGGAAAATATGGACTGAAGAGCTCAGAGTTGGAATGCCAACTCTGCCTCATTCATCGTGCAAATCCCTTGACTTTTCTGGTTCTCTGTCCTGTCTCTCTAAAATGAAGATTGGGGTCATCGTACACATTCACTGAGCCCCGTCTCTGGTGGTGTTTCACCTTCTTCCATCCCCAGGAAAATAGATCTTTGTCCCCACAGCAGACAGCACCTGGGGGCAAGCCTCTGCCCCGCCCCCCACAATTGAGCAGGGCTGAACTATTGCCTCTGGGTGAGCTGCCGAGGCTTGGGTGGCAGCCAGATTTTTTTCCTACATGTATATGACAAATGTCTTGATTAAGCTGTCTGGGGTATTGGGGCCAGTAATACGTCCCTCACCCCTATTGTCTTGGCAGGCGGTGCAAATAGCTGATTTTCCTGTCTGGCTGACTGCTTTCTCAGTCTTCTACTGTTCAACCTGTGTTCACCCTTTTAAAAGTGTTAGCACACCCCAAGATTCTGTCCTGAGTTTCCTCATCCTTTCTCTCTCTGCTGTCTCTCGGTGATCTCATCAAGAACCCTGATTTTATTTTTTTTTAACTTTTTATTTTGAAATAATTTGAAACGCTAAAAGTTGCAAAAATGATAATAGGGTTTGCCTATTCTGAGCGTTTCATATAAATAGAGTCTACAATATGTGGTCTTTTTGTAACTGGCTTTCTTTTTTTTTTTTTGGCTGCGCTGGGCCTTCATTGCTTTTTTTTTTAGTCAGGCTTTTCTCTAGTTGTGGCAAGTGGGCCTACTCTTGGTGGCGGTGTTTGGGCTTCTCTTCTTGCAGACCAGGGGTGCAGGCTCACGGCGCGCGGGCTGCAGCAGTTGTAGCACAGAGTCTCAGGAGCTGTGGCCCGAGGGCTCGAGGGTGTGGGCTCAGCAGTGTGGCTCATGGGCTTCGTCGGTCCTCGCAGTGTATGAGGTCTTCCTGGGAGGCGCGACTGAACCCGTGTCCCCTGCAGTGGCAGGCAGATTCCTACCCACTGCGCTATCAGGGAAGCTTCTTTCTCTTTAGCATGTTTTCGAGGTTCACCCACATGGCAGCGTATATCCATGCTGCATTCTTTTCTCTGGAGAGGAAGCGGAATCATATTTCATTGTATGGCTATGCTGTATGCCTCAGCAATATTGCAAGTTTGGTGTCAAACCCCCAAATAAAGCAAATGTTGCAGTAAAGTAAGTCAACTGAACTTTTTGTTTTCCCAGTGCATGTAAAAAGTTCTGTTTACACTGTAATGGCATTTTGTCTTAAAAGAACAATATGCGTACCTTAATTTAAAAATACTTTATTACTGAAGAAGTGGTCACCACCCTCTGAGCCTTCTTGCCTCGGTGCTGATGGCGGCAGACTTGAGTGGGGGGCGGTTGCTGAAGGCTGGGGTGGCTGCGCCAATTTCTTAACAAGAGAACAATGAAGTTTGCCACACCAATTGACTCTTCCTTTTACAAGTGATTTCTCGATAACACGGGATACTGTTTAGCAGCACTTTACCCACTATAGGACTTCTTTCAAAATTGGAGCAGTTCTCTTAAACCCTGTCACTACTTTATCAACCAAGTTTATGTAATATTCTAAATCCTTTGTCATCACATCAACAGTCTTCATAGCGTCATCTCAAGAAACCACTTTCTTTGCTCATCCATGTGAGGCACCTTCTCACCCATGAAAGTTATATCATGGGATTGCAGCAATTCAGGCACATATTCAGGCTCCACTTCTAACTCTAATTCTCTTGTGTTTCCAGCACGTCTGCAGTTACTTCTTCCACTGAAGTCTTGAACCCTCAAAGTTACCCATGAGTTGGGATAAACTTCTAAAACTTTCTTTTAATGTTGGTATTTGACCCTTCCCCGTTTATCATGAATGTTCTTAGAATGTTGAATTCTTTCCAGAAGATTTTCAATTTATTTGCCCAGATCCATCAGAGCAATCACTCTCAATGACAGCTGTTGCCTTACAAAATGGATTTCTTAAGTATTAAGCCTTGAAAGTTGAAATTACTCATCAATCCATGGGCTGCAGAGTGGATGTTGCATTAGCAGGCATGAAAACATTAGTCTCATTCTGAGTCACCAGCTGCATTAGGCCCTAGTGAGAGTTAACTTGCCCTTTTGATGTTTTGAAGCCAGGCATTGGTTACTCTCTACTAGGAAAGTCCTAGATGGCATCTTTCAAAATACTGTTTCAGTTCACTTCAGTTCAGTTCACTCACTCAGTCGTGTCCAACTCTTTGCGACCCCATGAATTGCAGCATGCCAGGCCTCCCTGTCCATCACCAACTCCCAGAGTTCACTCAAACTCATGTCCATCCAGTTGGTGATGCCTTCCAGCCATCTCATCCTCTGTCGTCCCCTTCTCCTCCTGCTCCCAATCCCTCCCAGTATCAGGATCTTTTTCAGTGAGTCAACTCTTCACATGAGGTGGCCAAAGTATTGGAGTTTCAGCTTCAGCATCAGTCCTTCCAATGAACACCCAGGACTGATCTCCTTCAGGATGGACTGGTTGGATCTCCTTGCAGTCCAAGGGACTCTCAAGAGTCTTCTCCAACACCACAGTCCAAAAGCATCAACTCTTCGGTGCCCAGCTTTCTTCACAGTTCAACTCTCATCCATACGTGACCACTGGAGAAAACTTAGCCTTGACTAGACGGACCTTTGTTGGCAAAGTAATGTCTCTGCTTTTTAATATGCTATCTAGGTTGGTCATAATGTTCCTTCCAAGGAGTAAGCGTCTTTTAATTTCATGGCTACAGTCACCATCTGCAGTGATTTTGGAGCCCCAAAAAATAAAGTCAGCCACTGTTTCCACTGTTTCCTCACCTATTTGCCATGAAGTGATGGGACCAGATGCCATGATCTTAGTTTTCTGTTTGGTTGACATTAAACACCTGTTGTTCAGTGTAGCCACCTCCATTAATTATCTGAGTTAGATCTTCTGCCCGACCTCTACATCAGCACTTGCTGCTTCATCTTGCACCTTTATGTTATGGAGATGACTTCCTTCCTTAAACCTCATGAACCAACCTCTGCTGGCTTCAAATTTTTCTTCTGTAGCTCCCTCACCTCTCTCAGTCTTCATAGAATTGCTATGGATTGGGCTTTGGCTTAAGGGGATGTTTGATTGGTTTGATCTTCTATCCAGACCACTTAAACTTCCCCCACAACAGCAATAAGACTGTTTTGCTTTCTTACCACTCATGTGTTCACCGGAGTAGCACTTTTCATTTCCTTCAAGAACTTCTGTACACTCACAGCTTGGCTAACTGGCGAGAAAGGCCTAGCTTTCAACCGCTCTCGGCTTTTGACATGCCTTCCCTGTTAAGTTTAATCATGTCTAGCTTTTGATTTAAAGTGAGAGACGTGTGACCCTTGCTTTCACTTGAACACTTAGCAGTCACGGTAGGGTTATTAATTGGCCTTATTTCACTATAGTTGTGTCTTGGGGAGTAGCGAAGGCTGAAGAGAGGGAGAGACGGGAGCAGCTGTTCAGTGGAACAGGTGGAACATACACAACATTTTTCAATTATGTTTGCTGTCTTACAGGGATGCAAGTTCATTGTGACCCTAAACAATTAAAATAGTAACATCAAAGATCGCTGATCACAGATCACTATAACAAATAGGATAATAATGGAGTTTGAAATACTGCAAGAATTACCAAAATGTGACGCACAAATACATAGTAAAGCAAATGGTTTTGGGAAAATTAGCACCAATAGAGTTTCTCAACACAGGGTTGTCAAAAACCTTCAATTTGTTTAAAAAAAAAAAAAAACAGTAAAAACCACAGTGGTCTGTGAAGTGCAATAAAACAAGATATGCATGTACCACATTTTGTTTTTTCATCAGTTGATTGTCATTTTAATTGTTTCTAGTTTTTGACCAGTATGAATGATGCTTCCATGAAGATTTGCATACAGGTTTTTGTGTGGACATATGCTTTGATTTCCACTGGGTATATACCTGAGAGTGGAATTGCTGGACCATTTGGTAACTGTCTTGGAGGAACTGCCAAACTGTTTTCCAAAGTGGCTACACCATTTTACATTTACCAGCAGCGTATGAGGGTTCGCGTCTCTCCACATCCTTGCTGAGACCCTTGTTACTATCTCTTTTTTGTTGTTGTAACTGTTCTAGTGAGTGTGAAGTGGTACCTTCATTGTGATTTTGACTATTACCAATTTTTCCCAGAATGGTTACTACTGTGATATTTGTCAAATTTTCCACTTCTATCATTTCTTCTACATTTACTAATGGGAATTGTTATGTTAAGGGAAAACAGTGCCATTTCCCTCATGTATTTATTCAGTGATTTGTCGGCTAGTGTGTATTTACTTTGTTCTTTGGATCATAATCCATTGCTGCCATTTACTTTGTTGCTCAGTGCTGCTCCTTGTTCTTACCTCAGGCTTGGCCGACGGCAGTGCCTTCATCTTGGCTCATGTGCCATTTCAACATGTGTCCATTATTTTCTGAGCCCTCCTGACTTTCTGGCCCCACAAGAGAGGTTCCAGGCAGCTTTTGTACTTACAGACTTCCCAAGCATCCTCTTGTACTTTCCCTGTCCTAGTCCTGACACAACTATTTCTCTAAGAAACACTGGTCCTTTTATTATTTTATTAGAAACCAAGATCCTGGAAGTAGGTATAGCTCATGGCTATTAGCAGCACCTTGGCTTTAAATCCAGTCTTCCGGTAACTCCCAAATCAGTCTTACCAGCCTTGGCCTCATTCCAGAAATCCACATTTCTGTTTCGTTTCATGCCTACTATTTCCTCTTGGATTTCTCCTTAAATAGAGCCCGAGATGCCCAGATTTAACCACCCCCTTCCCAGTTTTCCCATTTTGTCAGAGTACACTGCCATCTGCACTGTTTCTCAGGGCAAAGCTCTGAAAGTAATCTTCTGCTCTCCCCAGCCCTGCAATCCATCAGCACGTCCCGTGGGCTCTACCTGCAAACTATGTAACTGTCCGCTCATCTCCAGTTCCACCACAACCACCTAAGCCTGGGCCTCCGTGACTTCCCACTTGGACTAAACGCAAGTTAACTATTGGTTTCCCATCCCATTCTCTCCCTTTTAAAATCTATTCTCTCATGTCGCCGTGACTTATCTTTCAGGGTCTCCTCATCACACTTAAATAAAACCTAGACTCCTTGCCCTTATAAAGTCTACCTGAGGTGCTCCTTGCCTGCTTCCTGCCCTTACATTTTGTTTCTCGACGTATTATGTACCTGCTTCAGAGCCTGGGCACTGACTATTCTCTGCCTGGAATGCTCTTCTCTCTGATTTTTGTCAAGCTGCCTCATTCTTGTCATTCACATCTCAGTTGAAATGTCAGCTCCCCAGAGAGGAACCTTTTCAGACCATCTAATCTAAAAAAAAAAAAAAAATTCACAGAAACATCACCCCGAATTCTTAGCATCTCATCATCTGTGTTTCATCTTTTTTTCCCTCATGTGTATTCCTTTATTAGTTGAGTATCTTCTTGTGATTGCATATAAACTTTGTGAGTGTAGGGCCATGTCTGTCTTTTTTAAAATCGAGATATAATTGGCGTTATATTAGTTTCAGGTGCACAACATAATTCAATATCTGTATACATTGTGAAATGATCATTACAATAAGTCTAGTTAACATCCATCGTATACACAGTGACAAATGTTTTTTCTTGTAATGAGGACTTTTAAGCTCTATTAGCAACTTTCAATTATGCAACACACTAACTAACTATAGTCACTATGCTGGACCTTACATCCCTATGACTTATTTATTTTATAACTGGATGTTTGTACCTTTTGACCCCCTTCACTCGTTTCTCCTGCCTTCAACCCCTGACCCCTCACCTCTGGCCGCTACCTATCTGTTTTCTGTCTGTGAGCTGGGGGTGCTGGTTTTTTAGATTCCATATGTAAGTAAAATTGTATGATATTTGTCTTTCTCTTGACTTATTTTTGCTTAGCATAATTCCCTCAAGGTCTATCTATGTTTGTCACAGATGGCAAGAGTCCATTCTTTTTTATTGCTGAATAATATTCCAGCGTGTTTGTGTGTGTGTGTGTACATACCACATCGTCTTTATCCATTCATCCATTGATGGACACTTAGATTGTTTCCATATCTTGACTATTGTAAGTAACGAGGTAATGAACATGGGGGTTCATATTCTTTTCAAGCTAGAGCTTTTGTTTTCTTCAGATAATATCCAGAATTTGAATTGCTGGATTGCAGGTAATTCTATTTTTAATTTTTGGGGGAACCTCCTTACTGTTCTCTATAGTGGCTGCACCAGTTTATATTTCCTCCAGCAGTGCACAAGGATTCTCTTTTTGCCATATCCTTGCCAACATTTATTTCTTGTGTTTTTGGTACTCCAATAGGTGTGAAGTGATAGCACATTGTGGTTTTTATTTTCATTTCCCTAATGATTAGTGATGAGCAACTTCCCAGGTACCTGTTGCCCACCTGTATGTCTTCTTTGGAAAAATGTCTATGCATTTTTGCATAAACAAAAATGCCCATTTTTCATCCTTTTCAAATTGTTGTTTTGCAGTTGAGTTTCATGAGCTTTTTAATGTATTTTGGTTATTAATTCCTTATCAAATATGTGACTTGGAAATATTTTCTCCCATTCAGTAGGTTGCGTTTTCATCTTGTTGATGATTTCCTCAGAAAGGAAAGCTTCTGTGCAGAAGCTTTTTAGTTTGATATAGTTCTACTTGTTAATTTTGCCTTTGCTTCTGGAGTCAGATCCAAAAGCTCATCACCAAGATTAATGCCAAGATGTTTTAATCACCACTAGTATACTCAGAGCCTTGAACAATACTTGGCACAGTTGTGCTAAGTATTTTAATAAATATTTTGTTTGAATGAGCAGACAAACAAATGAATTGCAGGCTACTTGCCTTAAAACTCTATGGAAGTCAGTGCAGCTTATTGGACTGAGTGAGGAAATAAAACTAGAGGGAAAGCCAAATATTTTCTGCTGAGATGGCTCTGACGGCCGAGACACTGTGGGGAGGGGCCTCAGCAGAATCAGATACTGAGCAGCAGAGATTCAGGTAGTTCAGATGCAGTGGTCATAGGCTTAAAGTTGAGCATGGGATGTGCGTGTGGGCTTTCCTTCAAGCCTTCTGGTCAGCTGTCCTTAGCATGAACTCAAGGATTCTGCCCCTACTGCTGCACTGTCAGGAGGGATTCCCTACTGCTTGGTCATTCACTCATTCAGAAATGTATATCTGGAGGCTTCTGTGTATCAAGTGCTGGGCTGGGTATTGTGAGAACTAAAGATAAGATATGGTGAGATAAATTTTTATCTTCCAAGAGTTAATATGTAAATGTATGCATTTGCATGTAGAAAAATAATAACTGTTAATAATAATAACTGTAAGAGATAAAATTGAGTGCAATGGGGATTCAAGTGAAGGGGGAATTTTCTCAAGTTGAGGAGCTCCCAAACAGCTTTATGGAGGTCATATTCAATGTGGACCTTGAACAGTTCACACATAAGAAGTATTTAGTTAGTTTCACTTGGGCTGAAGGAATTCAAGTTCCTGTGTGTCTCCTACTTCTGGGGCTGGAGACCAGCAATCACCTCTTTGAAAGAATTTCCTTTCAGTGTGGTATGTAAAGCATTTTTGACACACACACCTATTAAAAAATACCAAGGTAGCAGCTGAGTTGAAACTTTTGAGACAATCCAGTAGTTAAGAATCCACCTTCCAATACAGGGGACATGGGTTCGATTCCTGGTTGGGGAACTAAGATCCCACATGCTGCAGGGCAACTGAGCTCTCATGCCACAACTACAGAGCCGATGCCACAACTAAGACCTGATACAGCCAAATAAATAAATATTTAAAAAATAATAGTGTTCTTGAAACAGGATGGGTGTTCATCTCAAACAACAGGAAAGCTGTGGTCACCTGTTAAGTGTCAATGGGAGCTGAAACATGGACCAGGTTGTAAGCCCGATGCACTTGTATCATCTTAACGTTGCACTCAAGGTTCTACCACATTTTAGGACTCACGTTTGGGGAGTGAGAATTATTATTTATGAAAAATGACCTTTAAAACCAAAATAAAGAAGCTCTGCCTGCCCAGCAGCCAGTGAAAAAGATTTAAGAGAGGCATGCCATCTGCCAGGAAAAGCGCCTCTCACGTGGCCAGGACCGTGGAGCTCTCAAGGCCACGAGAGGTGGGAGTGGGCAAGAGAGCTTGCCGGGGGGTCTCCTGCTGACTTCCCTGCGCCGGTGGAGCTACCTGCTTTTAGAGCTACCTGCTCCACTCTCTGCTGAGCTTATATTTTTGCTAAATCTAATTTTTCAACGGATTTTCTCTTTGTGAATCATAAATTCTGGAACAGAAAACATGTAATTCTGGAAGGTATGCGAAACAGGGAGAGTGGTATGTGTTGCTTCACGGGATGGTTGTTTAGAGATGGAGGACCCAGCCCAGTAAGCATCTGGTCTTTACACTGCATTCCGATAAGGATTGACCTCCACCTACTTCCTCCAAGGAACATTTCAAGTGCTGCTTATGGTGTATTTGAACTAAGGCTGTTAAGAACAAAATGGAGGGAATTCCCTAGCTGTCCAGTGGTTAGGACTTGGAGCTTTTGCTGCTGAGGGTGCAGGTTGAATCCCTGGTCAGAGAAATAAGATCCCACAAGCCACACAGCCAGAAGAGAAAAGGACAATCTAGATCTCGATATTTCAAACAAACCTTGGCCTGGGAAAATTGACAGATCATCATTCCTCCTGACCTTAGGTCAGTTGGCATGTGTAGGAGTGCTTGGTGAGGCAGTATCTATTTCTTTCCTCTTTGTGTGATATTTTAAATGTGCTTACATTAAGAGGACACCCAGGGACGTCCCCAGCGTTCCGGTGGTTAAGACTGCAAGCTTCCACGGGGGTCTGGGTTTGATTCCACTTGCCGTGGGACAGCTAAGCCGGCTTACTACAACAAAAGATCCCACATACTGCAGTGAAGATCCTGCATGCCACAGCCAAGACCTGACCACACAGCCAAGTAAATAAGTAAAAATAATTGTTTTTTTTTTAAAAGAAGTCACCCAATCTGCATATATCTGTGTGTGTGTCTGTCAGTCACTCAGTTGTGTCTGACTCTTTGCGACCTCTTGGACTGTAGCCCACCAGGCTCCTCTGTCCATGGATTTCTCCAGGCGAGAATACTGGAGTGTGTAGCCATTTCCTTCTCCAGAGATCTTCTCAAACCCAGGTCTCCCTCCTTGCAGGCAGATTCTTTACCATCTGAGCTACTTGGGAAGCCTGAACGTATCTTTACACACTTACCAACATGAATTCCTAAATTCCCCAGCTCATGGGTTGGATTCCCATTCATCTTGTTGATAGGATGGGTCTATTAGGGTGCCGCTTCTCAAAAAACAGAAACAACAAAAAGGCAACAAATCCTTTAGAGAGAGTGTATGGGGTTCTAGCAAACGAGGGTGAAATGCCTATCCCTGGAGAAAACCTCTCTTGCTCATCAGTGAGTCATCTGTCCTTTGATTTCTCAAGCTCCTGGAGAGACAGGAGCCCAGTTGGCAGGACCCCTGTATGTGCTTCAAGCAGTGGGTAATTTGAGGTGGAGAGCAAGGGTAGTGGGCCCGTCTTGGTTGAGAAATAACTTCTGATTCCTTGTAGAGGGCAGTACAGCATAGGACATTCTGGGTTGTGAGATGAGAACATCCATGCACCAGCATGCTTCTGCCTTCAGGGTCCAGTCTGAAGCTCTGGGGATGGAGGGATCATCAAAGCCCTTTGACCTCTTGCCAGATCAGAAATGGAGCCATGGTTAGGAGCATCAGAATTTGGTAGGTCTCATTCTCTTTCCCCACTCCCTGCCCCTCCCCCACTACGAAGCCCTAGAAGGAAAGAGCAACTTAGCCCCCTTACCAGCAGTACTGAAGAATCACCCCCACCCACCTCCAGATTACCTGCCTCCAGCCTATATGGGAACTGTGATCCTGGGAGAAAAAGTGCTGACCTACGAACTTCCCGCCCCAAATTCTCCTCAAATGCACCCAGGGCAGAGTTTTGACTGAACTCATCAATCCTTTCTTGGGAACCTGTTCTTCCAGCTTCGTTTTCCTTTCCTTGTTTCCTTTATTTCTAGAATTCTGAGAGCTGTACTGTTCATTGTTTCTACCCATCATTATTAAGGGAGAGATATGGAAACATTCCCATGGTAACAGTTTCATCTCAAAATATCTGAATGCTATTAGCTGCTTTCCCACTCCGGGGAAAAGACTAGATCCTTTTTTTTTTCCTCCTCATCTTCAGAGTACAGTTGACAGATTCTCTCTACACTGCAGGGAGGCCTGCCCAGGTCAGGAGCAGAGATGGGAAAGCTCAGAAAGTCAGATTTGTTTCTTGGCAGACTTTACTTTCTGAACTAAGTGGAAACATTTCAAAAAACTTAAAATGATATGGCTCTCACACTGACCCAGAGAATTGCTGGTGGGAGCCCTGATGAAAATACCAGCTTCTCTGGGGAAAATCATCACCTGAGAATGCATGAGAAGGGCCAGCACAGACGTGGTCCGGAGTCCCACGTGCCACGCTGATTCACTGCAGATCAGGCTGGTTTGAGCAAGCTCGGATGTACATGCTGATGGGCGTTAGGGAGGCAGGGACGGACAAGGGGACAAGAGAGGCTTATATTCAGTAACTATATTCATGACAGGCTTTATGGCCAACCAGGGATTTTCAGACTGAACTATGTTGATGGAAGAGACAGGACGCGCTTGTCTTAAATAAGTATATTCGTTACCTCACTGTTTTTGTGGGTCAGACATTTAGGAGCAGTTTAGTCAGGCAGTTGTGGTTCAGAGGCTGTAATTAGGTTGCTGTCATCTGAAGGCTTGACTTGGGCCTGAAGACCCCTTTCCAAGATGGCTGGCTCACACGGCTGTTGGCAGGAAGCCTCAGGTCCTCACCACTTGGGCCTCTTCCCGTAGGGCTGCTTGAGTGATACCGCGGGCAGCTCGCTTCACCACAGAGCAAGTGAGTCAGGAGCTAGAGAGCAAGGGGGAACCCACACTCTCTTTCATGACCTTGTCTCAGAAGGTGTACACTGCTTCTGCCATATTCTGTTTATTAAGAGGTACTCAGTCCAGCCCACACTTAAGGGGAAGAGAATCAAACCCCACCTTTTGTTTTGTTTGGTTTGGTTTGACCTCACTGCAAAGTATGTGGGATCTTAATTCCTCAACTGGAGATTGAACCCACGTCCCTTGCAGTAGGGGCTTCCCCGGTGGCTCAGCGGTAAAGAATCTGCCTTCAATGCAGGAGACGTATGTTCAATTCCTGGGTCGGGAAGATCCCCTGGAGAAGGGCATGGCAACCCACTCTAGTATTCTTGCCTGGACAATTCCCATGGACAGAAAAGTCTGACAGGCTACAGTCCATAGGGTTGCAAAGAGTCGGACACGACTGAAGCAATGGATCATGCATGCATGCCCTTACAGTAGAAGCTCAAATTCTTCTTTTTTAAAAACTTAACTTGTTTATTTGGCTGCACCAGGTCTTAGTTACGGCATATGGGACCTTTGATCTTCACTGTGGCGTGCAGGATCTTTTTCGTTGCAACCTGTGGGATCTAGTTCCCTGACTAGGGATCGAATGCAATCCCCTTGCATTGGGAGTGCAGAGTTTTAGCCACTGGACCACCAGTGAAGTCCCTGAAGCCCCACTTCTTGAAAGTAGGACTATCAAAGACTTGTGAACATTTTTTTAAAACCATCACATCATAGTAGTTATGTAAAAGAGTGAGGCAATGCTATCTGTACTGATATGAGGCAATCTCCAAGATGCATATTCAGTGAAAACAGCAAGATGCAGAACAGAAAGTCTGGATACCATTTGTGGTTTAAAAAAGCAATGAGGGAGACATATGCAAATATACACACATATGGTCTCACATATGTAGATTATCTCTTAGAAGATATACAATAAACTGGCCTCGAGGTAGGAGAGAGATTGGCTTCTGAACTTTTGAATTTCATTTGTGCAACTATTACTCTTCAATAATAACTTTTAATTTAAAAATAGATTAAAATAGCAGAGATAAATAACATTGTTGCAAGAATTCAGGGTAAAAGGATGACCAGTTTGAGTGGAATGGAAGCTACTGGGGCAGATAATTTCTGGGGATTGGTTTGCTTGTTGGCGTGCTAATTTTCTTTGAAGCTAGTTTGCTTTCTTTGAAGGTGTGTGTTGAGACAGGAGGCTATAAGCAAGATGGTCAAGGAAAATAGACTGAGTTCTGTGAAGGAAGGCACTTAAGAGAACCTCCTGTAGCTCCCACACCATGTATACCAGCATTTTGTGTGTATGTTGTCCTTTCTCTCCTGTTATTACAGAAAAATGTCCACGAGGCAGCCCCATTACTTCAGCGCTAGCTTCCAGCCCCTCTCATCTGCATCCTCCAGCAATTCTTTTTGTCTCTCTTTCTCTCTCCCCCCCACCCACTGTCATCATCTTTTTTTTTTCTTCTTCTGGATTTTATTGTTTGTTTTGGCCTCACTGCCTGGCTCATGGGATCTTAGTTCCCTAACCAGGGACTGAACCCAGGCCCTTGGCAGTTAAGAACTCCGAGCTGTAACCACTGGATTTCCCTGGAGCACACATACAAACATATTGTTATTTCTGCCATTTAAAAAGATTATCTTCTTGTCCCCCGCCTTCTGTTCCCCTTTACAATAGCATTGCTTGAAAGTTTCTCCCGTGTCTTCTGGTATGTCATTGTGGTTTTGATTTGCATTTCTCTTACGGCTAGTGATGCTGAGCATCTTTTTATGGGCTTATTGGTTATTAGTATGTCCTTTTTAGAAAGATGTCTGAGTCCTTTGCCTATTTAAAATTTGTTATCTTTTTATTATTAACTTGTAAGAGTTTATTTTCTCATTCTGTGAGTTTTTTCATTTTCTTAGTAGTGACCTTTGAAACACATAAATTTTTAATTTTTAAAAAGTCTAATTTACTTATGTATTTGTTATGTTGTTTGTGCTTTTGGTAACATATCAAAGAAACTGTTGCCTAACCCAAAGGGACCAATATTTATACCTATGTTTTCTTCTAAGAGTTTTAGCTCTTATATACATTGAAACCTTTGGTCCATTTTGAGTTAATTTTTTATATTATATGAGCTTATATACACTGAATATCTGCTTTGCATGTGGATATTTAGTTATTCCAGCACCATTTGTTGAAAACACTATCCTTTTCCTATTGAACAGTCTTCTCTAGGTCTATCCATGTTGCTACAGCTGGCAATAGTTCATTCTTTTTATGGCTGAGTAATATTCCATTGCATATACAAATACCACAACTTCTTTACACATTCGTCTATCAATGGACACTTAGGTTGCTTCCATATCTTGGTTCTGTTGTAAGCGTTGCTGCTATGGATGTTGAGGTGCATGTATCTTTTAGAATTAGAGTTTTTATTTTTTCTGGATGCCCAGGAGGGGGACTGCTTGATCATATGGTAATTCTCCTATACTGAATTCTTACTTTATCTCTATTACTCTTATCACCACTCTTCATACTATACTTTTTGTATAATTAATTTTCTTAGTCATTTCCCCAGCACTGTAAACTCTGTGAGGGCAGAATTTGTTTTTTGTTTTTGCTCGCAGCTTTATCCTCAGCTTCTTGCACAGTGCCTGGCACATAGCAAACACTCAGATATTTGTTTAGTGAATACATAAAGAGAGCCTGTTGGCACAAGGGGGTGGGTGGGAGAGTGTAATAAAAAGGAGGGGAAATTAGCACATTTTATAGAGCTGTTTCCAAAGTCCTTTTCACATATTTAATTCTCATATCCCAGAGGTATAGTATTATCATCATGCTCATTAAAAATATAACAGAGCTGCAGCTAAAGGACTGTGGGTAACCAGTCATGGATCCAGCTGAGTAGCAGGACTGGGACCTGAACCAGTGTCCTCTGTCAGATGCCTTGATTGAGGTTCGTACCCGTTAGCAATGGCTTCATGTGTGCGTGCTCGTTGCTCAGTCATGTCCAACTCTTTGTGACCCCATGGACTGTAGCCCGCCAGGCTCCGCTGTCCATGGGATTCTCCAGGCAAGGATGCTGGAGTGGGTAGCCATTCCCTTCTCCAGGGGAGCTTCCCAACCCAGGAATCAAATCTGGGTCTCCTGCATTGCAGGCAGATTCTTTACCATCTGAGTCACCAGGGAACCCTTCTTGAGCTCCTTTCAGCTTTAATTTTTGCTTAGGACCACATCCCCAAAGAAGGAACAGAGCTTCTGGCTCGGGCTTGGCACAGGCAGCTCCACATTTCCGAATTAGAGCACCTTAAGAAAACCCCGGCATGACAGAGTGAGCACAGCACCTGCAGATGCTCAGGAGAGCCTGGCACTTATTTTTAGCCAGAAGAGGAAAAACGCCAAATATCTTCTAGGAGAGTTGGCAGCTGGCGGGCTGCTGATACAGCTGTGTTTATGTAAGCCAGCGGCAGAGGAGAGCATGAGGGTTAAGAAGGAGGCAGGAGTTTGCTGAGTCCATCTATCCACTTACCACTGCTCTGATGCCCACTGCCTTTTCGGGGGAAGTTTTGGGTCAAGAGTTATCGTTGAGGAGAGAGGGTTGTGCAGATCATCTAGAGACCGTAGAGAGCATGGGAGCGGCCCCCGCCCCACGTCGGAGCACTGCCAAAGCAGTCCCTTAGATGTGTCCACTGGCTCTTGGCCTCTTCCCACCCTATTATCCAGGAGCAAACAGAAGACCAGGACTGCCCTTGTGGCTCAGTGGGTGAGAACCTGCCAGCTAGTGCAGGGGCCACGGGTTCCATCCCTGGTCCAGGAAGCTCCCACATGGCCCGGAACAGCTAAGCCCAAGTGCACGTGCTGCGACTACTGAGCCCACGTGCCGCATGTACTGGAGCCCGTGTCCCCCAACAAGAGAAGCCCATGCACCGTAACAAGGAGCAGCCCCTGCTCGCGGCAGCTAGAGAAAGCCCGCGCACAGCAACGAACACCCAGCACAACCGAATACAAATGCATAAAATTATTTTTAAAAAATTAAAGAACAGAACCTCACTCAAATGGTACAGCTGTAAAGCACAGCAGTTCATCTGATTCTGATCGTATTTCTCACAAGTGTTCCAGGTGAAAGCAATCCCTAACACCCCATCCAGCAGAAGTTGTCGAACAGTGGGCTCCTGTTTTCTCATGTGCTATGCTTGGTCGCTCAGTCGTGTCCGACTCTGCGACCCCATGGATTGCAGCCCGCCAGGTTCCTATATCCATGGGATTCTCCAGGCAAGAATACTGGAGTGGGTTGCCACTTCCTCCTCCAGGGGATCTTCCTGACGCGGGGACTGAAACCAGGTCTCCCGCATTGCAAGCGGACCCTTTACCATCTGAGCCACCAGGAAAGTCTCTATTTTCTCGTAGAGTCAGAGAATAAAGCTTTAAAGGAGCCATCCACAGGTTCTCTTGAGAATTAATGGGAAACTGTTTCCAGTAGGGTTTTTTTTTTTACCTTTAATTATGAAAATGTTCAAATAAAAACAGAAACAAAGCAGACAGCATAATGCACCCTCATGAACCCATCAGCCACCTTCAACAATCATCAACTCGACCAGTCTTATCTCATCTGTTCCCCCACCCACTCTGAAATTGTTTTGAACAAATCTCCGACAGCACATCATTTCATCTGAAAATGTTTTGGTGTGTACCTCTCAACGATAGGGAATCTTGGAAAAAAAAACAAAACACGATACCATTTTCACACTTTAAAAAAATAAACAACTTCTCATTAAAATACAGAGTTCAGATTTCCCCAGTTGTTTAAAAAAGTCCACCCCCCCCCATTTTGTTTAAATCAGGATCCAAAAAAAGATTCAGCTCTTTCTCTCTCTGCTTTGCAATTTATTGCTAAAGAAACGAGGTCATTTGTCCTGGAGAGTTTTCCGTGGTCTGAATTTTTTCTAACCACATCCCTGTGGTGGTTTTCAACATATTCCTCTGTAAGTTTATTTGTTAACTATCAATGTGTTTCCTGTAAATTGGTGGTTAGATCTAGAGACTAGGTCAGACTCAGGTTTAGTTCTATTGGAAACATCCTTCAGAGGAGGTGCTATGTGCTTCCATCGGAGGAAGTGAATGACTGATTTCTTTTTGTGTTGCTGGCAGCCTGGAATCATTGTCTAGACCTCACTCACTGACTAATGCCTAGTCGTTTTAAGGAACAAGTATGGCTGTCTCTGAGTAACACAATCAGAAAAGCATTTCCTGGAATATGCGTTGTCCGTTTGTTTGTATTTCCCAGTCTTGAAGACAGCCCTGCAAGTCTTGGTGGCTGCACCCTGGGGCCCATCCCAGAGCCCTTTAGGGAACTGTCGGCCGGGACTCTGCAGGTGGGTTGGCTCCGTGGGGTGCTGTGGCCACTTTTCCCCACTAGAGGACACTGTGGCTCCAGGACTTCACGTGGTTCCCAGCCACTCTTGCGACTCCCAAGCCTCTCAGAAGGCCACGCCTTTGGTGTGCAATTATTAGGCACCAACGGTGTGCCCCCTGGGTCGAGGGGAGAAAGAGGTCAACCATAAAATTTTGTGGCACTGTTTCCCAAGCTAGTTTCTTTGTATTGTCTTTTAAAAATAAACCCAGGTACTTCTCCCATCTTTTTGATAACACTTTGGACCCCAGTGCTGTAAACTGCAAATTTGGTTCCTTGGTTTGGGGGAGAAAAACAAAAATATGGCAATATAGGGGCTTTTCAGAATGTGAAGGGATCCAGGAAAGATGTCAAAGTGTATTAATCTCTGAAATAATTATTCATGTATTCAACACCATGTATCGAGTATCCAGGAGGAAGAGGGTGCTGATTGAGAGGTACTCTGTGCCAGGCACTGTCTTCCTTTTTACTACATGTGTCATGCTGTGTCATTGTGTGTGTGTGTGTGTGCGCTCAGTCATGTCCAACTCCTTGCAGCCCCATGGACTGTAGCCCTTCGGGTTCCTCTGTCCATGGGATTCTCCAGGCAAGAATACTGGCGTGGGTTGCCATTTCCTACTCCACGGGATCTTCCCAACCCATGGATCAAACCCACGTCTCTTGAGTCTCCTGCATTGGCAGGTGGATTCTTTACCACTAGCGCCACCTGGGAAGCCCTGCATCATATTAGCCTCATTCAAATCCATGGAAACTAAGGTTCATTGAGCCTAAGTGAACTAACCTGCTGCAGGTTATCTTGCTAGATGCAAATGGAAGTCTGTATGAATAAAGATATGTGTTTTCCACTAACCCCCTGGATGCCGTATCAAAGGGCATCGTTCTCAGAGGTAGAGAAAGTGAGGTGATTCTGAAGGCATCCTTTCCTTGTGGAGGTCCTGCTGTAGCATGGACTCTTACAGGGACCCCGATAAGTGGTCAGCCTCACGACACACAGGCTCTGCTGCTGTCCTTGATGCGGGGGCAGGTCACAGACCACTAGTCACACGGCTCCGCTGGGCTCCGCTGCCAGGACGCCCTTGTGTGGACTGCCCACTCCCCCTCCGCCCCTGTGACCAAGGCCCTCGGGGCATCTTCGGGATTCAGGCTTTGACCCATCCATCCACTTGGAATATATAGCAAAGCCAAGACAGACATAGCCCCTACTTTTCGCAATCTAGTTCCACGGAAGAAGACAAAGGAGACACATGTGTTATCAGGGGAAAGCAACAAGCTCTGGCAAATTCTGTGCTAATGTAGCAAATAATTTCAAACCCACCCCCAGCCTTGTCCCCATTACCTCACAGTTCAGTCCTGGCGGCACAGCCGCACTCACAGCATAGGAGCCCCAGCTGTGTAATTGACTGAATGCAGTTACATTATTGAGAGAGAGTGACACCTGGCAGTTGGGAGGATGGACTGACGGGCTTAAGCTGGGAAGGAAGATACAGGTGGCGGGCATCTAAAGGCACAGAGCTTGGAGTGCTTGGAGAGCCCCAGTTCCCCTCAACACCTCAACCTCAGGCAATCAGAGCCTCAAGGTTCTGGGAAGGAAGGACGAGCGTGGGTGTGCTCCAGCCCCCAGCCTCCTCCAGAGGAGCCCTGAGATAATGAATGAGCCATCAGCCTGCGCCTCTGCTCTCCCGCGAAAGGACCTCCCACCGCAGACCGTTCCTCTGCAGATACAATTGTGCCCCAGGAGCCATCTGGCAAATGTGCCCGCTCTTTCAGTGGTTCTGGTATTTCCCTGGCTTGCAGCCCCTTCCTCTTGGATATAAATTGTTGCAGCGAACCACGCCAGTAGAGTGCTCGCTGGCGCTTCACTGGCTTTCCCCGAGCCTGGTTAACCCCATGGCTCGCAGCCTATGAGGCTGTTCACAGCTAACGGATGTCTCGGACGCCTGCGTGTCTCCTCTCTGCTGTTCTTGTGTATTTGGAAGTATGCAGAGCAGGCAATACAAGCTGCAGACCGGAGCTGCCTCCGCCGCAGCCACCAGCTGAAGCGGCTGGGAGGACAAGCGCATTTCCGTTGCAGGACGTCCTTCACGGAGAAGGGACAGGTTAACTCCATCTCTCTGCAGAGGACTCGGCCTGCTCCCCGAGGAGCCACAACAGGCCGCCACAGCTGTAGGACAGATCACGTGCTCCGGCCACACGTGGGAGGCTGCCCAGCAAACCCAGACAGACTACCCGCGCCAGCCCGCCACTGGGCCCCCATTTTGCACAAAGCCATGTCCCTCCCCTGACCCAGCCTGATGGTGTGCAAGGCTGGAGAATTATGGGTCACCTTGGAGCCACTCGTGAGCCAGCCCCCTATTTCCAGCCTGCTTTGCTGATTCTAATTTAGAGAATAGAGAAAGGCAGGAGACGGAAGGGGAGCCTTGTGAGTCTCTCATCTCCTTGGTGACGATGCTTTATGGACAGGGGGGCCAAGCAGAGTCGTCAACCATAAGCCCCCCTCACCCCCATTCAGGGAGTGCTGGATTGTTCCAAAGGGGTGGGAGAGGAAGGAGTCAGTGCAGAAACTCCCAGAATGTCTCCATCACCCTAACAACGAGCGGGCAGTTTCTATGCAGATTCACACCTTCCTGCCTCAGTACATGCAGTTCCCTCTGTCTTGAACGCATCAGGCTTCATCCACCTGGCCAACTCCTACTTGGTGGTCTCCTAAGATTCAGTTCTGGAAAAAAAAAAGATTCAGCTCTGGAATCACTTACTTGGACCCCCTTTCTGCCACCACGTGCTCTGCATACATCTCTACCCAGTACCATCACATTGTACTGTTTTTTTTTTTTTTTCCCTAGCTTTTTAGCATGTCTCCTCCACCCGACTTAGACCTCAGTGAGGGTCTAATTCATCTCTGTGTCTGGAGCCTCAGCCTGTAAAAATGTTCATCGGCAGTGTTTCGGAGGGGAAAATCAGAGATCGCAGAATTGAAAGATGGATCTTCCTACTGAAATCCCCTAGTCCCACCCACATGGTTTGCAACAGACAGAACTGAGGTTAGGAACCTGTGCCTTCCCCAGGGTCACCTGTCTATGGGCAGAGCTTGGACATGAACCCAGGCCTGCGAGCTCCTGGGCCTGCTCGCAAGTGCTGAGGAATCCCATCCTGATGTGCATTTGTCCACTCCAGCCTGTGTAGAAGGGCTGACCAGAAATGATTAGGCTTCTGAGCTGGCAGCAGGAGGATGAAGGATTAGAATGAAAACAATTGAATTTCAGAGCCACAAGAGATGTCACAAGTCATCTAGTCTGACCTCTGCATTTACAGATGAGGAGACGGAGGCCCACGGGGTTGAGCTGCTTTGCCCAAGGTCGCTCAGCAAGCTGGTGGCAGAACTAGGGCAAGAATGCAGGCCTCCTAATCCCCAGGAGACCTGGAGTGACCTTCCCACTCCAGAAAGATGATGGCTAAGCCCCCCTGACCAGCTGCTATCTGAGGGGCGGATCCCTGGAGTCCTGGACTCTTCTGGGCTTTTCTTTCCCTCTCTCGGTGACATGGCACTTAAGTAGGGTGCATGCTGCATAAATGATAAAGCACGACTCCCTTCCAGGGAGGAAGGCTGCGTCTGGGCAGGCAGTGTGACAGATGGTATTTACAATGTGTACTGAGAAGTTCTCACACAGCCTCACTTGGGCGGAGTGGCTGAGATGGAGGAAGCAGATTTGCATGCCCACCGTCTCACTCCTGTGCCTGGCATTCCTGCTGCTGCTGCCGCCGCTGCTGTGTTTCTGTCCAGTCTCCCTTGCACTGGTTGCCCCTGGCCATCCTGGATCTGGAGCTCCAGGATGGTCGGCTGCTGCTGCTACATCCTCCTCATCAGAAAGGACCCCAAGGCATCCTTCAGCAGAGCAGATGCTAGACTCACTGACATTCTCCCTGAAGGAGGCCGAGGAAGTCTTCTGAGGCCAAACCCTGGGCTGCGTTCCTAGGAATTCCGACATCCGGGAGCCCTTCCCCAGGCCTGGAGAAGGAGAAATAGGAGAGATTCGTTCACTGAACAGGTCATTGTTGCCGCTCAGTTGCTCAGTCGTGTCCGTCTCTTTGCAACCCCACGGACTGCAGCACACCAGGCTTCCCTGTCCTTCACGATCTCCCGCAGTATGCTCAAACTCGTGTCCATTGAGTCAGTGATGCCATCCAACCTTGCCCCCTTCTCCTCCTGCCCTCAATCTTTCCTAGCATCAGGGTCTTTTCCAATGAGTTGGCTCTTTGCATCAGGTGGCCAAAGGATTGGAGCTTCAGCTTTAGCATCAGTCCTTCCAATGAATATTGGAAGTTGAGTTCCTTTAGGATGGACTGGTTTGATCTCCTTGCTGTCCAAGAGACTCTCAAGAGTCTTCTCCAGCACCACAGTTGGAAAGCATCAATTCTTCAGTGCTCAGTCTTCTTTATAGTCCAGTTCTCACATCCATACGTGACTACTAGAAATAGTCATAGCTTTGAATAGACAGACCTTTGTCGGCAAAGTGATGTCTTTGCTTTTTAATATGCTGTCTAGGTTTGTCATAGCTTTTCTTCCAAGGAGCAAGCATCTTTTAATTTCATGGCTGCCGTCACTGTCCCCAGTGATTTTGGAGCCCAAGAAAATTAAATCTGTCACTCCTCCCACTTTTTCCCCATCTATTTGAGTAGGTGCTTGCTGTGAACCTTCCAGGTGCCAGGAATCATTTTAGAAGTCAAAGATTCTGCTGTCAGCAAACAGAGCCAAGTGCTTTTCCTCATGGAGTGGATGCTCAAGCAGGAAGTTTACCACAGGCTTTGTGGCAGATTGCCTCCAGACTCTGTCCCTTTCACTCTGCACAAACTCCTGTCTGACTCTGCAGTGGGGGGTGACAGCAAACCACTCCCCCTCCTGGGGACACTGCACACGCAGCTCAACAGCAACAAAGCAGAAAACAATCCAATGGCTTTGCTTCACAGCCAGAGACCCTCCCAACATTCTGACTTCTACCAGCCTACAGCTGGACAAGCCCCACCTACTTGCCCTGGGAGAAGGTCACTGCAGGTCATGGCCAGGACCTGTGTATTTAACTCTTTTTTTTTTTTTTTTTTGGCCATGTGGTGTAGCTTGCAGGATCTTAGTTCCCTGACCAAGGATCAAACCCCCGGCCTCCTTCATTCGGAGCATGGAGTCTTAGCCACTGGATTGCCAGGAAAGTCCCTCTTTCACTCTTAAAATAAGAAATTTGGGGGCTTCCCTGGTGGCTCAGTGGTAAAGAATCCACCTGCCAATGCAGGAGACATGGGTTCGATCCCTGGTCTGGGAAGATCCCACATGCCATGGAGCAGCTACTGAGCCTGTGCTCTAGAGCCCGGGAACCGCAGCTGCTGAGCCCACGCGCTGCGACTACTGAAGCCTGCGTGCCCTAGAGCCCGTGTTCCTCGGCACGAGAAGCCACCACAATGAGAAGCCTTCACACCGCAACTAGAGAGTAGCCCCTTCTCGCCACAACTAGAGAGCCCACGCAGCGACAAAGACCCAGTGCAGCCAATGAAGAAAATAAAAACCCAGAAAGCCTCATTTTCACTTAAAAAAAAGAAAAAGAAATTTGGTGAAAGGGTTGGAGAATCAAACCCCTTCTGGGTCCGGGGAATCTTACTGTCCCCCCTTTGCATCTGTTCTGCTACCTCAAAAAGGCCGGCTTTTTGAGGATGAAATGAAATGACAAATGTGTAAGTGCTTTGAAATAAAGGCAACAGAGATACAATTGTATTTTTATTATGCAGAGAAATCTTTTCTGTAAAACATAAAACTTGTTTCTTATCAAGGGCTGAGACTAGTAACTGTGTATTAGACCCCATGTCAGGTCAATTGACATCCTCTGTTTTTCATTAAAGAGACATTTGTTCGACTCCTACCGTGTGCAGTGTTGGGTACTGTGATGGGGGTGACCCTGAATAAGCCATAATCTCTCCTTCAAGGAATATGTATTTGGGTACAAGGAAGGCAAAACTTAGATAATGTAATGCAAGGTCAAAAGGAAAAAGTGATCCAGAGGAAGCAGAGGTTCCGCTTGGACTTGGAGGGTTGAGCAGAGACTTCTGAAGGAGAAAGCATCCATCAGAGAACACACAATTGAACTCGAAGGTGCTCTCTGCTAAGGACACAGGGCCTACCTGTGGCATAACCAGAGGTCACACAGAGCATTGGCGGCCCAAAGAGAATCCAGAAATGGGACCCTGGGCACAGCCTACCCCAAGGAGGTGGCAGAGAAGGAAGAGGGGACGCAGACAAGCAGCTGAGGGTTTCCCTGCATGTGTGTGCGTGCTAAGTCATCTCAGTCAAGCCGACTCTGCACCCCCCCTGGATTGTAGCCCGCCAGGCTCCTCTATCCATGGGATTCTCCAGGCAAGAATACTGGGATGGGTTGCCATGCCCTCCTCCAGGGGAGCTTCCCGACCCAGGGATCAGATCCACATCTCCTGGGGCTCCTGCATTGCAGGCAGATTCTTTACCACTGAGCCACCTGGGAAGCCCTTCCCTGCATGTGCAATTGGCTAAATCTTGGAACTGGGCAAGTTTTCCCTGTGCTTTTCTGAGCTTTTCCCTTTTGGGTGCCCACGCCTCTCTTTGAAAGGATCTGGTGTCTATGGACCTAGACGTCTCCAGTGATTTAAGTTCCCTGGAAAATCGGGGGCCCTGGAGTGAAAGGGGAAGAGAGGAAAAGGCGAGAAGAAAAAAAAAGTCCGTTTAGCAACCTTGTTGCGTTTGATCTCAGAAACAGCGGGCAATAATGGAAGAACGTTGGAGCTGGGGACGGAGGAGGGTTGGATTCCAAGTGTCGGTCTCCTCCCTGAGCCGCACCCGCTGTTCGGACTTGCAGACTTCAAACATGACTGGGGGATTCCGGGAAGACAAAAGAATTCAGGGCCGGGGCTTGGATCTCAGTCAAAAATAACTCATGTCTTCATCTCAAGCAGCTTGGGGCTGTTTGCAGGTTTCTCAGAAGATGGAGCTGGATGCAGGCAACGGGGACCATCAGGGTCAGTTTTAGGTTTGCTCTGGGGAGAAAAAAAAGTGCCTTGAGGGGTGTGGGCCCAGCTGAGGGAGACATCAGGATAGGAAACTGCTGTTGCAGACGAGGCCTAAGCTGAGAGGTTCTGGAGAAAAAGTCACCCCCTTTTACCCCTCCTTCTCAGCGCTGCCATTCGCTTTGAGCGGTAATTACAGCTCTTAATGTTTCTTCCCTGTCTTCTCATTAGCTCACGGTGTCCACAAACAAACTCCTGGGCCCCCCTCACCACCCTCCTTCCCGCCCCCTGGCTTTCCTGCTTCTCCGATAGCAGGCCCACTGTGCTGGTGCTCCCGGCCCACCAGAACATCAGTTCCTTGAGGAACCCCCTCTCCCTCTCTTGGTGGGTGCATCTCAGACACTCGGCCCCCCCAGGAAGCTCTTCCTCCCTTATCCCACTGGGCTGTAATTAGAGGATTATCTAATTTTCTCCCAGGAGGCCAGGGTCTGGATCTTATTCCCTTTGTATTCTCAGCACCTCGGCCAGGGTCTGGCAAAGAATGGACACTCGCAATGTGTTAGTTGAATTGCTCTCCTGGGCTGCTGCCAACTTAATCTTCCTAAAATGCCGCTCCAGTTAGAGGCCGCCACCACTTACTTCTTCCATCACCCATTATGCAAGGTCCAGGCTCCTCAGACTGGCACTCAAAGACTTTCTCGACACGACTTCTCACCCGTCTGGCCATCCCCAGTTTGTGCTCACCCACTGAGTTGTTCCCAAGACAGTCAGTGGCTTTCCTGTCTCTCTGCTTTTACTGCTTTGGTTCTGTCCCCCGAGAAACCCTTCCACACTCTACTGCAAAGCTGCCCCCTCTGTCAAGGTTCATCTCCACCGCTCATCCTGCCCCTCTGAGTTGAGTCTGACACTTCAGGGTTTAAACTGCTCTCTCCCAGTCTCTTATCCTGTTCAGTGTTCACTTAGCATCTGGCTGTCGTGTGGTTAGTCGCTCAGTCGTGCCTGACTCTTTGTGACCCCATGGACTGCCAACACCAGGCTCCTCTGTCCATGGGATTCTCCAGACAAGAATACTGGAGTAGGCTGCCGGGGATCTTCCCAACCCAGGGAACAAACCCGCGCCTCCTGTGTCTCCTGCATTGCAGGCAGATTCTTTATCCCTGAGCCATTGGGGAACTTCAAAAGAGGTCATGGGTGTTGAGCTCTTACACAGTGAAGAGCAGAGTGTCAATGCCAGTCCACCTCTACTGACTGTCATCTCCAGGCAGACCCAGGGTTCCCTTGGGCGGGGCCCGTGAACCTGAGTGCCTGGCCTTGCAGCATCCAGTGAAAGTGGGTGGTCACCGTGCCCTTTCTCTCCTCTCTCCCCATTAGGACTCAGAATGTGCTGGTCCTCAGGTCGTCTCAGAGTAGGATCGATCAGAGCTGCTGGCCACTCCTACCCATCAGGGGTTCTGGGCCTTGGGACCCAAGGTCCAGTCCCACTGCCTGCTGCGGGGTGGGCTGGCCCCAGCTGCATTTTCCCCTGGGGCTGAGAAGAGCCACGGGCTGGCTGGTGAGGCGGAGGCAACGCTGAGGGCAAAAGGTGCGTGTGGCCTCAGGTTCATAGGAGCTGCTGGATGTCACAGCTGGTCTCCAAGTCCAGATGGCGGCGCTCCTTCCAGCAGGGACTGGGCGCGGGCTCCTGAAGCGAGAGTCCTTGCTGGACTTGGGAACACTGTCTGCCAAGGTGGGGTGAGGCATTCCTAGGACTGATGGAGGAACAACATCCCCTTCCGGATACCTCCCAGAGCCCCCCCCTTTCCCCTTTATTCTAACTGCTGCTGCCCTCACGACCGCTTCCTTGGATCGTTGTTGTTCAGTCGCTCAGTTGTGGCTGACTCTTTGCAAGTCCATGGACTGCAGCACATCAGGCTTCCCTGTCCTTCACCAACTCCCAGAGGTTTACTCAAACTCATGTCCATTGAGTCCTTGGATGGCACCTCCTATCTCCCTATGCTTAGGGTTAGGGAGGCCAGCCTCCTAGACAGATTTTCTTTGACCAGGGATTGAAAGGCAGTCAAAGTGTGGAGTCCTAACCACTGGGCCACCAGGGAATTGCCGAGAGGGATCTTTTCAAATATTACTTTCCTGCTCACAATCCTTTGGTGGCCCCCCTATTGCCCTTAGGGCAAAGTCCAAGTCCCTTTCTCAGGAAACTCCTCACAGCCCTTTAAACCTTCAAACCCTCTGCTCCAGGCTGGGATCTTTTTTTTTTTTTAAAGACTTTTTTTTTTGATGTGGACCATTTTTAAAGTCTTTCTTGAATTTGTTACAATATTGGCTCTGTTCTATGGTTTCTTTTCTTTGGCCTTGAGGCTTATGGGATCTTAACTCCCGGCCAGGGACTGAACCCTTACCCCTTGCATTGGAAGGCAAAGTCTTAACCACTGAACCACCAAGGAAGTCTCCCAGTCCCGGTTCTCTACATTGAGTTCCTTGCTCTAATTTCCAGCCATGCCAAATTGATTCTAGTTCCTTTTCCAAACCAGACTGCTGCCCAAGCCCAGCCTCTGTCCATGCCATTCCCTCCGCCTGGAAGGTCTCCCTCCAGCTTTCCCACTTTGCTCCATTTGGGGGCATATCCTTTGGGAAGCCCTCTTGGACCCAGAGGAACCCCCTCCTTTGGGTTTCTATACCCCTTGGACTTCCCTGGCTGCCACTCCCAATTAAATAGCTTCTGGAGGTCTGGGTCTGCATCTTATCCACCTCTATTCCCAAAGTTCTGTCTCTGGCACTTAGTAGGAGCCCAGTAGAGGTTCAGGGAACTGAACGGAGCCTGCTGAGGTCCCTTCCACTGGAGGGGATGACAGAATTGGATGGGTTGATAAGAGCTGACCCTGGGCTGGAGAAAAGGCAGAACCCAAAGAGCAACTGAGGTCAGAGACTGCCCAGAGACCAAGCCCTCCCTGAGCTCTTCTCCCCTCTCCCCTGGAGCTGCCCACTTCCTGCCCACTTCTCCAGCCGGGAAGATCTAAGCGTAACACGGCCAGCACCCAGACAGGTCCTGCAGGTGAGAGGAGCGGGGGTGGTGGGCGCCGTGCCACTGCCCCCGGGCCCCCGGCTGCCCCTTGTCCTTTGGGCTTCTTTCCACAAAGGAGTCCATCGGCCTCTCTTCTGTCCCCTGAAAGCTGTTTCCAAAATCACATCCTATGCAGACAGTTTTATTTACAAGGAAATCTTGGCAGGATCTTGACTTGTTAGTAGAGTAGGGGTGGGGGGAGGGTGGTGAGAAACAAAAATAGTTGGAATGATCACACTTTCTGAAACCAGAGATGAAAATTGGTGTCTGTAGCAAACTCACCTAATTAGAATGGAGTTAATTTTCTTCTCTGGGTTTAGGGGGAGCAGTTATTGTCGGCTGAGATGGTCACAGGTTGGATCCTGGGGTTATGTGTTTGCTTTATGAAGATGAGCACATTAATTGCAACTTGCACTACTGGAAAAGAGCATCCATTTCTGAGAGGGAGAGAGAGGAGCAAAGGCCAGTGGGTGAGTGGGTGGTGATAAGAGTGGAAGGAGGCACCTTTGGTGTGGGCTGGGGGCTGACTGGGGGACATCACCAGAAATGAATCCCTGAGGCCTGGGAGAGCAGAGCACCTGTCCCAGCCGGCCACTGGCACCGTTTACAGGCAGAGCCCCTGCTTAAGGGAGACTGCCTCTCCTGGGAGGTCTTTCCTGCAAGCAAACAGCACCGATTTGTTTCTTTAGAAGATGCCCTACTCCTCTGGCTCCAACTCGAGTCCTACTTGCTGTAGTTTTTTTACCTCCCATCTTGCCCGGTCCTACCTTTGTCTGCCTGGTTCAGTGAAGCCAGGACACTGTCCCATAGCTCTGGGAGTGCGGAGGGCAAGATTTCAGGGTTTGGGGTCCGGGACTCCCCTGATTTCTCCCTACCTGAGCCTGCCCGGACCTCCCAGGATCCGGGACCTTAGTGAGGGAAGGGTGGCGGTGGGGGCGGGGATCCTGTCTTCCTAGCATCCTGCCCCCATTTCACTCCCAGTTAACCCCGACATTGCCAACTTAGCGAGAACCTCGCCGGTGCCACCTTCACGCGTCTGCTGCCTCCAAGTCAAGTTAGCCCGGTGGGTCTCGGCAAGTAGACACTGCACCCCCCCCCATCCCTCACCCCACCCGGTCCCACACGGAGAGACAAACCCGGGCCGGGCTGGAGGCAGGTGGCGATGGGGCCCGGGCCCGCGCAGCCCCACCCCCGCCCGGGGCCATGCCGCCACTTCCCCGCCGCGCCCGCCGCAGCCCTCCTCCTCCCCGGGCCGCGGCGCTCTGACCGACTTGGCCCGGGCGGGGGCGCCCGGGGGTGGCGGGTGGGGGGCGGCGGTCCCGGGAGCAGCCCCGCCCCCGCCTGCGCACCGCCCCCGAGGAGTCCGCGGGGAGGAGGAGACTCGGGCGCAGAGCGGGGGCCGCGGGAGGCGAGGAGGGAGCGCGCGGGGAGCCGCGGGGCCGGGGCCGGCCCAAGGGCGCCCTCGCCTCGGAGCCGGGCGTTGGGGCCGGGGAGGAGGCGGAGGCCGGCGGGGCCGCGGGCGCCGCGAAGTTTACGGCGCAGGGCCTGGCGTCCCGGGGTCGCGAGGCGGCGGCGCGGGGGCCGGGACCATGGGGGCGGAGGCGGAGGCGGCGCGGCGCGCACTGGCAGCCCAGAGCGGCGCGGCCGCCGCGGCGCAAAGTTAGCCGGGCGCCCCGGGACGAGCCCCGCAGCCGCGCCGGGCCCCGGACGCCGCCCCGGCATGGGCGAGCACCCCAGCCCTGGCCCCGCGGTGGCCGCCTGCGCCGAGGCGGAGCGCATCGAGGAGCTGGAACCCGAGGCCGAGGAGCGGCCGCCGGCGGACGACGTGAGTGCCCCCTCCCCCGCCCGGGCAAACTTTCTGGGGGGCGGGGGCCGCGGTGGGCACCGCTGCCCCCGACTTGCCCCCCGCGGGGTAACTGGGAGGTTTCAAGGTGACGCGGGAGCGCCCCGGATTGGCCGGGTCCCCGCGGGCTGGAGGGGGCGGAGGGAACCGGTCTCCCCGAAACGCGCGCGCGCCGTCCCCTGCTCGGGCTCCCGGGGCTTCCCGGCGGAGCGCTGCGCCGGGGACCCGCCGGCCCCGAGTCCCCTCCCCGCGGCTGGTGCAGTGCCCGGGACACGGCGTTTTCCCGCAGAGGCGGTCGCGTCACAGCAGTGGCTCCCCTCCCCTCCCACTCGCGACCTGCGGGCTCTCGGAGCCGGGGAAGGAGCGGGCGCCGCAGAGTCCCCGGAAGCCGGCGGCGCAGACCGCCCTGGCGACCCCTTCTCCGGTCACTGATGAGCCCCGGCCCGGCACTTGCCCTGTCCAAGACCCTGATCGAAATTCTAGTTGGCCCCTGGGCCCCAGCCGGCTGGAGGACGGACAGGAGGAGTGCCGGGAGAGCTTTCGCTCCCAGAGGGGGGCTTAGGAGTCCCAGACCGCGTCGGTGCCAGCGACGGTCCCCTGGGGCGTATAGGGAGGGGTGCCCCACAGGGCTTCCCTGCCATCTGCTGCCGGAGTCTCCCCGCCTCCCTCCGGTCCTGGGAGCCATGGGCAAAGCCGGCACCGGGGAGTCCTGGGAACTGGAGTTTCTTAAGCTTCTCCCTCCCGAGGTTAACCTGCTCCGCAGAGGTGAGAAACTGGGCAGACTCTCCGCCCTGCCCCCGACCTCTCAGGGTGGGGACTGGACTGGGAAGTGAAGCCCGGCCCCCCGACAGTTTACCCAGCCTCAGCCGGGAAGTCTGAATAGGGTTGTATCCCCTCTGGCTCTTGTGCTTAAACCCCCTCTGTTGCTCTGGTCCCGTCGCTTTGGCTGACTCTTAGGGGCTCCTCACTTAGGCTCAGCCTGCAAAGAAACAGGGGTGGGTTTCAGAGCATGCAGGAACCCCCTCCTCCCAAAGTAGAGGCCAAACCTTAATGTTTATGCCCGGATGTGTTTTCCGGATAGGGGGTCTTTGACCCCCAGCAGGTGGAGACGGCTGCAGCCGTCTGATGGAATTGCAGGAGATGCATCCGGGCTTGCATTCCCAGGCCTGGGAGTAGACACCGAGATAGGAGCTAAGCGGCAGAAGTTATTAGAGGCCCTTGGACAGAATGATACGCTTTTTTTTAAGGAATTGTTGAGGATCACCCTTGCTCTGCTCATGTCCCCTCCTGCGCATCCTAGAATGAGGGATGCTCTCCCTTCCCAGTCTGAGTTCTCCCACCTTTGCTAGGTGTAGACTCGTTTGGGAAGAACTTCGCAGGGCTCCCCGGCCTCGGGTCCCTGAGCCTGGGCCCGCAGCTGGGAGGCTAGGTCGGAAACAGCGGGGGGCTGCAGAGCCTTGGTGATAAGTGTGTTTCTTTCTTTCTCTCCTCCTCCTCCTCTCCTGCATGGCTCCTTCTCTACCAGCACTGGAAAGTCCTGTTTGATCAGGTAGGTGAGCAGTTAAATGCCCCCTCCCTTCCTGCCAGCGCTCCCCAGTCTCCCTGCCTTCGTGGGCTTCCCCAGCCCGCACTCCTGAGACGGTGACGTGGGGTGGGGGTGTGGCCTAAGGCAGCTCTGGGTCTGAATGGTACTGCTCTCCACTGCTCTCCAGGTTTGGGGTGGGGGGGGCTCCCTTAAGAGATCCTTCCCTGCCTTAAGAGATCCTTCCCTGCCTCCTCCTCTCAATGCCACTCCGCAGGAACCGGCTTTACACCAGGGAGAAATCCAACAATACGCATTGAAAGCCTGAGATATTCTCTGTGTGCAAGGGGATGGCACGGTTGGGCTGGGGAGGTGGGGGAAGGGCTTAGGTGACCATCACCCCCCACCACCACCTTTTTTTTTTTCTCCTCCCACCATCACAGATCCACGGCCACCTCTGAGGTCAGATCCTTGCCATCCTTGGCGGGTGACTCAAACATGAGCCCTATTTGAAAGCTGACCACTCTTGATTTTGCCTCAGGGATGGGGGAGCTATAGAAGGAAAACACTTGTGTGATTTTTTGCAGCACCTCAAGTCGAGGTGTGGGAGGTGGAGTTGGAAGTGCCCTGCACTGGCTTTGGAATGGGGAGACCCACACTTGACCTTCAGCAGGGAAATGGTTCACTTCTTTGTTGGGAACTGCTTTCGCATGCTGTTGTGTGTGTTTCCTTCTCCCTCCCTGTTTCACGAGCTGCCCGGGTGTGGGGGAACAGTGAGTGTGGTGCCCTGGGCTGAAGACGATTATGCCATGAAGTGTGTGCGACTCTAAGACACCAGTCTGGTTGGGTCAGAGGGAAGGTGTTGGGTTGGAGAGGCAGATAAAACTGAAAAAGTAGCCTGCACCAGACCTCATCCTGTTGAGTGCAGGGGAAGTCTTTCAAAGTATTTTTGGCAAGTTTGTTACAAGATCCAGGGGGTACTTTGGGAGGATGCTGTGTGAGAGTGGGGTAGAGATGAGAAGCTGGCTAGGAGCCTACTGCAATGCATGGAGACAAGCACCTTGACTTGGAAAAGTGGGAATGGAAAGGAAGGAGGACATGGTGATGGGAGAATCGGAAGGTCTTATTAGACCAGAATAGATGAGGTGAACCACATGTATTACTTTGAGGTTCTAAATGTAGATTTGGGACTTCCCTGGTGGTCCAGTGGCTAGGATTCTGCACTCCTGATGGAGGGGACCTGGGTTTGATCCCTGGTTGGGGAACTAGGTCCCACATGCCACAGCTAAGAGGTCCGTGCTGCAACTAAAGATCCTGCATGCTGCAATGAAGATCGAAGATAGATCCGAACAGATGAGTTCGACCACCTGTGTAACATCGAGGTTCCGAACCTGAGAGGAGGAGAAGTAAGGGTTTGTAAAACTGACAACTTTGATTTCAGACCAGTTCAATTTGAGTCAGCTAAATGCAGATGCCCAGTGGGACTGAAAACATGGAATTCAGGAGACTTTGCTGGGGGTCCAGTGGTTAAGACTTTGCCTTCCAATGTGTGTGTGGAGGGGTTCTATTCCTGATGAGGGAGCAAAGATCCCACATGCCTCTGGGCCAAAAAAAAATCAAAACATGAAACAGAAGCAACATTGTAACTAATTCAATAAAGACTTTAAAAATGGTCTACATCAAAAAAATCTTTAAAAAGAGAAAACATGGAATTCAGCTTGAAAGACAGGGTGGGCCTGGAGTGGAGATTTGGGGGTGTCATCACCTTAACACAAGGCCTGACTGTGACGTGGGGAGCTTCCCACCGCTCCGGTCCTGCTGGGGTAGACTGACTCCCCCTCGGGCCTCTGAGAGCACAGCAGCTGCTGGCCTGATGCCCTGAGGCAGGAGAGAGCCGCCTGCTGCCACCGATGCCACGACCAGCAAGCTGCCAACCCTTCACACCTCCTGCCAGATTTAGAATCGAAACCTAGAACAAAGTGTATCGTTCTTTTTTCCCCTCTGTCTGTGTCTTTCTCATTGGATTAATTTCCTTCGCCAGTCCCTGCCTATGTGTTTACATTGTGAAACGAATGATTTGGACGAATGGAGGGAAATTTTTAGGAGGAAAGATTTGGAACTCGAGGGAGCAGAGAAAATGCATCATACCTGATAGCAGTGGGTGGTCTATGAAATCCAATTTTTCCCACTGGAGGGAGATCCCGAGTGTCACAGAGTGCATCCCCCTGCTTCTGGGAAGGCCCACCCGGAAACCATTCTGGAGAGAGACAATTCTAGGAGAGAAACTCCCCAAGCTTATGCTGGACAGGTTTTTTTTTTTTTTCTCGCTAGAAGTTCTGCCTTATGTTCGCTCCCCAGTGCTTTAGAAGCCCGTTTCTGTTGTCTTCCTTCCTATTGGTGCTTTGTGTTTGAGGAGAGCTGCGCGTGAGCGGGGCGCCCGACCTCTGGCAGATACCCATCCCTCTGCGTCTGTCCCCCCTCCTTTGTGCACTTCCCCTTGGACCATCCCCCTGATAGGGCTGAATGCAGAGCAGGTGTGAGGCTTCATAAATGGTCGTACAACTTCAGAAGGGCCCCTGGAGAGCTGGGGGGTCTTATTCTTTCTGACTCTTCCTCTGGGCCTACTTAAAGCAGGATTTGGTGATGGTGAACTCAGGAAGGAATATTTGGCTGGGGGTTACCCACAGCCTCCCCACAATTTCTAACAGGAATAGCCCTGATGGGTCAACCTGTGCTTCATGGGGTGGGGTTCTCCTGACACTTGTCAGAATCCCTGCCGGCTAATGTGGCCCTGGAATTCACCTGAGGTCATGGCATGGGGAGGCTGGCCCCAGTTAGTCTGCCTTCCTTTCCTGGGTCAAGGGGATACCAGGGATCACCTGGTTTCAATCTGGGATCTGCTGGGACCTTTTTCCACCGTTAGGGATGGTTTTGGAGCAGTCTCTCTGTGCTGTCTGGTTCTTCAGCATGTAGAGTGGCTTTGACCCAACATGATGCTGATTGGAGCCAAGAGCTGGGAACCATGACCTTGGCCTTTTGATCCTATGGGGACACCCCTCTACCAGAATGCCTTCTGGGGGGTTGGAGGTGAAGAAAAGAGGTGACCCCAGCCCCATGGAAGTTTACTCAGCTGGTCCCCACTGGCATCCTGGGTGTTTGTCTGGTCTGTTCAAGTAGGAGTGCAGCATGCCACCCAGCCTCACCCCCGCCCCTATGTTTCCCTGTGGGTCCCAGGAGTTATAACAGGCAGGAGGCCTGAAGAGCATCCCTTCAACCCCCAGATAGTCCAGGTGCCTGTTTCCTGTTTGAACTTCTCATTGAGGAAATGATCTTTTCATAGCCTTGGAATTGGAGTGGTTTTCCCAAATACTGGGTCTTAAAATTTAAATATTAACCTGTTGTTATGGTGTAAAATAATGGCAAAAATGTCTTCTTTTTCTGCAGTTCAGTCTATTGGGTTTTTCCTTCTTGATTCCTTATGTTGTTTCAGAGCTGAGACACTTCCCCTCCCTCTTCAGGTCTCATAAAGTGTTTTTGTTGCTCAGTTGCTCAGTTGTGTCTGACTCTTTGCAACTCCATGGACTGCAGCACACCAGGCTTCACCATCTCCTGGAGCTTGCTCAAACTCACATCCACTGAGTTGGTGATGCCATCCAACCATCTCATCCTCTGTCACCCCTTTCTCCTCCTGCCCTCAATCTTTTCTAGCATCAGGGTCTTTTCCAGTGAGTTGGCTCTTCACATCAGGTGGCCAGAGTATTGGAGCTTTATCTTCAGCATCAGTCCTTCCAATGAATATTCAGGGTTGATTTCCTTTAGGATGACTGGTTTGATCTCCTTGCTTGAGAGTCCAGGGGATTCTCAGAGTCTTCTCCAGCACCACAGTTTTTCTTTAAATTTATTTTAATTGGAGGCTAATTACTTTACGGTATGTAGTGGGTTTTGCCATACATTGACATGAATCAGCCATGGGTGTACATGTGTTCCCCATCCTGAACCCCGCTCCCCATCCAATCCCTCGGGGTCATCCCAGTGCACCAGCCCTGAGTACCCTGTCTCATGCATCAAATCCGGACTGCTGATCCATTTCACATATGATAATATACATGTTTCAATGCTATTCTCTCAAATCATCCCACCCTCGCCTTCTCCCACAGAGTCCAAAAATCTGTTCTTTACATCTATGTCTCTTTTCCTGTCTCACATATAGGGTCATCATTACCATCTTTGTAAATTCCATATATATGCGTTAATATACTGTATTGGTGTTTTTCTTTCTGACTTACTTCACTCTGTATAACAGTCTCCAGTTTCATCCACCTCATTAGAACTGATTCAAATAGCACCACGGTTTGAAAGCATCAATTCTTTGGTGCTCAGCCTTCATTATGGTTCAACTTTCACATCCAAACTTGGTGTGACTACTGGAAAAACCATAGCTTTGACTATATGGGACCTTTGTAGGCAAAGTGATGTCTCTGCTTTTTAATATGCTGTCTAGGTTTGTCATAGCTTTTCTTCCAAGGAGGAAGCATCTTTTAATTTCATGGCTACAGTCACCATCTGCCGTGATTTTGGAGCCCAAGAAAATTAAGTCTGTCACTGTTTTCATTTTCCGCCATCTATTTGCCATGAAGTGATGGGATCGGATACCATGATCTTAGTTTTTTGAATGTTGAGTTTTAAGACAGCTTTTTCACTCTCCTCTTTCACCTTCATTAAGAGATTCTTTAGTTCCTCTTTGCTTTCTGCCATTAGGATCTCATAAATAGGTGTTTCTATTTCCTACTTCTTTTTCTCTGATTAAAAAAAAAAAATCCTCTAACCCTTTACTCCCTCCAGATCTAATTCCTATTCAATTACACCAGCATCACTTATTAAGAAAGCCTTCCTTTATTTATTGAGAAATTTTATCATCTGGTAAGTTTTTATTAACATATGTGGTGGGGTTTATTTTTTATTTCTGATCTGTTCCCCTGATATTTACAATTTTGCCCAGGTAAAGTACCCTTTATTTATTGCTTTACATTTCTCCCGTAGGTTCCCTCCAAGCTTCTCTGTTTCAGGTTATGCTTTGATAGTCTCCCAGTCCCTTCCTGAACTCCAGGGAGGGACCCTCAAGGACCCAAGGTCAAACAGCAGGCCCGTGGCAGACGTGGGCCTGGAGTCTGCTAACTCATAAAAGGCTCTGGGGTTGGAAAACCATTGCCACATTCACACATACAAGTGCCTCCAAAATCTCCAAATGTTTAATGAGCAAAACTGTTTGGAGCAGAGTTCTGTTAAGTCAACAGAGCACAACTGCTTTCCAAGCTCAAGCATGTGAGAAGGAAAAGGGAGAATTAGAAGGAACTTGATCATGTTTCCCATTTTCCCCTTCCCACTGGGGAGCATGCATTTTTCAGTCTCCAAGAAGAGACCCCTAACTTTGCTAACCTCCCGGAAGGGAAGCGGACAAATCTTGACTCTCCTTCCAAAATTATAAACATGTTGCAACCACAACAGGAGGCTATGCTTGGGTGGGCTGCTGGAGAAAACCCCATATGTGGGGCAAATAGTCCTGGGTTCAAGCCCTACTGACTCTTGAGAGTGGGGTCAAGTGACATTAGCTCTCTGAGCCTCAATTTCTTTATCTCTAAAATGGAGAGGATAATCTTTTTTTTTTTTTGATTAGCTACTATTAATTACAGATTATTTTTATTTACCATCTCAAAATATTTTAGAAAATGGATGAAAGCTATTCAGAACCTCCTTTATTTTTTAATTTTTTTTATTTTTTATTAGTTGGAGGCTAATTACTTTACAATATTGTAGTGATTTTAAGTCCAGGGATGATTGTGGGAGTTAAATGGAAGTGGAAACTGTCTTAATAATGTCTGATACCCAGTGGACATTTTTGGTTGGTGTTTTTGTTTATTTGGGTTTTCCTGTTTTGTTTTTGGCTATGCTGAGTGGCATGCAAGATCTTAGTTCCCTGACCAGGGATTGAACCCACGCCCCCTGTGGTGGAAGCTTGAAGTCTTAAGCCACAGTATAGGTTTGACGCCTGTCTTTTGATGGGGAATCAGAATTTGCTAGAATAAGCCCAGGGTCGTTTCTGAGATCCATGCCTCCATAGGGAAGGTCTCTGCCTCCAGACCACCTCCTTCTCAGCCCCAGCTCCTGGAGACAGAGCCACTTGTGTGCTCAGAGGAGTTTCTTTCCCCAAATGTCTCCTCTGCCCAGTACCCTTGCCGCCAGCCTGGGGTCTTGCCTGTGCCTGACCCTAAAGCCAACTTCATTTACAGTCCTGCTGGCCGGCTTAAGACGGTTCTGGGAGCTGAAAAGAGGTGCAGATGAGACTGCTGTATGGATTAGTGAGGAGCCGCAGAGAAAACACGTGCCCCAGACTCGGGGGCCTTGGCGGCGCCCCTGGGGACACAGGATTAACCAGCAGAGAGGGGTTGCCTTGCCCGGGCTCTGTGCCTCCAGCCCCTTATCAGGTGGTGTTCAGGTCCCTAGAGTCTGTGGACTCTCCTCCATCACAAAGGCCGCTCCCCTCCCCTGCCCCCGGGGACCGCAGTGGTCATGCTGAATTAACCCTCTTATCTCTGACCACTCCCAGAAAGGCACTGGATAGCAGTTGAGCCATGAGGCTGAGGGAGCTGAGGCGCTGTGCTGCCTGGCTGCCTGCCTGCCACGGAACAGGCACACATGTGGGAGCGAACGGGTCCAGCTACCTCCCTGCCACGCCGTCTCTGGCTCTGATGGCCGCCCCCGGCACCAGCCCTGGCTGTGGGCCACCCCGCCCCGGTCGGCCCCTCTGGGGCTGCGGCCGCCTCGAGGACCTCAGCTCATCAGGAGGTCAATGGAAGCATCTCGTCCAGTCTGCTCAGTTTGCAAATGAGGAAACAGAAGTCTGTGACCTTCGGAGGTCACTTGGTGCTGGAGTCTCAGACTGAGATGAGAGCCCAGCTCTGCTTTCTCTCTCTGACCCGTGTTCCTGCCGCTGGGCCATGCAGACTTCTGGCCGCTTCCTCGGCACCCCAAGTGACTCAGGGACAGGGGAGGACACGGAGTCTGGCTTGAGCCCCAGTTCTGCTCCTCCTCGCTTGCTACATGACAACGGGCCAGCTGGGCAATGTCTCCAAGCCTCAGTCTTCTCATCTGTCAGCTGCCTGCCTTCAGGGCTCTTTAGGGGCCTAATGACATGCTGGGTGCATAGCATGTGGCGGTGTGTAGTGAGCCCCTGATAAACACACGTGGTCGTTGCCGCATTCCTGGAATTTGGAGAAATTAACACCATTTTCAAAATTACCTCTGGGTAATAGTTCTAGATCTTGAATCAAAGTGTCGAGATCCCCATTCTGCGGTTCCTTCCAGCTTATCAAGCTGACTTCTTCGGGGCAGGAGCTGGAAAACCACGTTCCCTCTGAACTTTCCACAGAGAGAGGAGAGAAGTTTTTGGATAGAGACTGCTGAGGGTGAGGGTTGGGGGGTGGACATCCAAGCATTTTTCCCTCCACTCACTGGCTGTGGGATAGTCCATGGCAAGAACGAGGCATCACGTACCAGGTGATCAGAGCCCAGGGCAGGCCTCCTCTACGCAGGGTTCCCATTTGACAGTTCCTGGTGAGCCTGGGCACAGGTCTCTGCTTTGTGTTACGGAAATGAGCTGGTGAGCGTCTCGATTGTGGACAATTTGGCCAGCCTTGTTCCACTGGCTTTTTTATTTATTTATTTTGAAAATTTACTTATTTATGGCTGCACTGGGTCTTCGTTGCTGTGCGCGGGCTTTCTCTAGTTGTGGTGCTTGGGCTTCTGATTGCAGTGGATTATTTTGTCACAGAACATGGACTCTAGAGCGGTCTCCATAGTTGCAGCATATGGGCTTAGCCTCAGCACGTGGCATCTTCTCAGACCAGGGATCCAATCCATGTCCCCTGCGTTGGCAGGTGGATCCTCAACCCCTGGACCACCAGGGAAGTCCCCCACCAGGTTTTTAATTTACTTATTTATTTTTAACTTTTTTTTTTTTTTTGGCCACACCACATGGCAGGCAAGATCTTAGTTCCCCAACCAGGGATCAAACACGAGTGCCCTTCAGTGGAAGCATGGTCTTAACCCCTGGACCACCAGGGAAGTCTCCCATCACCTTTTTTAAGAGCATGGTCCGGGTTTGAGTTGGAAAGTATTCCTTTGAGAGAGCAAACACTGAGCACGTGCTCTTTGCACACAGATTGTCTCATTTTGCTCTCTTAACAACCCTGGGAGGTGAGTGGTACAATCCCCTCTTCAGAGGAGGAAACTGCGGCCCCGGGGGACGGGGCCCAAGCCACAGAGCAAATGAGGACCCTCTGCAGAGGGGTTTGTGTGTGTGGACACAAGGCTCCTGGGTGCCTTCAGAACTGGGGCCGAGGGCCCCAGGAGGTGAAGGAGCCTGGTGACCCTGCATCCTGCCCACCCTGCTCCTGGTCAGAGGTCTGCATCCCACTTCCCCCCTCCCTGCATCCAGCGGGACTGTTGGTGGTTTCCAAGAGAAACAGCCAGAGGAAATGAGTTTAGGCTGAAGCGGATGGGGCAGATGTAAGACCCCTTCCCCACTCTCCCTGCCAGCGGCCCCCCTGCCTTTATGGCTGTGACTCGGCCTCAGTCCCCCAGTGGCCCTGACGGCCGGGCCTGGATGAGTCAGCACAGGCGTTCTGTCTGCTTCTGGGACCCAAGGGGCCGTGGCACCTCTGAGTTCCAGCCCCCAGCTGCCCCCTCAGGGCCAGTGCACCTCCAAGGCTTTCTGCGGGGAGGGGGCTACAGAAGGGGACAAGCGGGGTCCTCCAGGAGGCTCTCTTTCAGGGTGAGTTGGGCAGGGCCTGGAGGGAAGAGGTGGCCCCCACGCCTGGGCACCCACCTGACCCCAGCTTTCTGCACCCTGGGGGAGGTCTGAGAGCTCATCTTCCCCTCACAGCCCAGGTATTGAGAGAGAGAGCTGGGTAGTTTTCTGGAAATAGACCAACTGCCCAGCAGCTCAGCCTGGATCCAGGCCAGGAGATCCTCGGCTTCTCTGCTTGAGGGAATGGTGTTCCAGCTTCCTAATCAGCCTGCCAGCCTCAGATCCAGGGGATCAGCTCTTTGACTAATGGGGGGTGATGTTCAGGAGTCTGACCTACAGCTTCTGGGAGAAGCCCCTTGGGAGGGATGGGGCCTTGGGCTGGCAGCTGGTAGGACAGAAATAATGTAACTGGGAATTCTAGAATTTCAGAAGGTTCACTAGCCGTCAGATGCCTGGCCAGACCCCAGGGGAGCCCGAGCGCCCCTCATGCCTCCATGGGGGGAGACTGGAGGGCAGGAGAGGTCAGAACCAGGCTTTTAAAAACTGGTCTCTCCTTCCCAGGGAGACTTGAGGTCTTCATAAATCCACTCCTAGCTTCAGCTGCTTTAAAGCAGGCCAGAGGAGTACCCTGTTCTACTCACTGAAGTGCCTCTGGGCAGATGGTTCCTCTTGGTGTGCCTCAGTTCCCTTATCTGTTAAATGGGACTAATCACACTTACGCTCTAGGGTTGATGTGAGAATAAAAGTGATCAGAGGAATTCCCTGATTAGGCCTGGTTAGCATGGTTAGGACTCCTCTCTTTCAGTGCCTAGGACCCAGGTTCAGTCCCTAGTCGGGGAACTAAAATCCCACAAGCTGTGTGGGGCAGCCAGAAAAAAAACGAAACCATGAAATTACTGTGAAAGTAAGTATCTCAGGCCAGAGGGGAAAGACAGGGAATGGTGTGAGGTGGCTTTCTCTATGGGACAAATTAGCATCCTCATTTGCAAGGCAGAAGTGCTAGGGAAAGCTGCTACTCCCATCACCTCGCCTCCTGACCTCGGCAGCTGCAGGCCTGGACCTAATTTATGGGGCTGTAAATATCCATGAATGGACCAGAGTTCCCTGGTGGGCTGTAGCTGGTGAGTGGGGACGACTCTGCTGAGCCGGAAACCCCAGGGCAGCCTCGTTAATTCTGCTCAGCCCAGAAGCCGGGTAACGGTGCAAGGAGCCGTCAGAGGAGCTGATAACCCCCTGGGTGGGGAGGGGTGCTGTCTACACCCTCCCCTTCTCCAGCACTCACATTATGTGGTCCTTTCCCAGGGATCCTTTTGTCTCGGTAAACGGGGGACAGTGGGGCCCGAGATGGAAGCCTGCCTTAGAGTCTCGGTCCTAACCTTCTGGGTCTGAGAGGTCTGTACCAGGATGGCTCTCCCGGTGGGGCTTCCCAGCTGATGCTAGTGGTAAAGAACCCGCCTGCCAGAGCAAGACATTAGAGACTGTTCCATCCCTGGGTCGGGAAGATTCCCTGGAGGAGGGCATGGCAACCTTCTCTGGCATTCTTGCCTGCAGAATCCCGTGGACAGAGGAGCCTGGATCACACATATATATGAGCCACCCAGTAGACGTGTTCCTTCCTCTTTCTCCTATGCCTTGCTGCTGCTGAAGCTCGGCCCGGCTCTTGGGCCTGCGGCAGGGAGGGAAGTGGCGCCGCTGTCCTGGGTGCTGAGCAGGCAGATCTCAGCTCAGCGGCCCATTAGGCCCATCACTTCCTCCTCTTTCTCTCCCAGGGTCTGGCACCCTCCTCAGCCCTCTGGCTGGGCCAGGATCGGGGAGATTTCTAACTTGCTGGAGGACACCAGACGGTGTCAGCTGTCTCAAGGGCCTGCCATTCCTGAGGTGGGGGTAAAAGGCTGAATCGGAACCACCGACAAAGGGGCCTGGTTTCATAGAAGGGAAAAGCAACTCTTTTATGGATTCATGCATTTTCCCAAAAATGTGTTCCATGGGGTGTTGCTGTGAAAAAATATTATGATCAAAGATCCAATAAGTTTAGAGAATGCTGGGCTGGACAATTCAGACAGGTTTTTTCACTTATCAGATCTTGAAGAACCCTTTATATGGCTTTATGAATCATGCCCTTCCAAAAGGGTTTCCCACAATTTTTAAAAAAATGGTATTTTTTGGCCACCTTGCTCGGCATGTGGCCTCTTAGTTCGCTGTGTGTGTGCGTGTGCCAAGTGGCTTCAGTCGTGTCCGACTCTTTACAACCCTATGGACCGTAGCCTGCCAGGCTCCTCTGTCCATGGGATTCTCCAGGCAAAAATAATGGAGTGGGTTGCTGTGCCTTCCTCCAGGGATCTTCCCAACCCCGGGATCAGCCTGCGTCTCTTCCATCTCCTGCCTTGGCAGGCAAGTTCTTTACCACTAGTGCCACCTGGGAAACCCCTTAGTTCCCTGACTAGGGAGCAAACCTGTGCCCCCCCCCCCCGCCACACCCGCCTTGAAAGCATGGAGTCTTAACCATTGGACCGCCAGGCAAGTCCCAAGCGTTTCCCAAACTTATAGGACCACAACAGCCTTATTACGTGCACCACCTTGGGCCTGGTGTTTCCTGAAACACACACTGGGAGACACTGAGCACTTACATTTCAAATGACAGAACAGGACAGAGAAAAACAAGGAAGAGCAAAGCTGCACCCGCCAGCCCCCGTGGAGGAGCCCTGAACTATTTGCATCTTGACCACTAACTTGCTCTGTGACCTTGAACTAGTTCCTTTTGCTCTCTGCACCTGTTTCCCTGTCCATAATACAAGCATGATACCCGACACATAGTTTTGATCCTTGGCAAGTATTTGTTGAATGAGTGAATGAGAAGACTGAATTGGGGTCTCTCAAACCCTTCAGGATGCCACAGCATCCTGAAACTGGATGAGGGAAGGCTCTGGCCCCTCCACCTGGATGTGAGTCCACCTGCCCAGCTACCAGCTCATCAAACCTGGGCATCTCTGTTCTGGATGCCTCATTTTTCTCCCGTGTAAAATAGCACCTCCCTTGTAGAACTGTTGTAAGGTTTAAATGGGGGGGGGCCACATAATTTATTATCCAAATTGGGGCCATTTTGAGAAAGGGGCACTGTTAATAAACATGCTGAGGGGCTTCCCTGGTGGTCCAGTGGTTAAGAATCCACCTGCAAATGCAGGGGATGCGGGGTTGATCCCTGGTCAAGGAACTCAGATCCCACAGGCCTTGGGGCAGCTAAGCCCGTCTGCAGCACCACAGCTGGAAAGGCAGCACGCAGCAGTGAGGTTCCCACATGCCTCAACGAAGACGTGCTGCAGCCATATGAAGAAGCTGTAATAAATGAATAAATCATCCTGTCATCCCCACTTCCTGCTCACCCAATTCCTTCTGAAACATGCTGAGACAATAGGTATAAACCAGGTCTGTCGCAAACAAACCAGGACATAGGGTGACCTGAGGTTTCCACGAGGTTGCGCCTGGTACTTGGCAGGCACTCTGCATATGCAGCTACTATTGCGTTGCTCTTCATCCAGGGAGTCTGCAGGAGACCACCAGAGAAAACAACTCAGAACTTCCCTGGTGGTCCAGGGGTTAAGACTCCAGGTTCCTGAGGCAGAGGGCATGGGTTTGATCCCTGGTTGGGGAACTAAGATCCTGCAAGCTGCTCAGTGCAACTAATAAAAAGAAACAAAAAACTGGAAGCAAACTCAGAGGCCGCTCTGGCTGAGGAGGCAGAGGGGGCCGTTCAGCAAACCCTTCCCCACCTCTCTGGGCCTCAGAGGTCCCCCCAACTCCTAGAACTCTGCAGAGCAGCTTGAAAACCACTGAGGTTCCTTTCAGCTTCCCTGGACCATGAGCCAACAATCTCCTCATCTGCTGCCTGTCTCCCCAGTGGCACCAGGCCCCTCATGCAGCACAGACCTCAACCCACACCCCCACCCCCGCCCTGACCATGTAGCCGCCTCATGCTGAGTCCAAATTTCCCATCAACCCTTTGCCCAAGCAAAGATGCAGAACTGAAGATCAGCCGCTCCACGCCCTGTATGGGTTGTGAATTTCTCTTTCCCCGGCCATCATCTGCATATGGTATGTTTATGTGTGCAGGGCCGGGGACAGACCCCCTTAGTGTGGCTAATGCTCGGCCCAAGATGGCACAGCAGCTGAGGGTGGGGTTCTTTCCAGAACTCTACCCCAGCTCCTTGCCCCAGAGGAGGGGAGGAGCCCTAGGTGGTGACGATTCAGAGACAGTGTGGTGGGTCCTTTCCACAGTCGGCTCAGATGGCTCAAGACAGTATAGAATCTGCCCACAATGCAGGAGACACAGGTTCAATCCCTGGGTCGGGAAGATCCCCTGGAGAAGGGAATGGCAACCCGCTCCAGTATTCTTGCCTGGAAAATTCCACGGACAGAGGAGCCTGGCGGGCTGCAGCCCATGGGGCCGCAAAGAGCTGGACATGACTGAGCCGCTGACACTTTGCAGAGCCGAGGTGGTAGGTGAGCCCGGAGGGGGCCCAGGGCGGGAGACAGGGATATATCTGTACCTACGGCCGGCTGAGTGTGCGTAGGGCCCCAGGCAGGGGAGAAACCGGCAACCCCGAGGATTAAGGGGCCAGGGGGCTGGGCGTTCTGGGATTAAGCGCCCCACCGTCTCAGTCTCGCAGCTCTTTTCACGGCCCAGGCAGGTGGGCGGGAGCTGCTGCAGGATCACTCCTCATTCTGTTTTCCTCTCTTTCTGCCCCAGCAGCCCCCACACAGGCTGAGTGTGGGTTTGGCTTCCCCTTCGCCCACCTCCACAGCCGGGCCTATCCAGGAGGCAGCTGCGAGGGTGCTCCCAGCTTCTGACTCCCAGGGGGCCCCCTGCCTGCCGCCTGTTCACAGCCCCGCCACCCTCAGACCAGCCCCAGTCAGGCTGTCTCCAGCCCACCCAGCCTAGACCTCACCCTGAGAGCGCCCCGCCCCACCCAAAGTGGGTGAATCTGGGCTTGGAGCTCCCGGGGCCTGGAGCTTTGGGGCCTCCAGTACATCCCGTGTGTGCTTAGTCACTCTGTCATGTCTGACTCTTTCGTGACCCCATGGACCGTAGCCCCTCATGCTCCTCTGTCCATGGGATTCCCCAGAATTTGAGTGAGGCAAGAATACTGGAGTGGGTTGCCATTTCCTCCTCCAGGGGATCTTCCCAACCCAAAGTTCCAGCCTGCCTCTCCTGCATTGGCAGGCAGATTCTTTACCACTGAGCCGCCAGGGAGTCACGTTCGGTACATTATTGATGAGGAAATGCAATTGCATTCGTTTGTTGGTGTTTGTTTTTGGCCGTGTATTCTGTGGGATCTTAGTTCCCTGACCAGGGATTGAACCCCCGCCCCTTGCATTGGCCGCAAGGAGTCATAATCACTGGACTGCCGAGGAAGTCCCGGAAACTACATTGATAGGGTTTGTCTCCCCCAAAGCTCCAAACCACGGTGCTCATATGATCCTGTCCCCATCGCTGCCCTGGAGGAGACCCAGGGTGGGAGTTGTGTCCAGGAGGGTCAGCCAAGCCTCCGTAACATGGCTGATGTCCCTTCCTTTGAATGAGGCCAGTGGAGCTGGACACTGAGTCTGGGCGACCCTGGACCCTGGAGAGCCCAGCCCTGCGTTTGCTTCAGTCCACTCCCCTGCGGGGAGGCTCGCTCTGCTTGATAAGTTTGGCTGAGGCAATTATGGGTCGAGATGATTAACCGAAATTACGCAAACTGCTCAGTGGCCGAGGCAAGAGTGGGATTTTGCCTTGTTCGTCGCAGCCTCCTTTAGAAGCTCTCAGCATCCTCCCGGGCAGTGGTGTCCACCTCTGTCAGCCTTCTGCATGAGTCCTCTCTCTCTGTTTCTTTCTGGCTGCCCCTCACTCGCTCCCTTTGTTCCCCGGCTCCCCCTGCCCCATCCATGCCCTCCGTCAGCCTGTGCTCTTGCCCTCCTCTTCCGAGGTGTCGGGGGTGGTGGTTGGAAGGTGTCCTGTGTCCATTCCCTTGGGCCCGGGCAGCTGGCCCCCTCCCCGCCTCTGCCTCCCCCCAGGCACCCTCCTTCATCCCTGAGGCCTCATTATTAGGGTAGCCGTGACCCCGCATTGTCTGGCCTGTCTGGCCCTGGCAGGAAAGGTAGAGTTTTGGCAGAGAAGGGGAAGCTCGGCCAGCTTCCAGCTCCTTCTCTGCAGGGGAGGGGGGTTGGGGGGGCGGGGTTGGGGGATGGGGCAGGAGCCACAGGGCAGCCCCTGTCACTGGGGCCACGGCAGGGAGCCCGGGGAGGGGGGCGGGGGGAGACCAGGGGAGCAGGTGGTTCTTTGTCTGGAGCCGGAATGAAGGAGAGGGGCCCTTGCCTGATCCCAGCCCCTTCACCCCATCCCTCGGGAGAGCCTTGGATGGGCCCTCCGGGAAGGATTGTCTTCCCCCCCACCCCAGGCTGATGCAGGAGGTGCCCCCTGCGGTGCTCACCAGGGGAGGGGTGGGGAAGGGCGAATGTTCCCAGGACTCAGGGCTGCTTCTGAACATCCCCTACTTAGACCCCCCCCCCCCCAACCCCCATCAGCCCACCCAGGACGAGGGCCACAGGGAAGCAGGCAGGGCCAGGCTGGTGAGGCCCTGTCGCCCCGTGCCAGCCTGGGGAGGGGAGGGGAGGGTTGCGGCCCAGGCAGAGGGGGAGACCCCCGCCCCAGCTGCTGCCGTTGCCACTTCGCCACCGCAGGCATCACTTCCTGTCTGAGCTGTAAGATCAGAGCTGTTGCAGTGTGAGCGCTTTCCTGCTTTAGAGGGGACCCGGAGGCTCCTGGAGCCCCTCCTTTCCGGGCTTTGCGTTCACCTCTTTGATCCTTACATTTGGCTTCTGAGCAGCAGAGCCGGCTCTGAAGGCTGAGGGCAGCTGCAGCCAGTGGTGATGGCTGGGCTGTCCGGTCCTGGGATTCTGGGGTCTTCGGCTCTGTGGCTTGCAGGCATGTCACTTAACCTCTCTGCGCTCATCTTCCCGAGTCTTCACTTCCTCATCTGTGAGATTGAAACCATGTAACTCAGATTGGGACTGGAACCCAGAACCCATGTCCCGGGACTCGAGCCCACCCAGCAGGTGAGATCCCACACCTGCTTTCAGGACTTAATGAAGCTCAGGCTCTTGACGTCTCATGACAGAAAGAATCCAGTGAGAGGCCAACTGATAGGTAAGAAGTGGATTTATTTAGAGAGAAACACAGTCCACAGACAAGAGTGTGGGCCATCTCAGGAGGCGGGAGTGGCATCAAAATAGAGTGGGTTTACTTTTTATGGGCTGGCTAATTTCACAGGCTAACGCGTGGAAGGATTAGCCCAACTACTTGGGGGGAAGGGTGGAGATGTCCAGGAATTGGGCCACCGGCCACCTTTCGGTCTCTGACAGTCAGCCTTGGAGCCGTCATGCTGCCTGTGGGTGTGTCACTTAGCTTGTGACGTGGTACAGTGAGTGTCCTGAGGCTCAAGGTCTAGTGGACGTCAGCTCATCGGCCGTCTCAAAGTCATTTAGTTCTCATCAGTTTATGTCGTCTCGTTTGGCTATGTCATTCTCTTAAAGGCTGTGCCCTGCCCCCTTCCCTCCCATTTCAAAATGGAGATAATTATACGACATACTCGTAAGGTTGTGGTAGGAGGTTAAATAAATCATATACATGAGATGCTTGGAATGGTGTTTAGCCCCATAAAAACACTCAGCAAATAGTAGGTGTTTTAGCTCATAGAGATCTTTCTGGAGCAGGGTGGAGGTGAGTTTCCTGCAATACTCCTTGGTGGGACCTAAAGAAGTGTCATCCCTGAAATCTGTTATTTTGGGTGGAGGGTGGGGAACAAGTGCAGACTTTTCAATAGGCCTCCTTCGAGATGTCCCCCCTCACTGAGTTCTGGGGAGGATTGAAGGAGTCATATCTCCTGGGTTGTCTTAGAGAGGCTGCACACAGAATCAACCTTTCCAAAAATAGTCTTCACTGACCTTATCCAGGAAAGGCGGAAAGTGGGTTTGATTTTCCGGGCTCCCTGTCATGCACGTGCAGATGTCTGAAATGTCTGTTTGCTCATTTTTTAAATGCCTTTTTAAAAATATATATATTTTATTTATTTGGCTCTGCTGAGTCTGAGTTGCATTCTGTGGGTTCTTTAGTTGCAGCCTGTAGCATCTAGTTCCCTGGTCAGGGATTGAACCTGGGACCCCTTGTATTGGGAGCACAGTCTTAGCCACTGGACCACCAGGGAAGTCCCTGTTTGCCTGTTAAAATCGAAGTAACCTGCAGCAGCATCTCCAAGTGCAGTGAGTTCATGTGGGGACAGTTTGTGATCAGGAACTGCTCCGGGCGTCTGTAAAGCCAGTTAGTGTGTGCTGAGTGGGGACACTGGGTGTGTTCTGTGGGGAAAGAGAAGGGGCAGTGAAAGGGGGACCAGAGAGTCACGGGCTTCTCTGGGGGAGACGAATAAGCCCCTTTTCTATTCCTTTTCTTGTCTTTCGGCCACTCTGAGTGGTACGCGGGATATTAGCTTCCCTACCAGGGATTGAACCTGCGCCCCCTGCAGTATAAGCAGAGTCTTGAACCACTGGTCCGCCAGGGAAGTCCCAGCCCCTTTTCTAACGGAACCCCTGAGCCGTTCCTTGGAAAACGAGTGCCCATCTTTTCACCCAGACATCCACTTATTCAGCCAACAGATCTTCAGTGAGTGTCGAACTATGCCAACCTCTGTGCTGAGCCCTGGGGATAAGTTGTGATGCCAGCCTTCAAGGAACTGGTGTCCAGAGAGGAGTTGAAAATAGATAGTGGGATGGGGGCTGGAGGGCTGTTGGAGGTTCCAGGGAAGCAGATCGTGTGCTGGGGGAAGGCTTGCTGGACACAGGACGTCTGAGGAGTTGGAAGGGTGAACCCAAGTCTCCCAGGGAGTTGAGGGGTGAGGAGGAATCCTCGGCAGAGGTACCCACTTGTGCAAAGCTACAGAAGGCAGGGACTTCCCTGGCGGTCCAGTTAAGTTGGACCTTGGTTAAGGTCTTAAGGACCTTGGAGTCCTAAGCTTGGTTAACACTCCAAGCTTCAAATGCAGGGGGCAGCGGTTCAACCCCTGGCTGGGGAACTAAGATCCCATATGCTGCATGGTGTGGCCAAAAAATAAAAACAGTTAAAAAGAAGTTGTAGTGAATTTTTAAAAAGCTGCAGAGGGCAAAAGGGCAGCATCAGAAACCCAACCAAACATTCAGAGCACAGGGTCTTTGGGGAGCCCGGTGTGTAGGGTGTGGTGTGCATGTGGTCTGGGTGTGGGAGAAGGGCTGGCAGGCAGATGCGGGGGGGCCTTCCAGGCTGTGCTCCCCACTGCCCAAAGCCTCTTGCCTTTGCCGGCTCAGCCCCTCCAGCCCAGGCTCCAGATTTCTTCCTCTACTCATCGCCTTTTCAGTCCCACTTTCCACTTGTCCTGGGTCAGAAGTAGGGCAGAGAGTCACCTCTCTGAGCCTCCGTTCCCCTTCTCTGTGCATCAGGTGGTTGGTTTGGGTGATCTCAGAGGTCTCCAGGGCCTTCTAGGGTTGTTCGTGATTGTCTGCCCCATTTGGATGTTTCCCCTGGGGGCCTTGGGAACAGCCCAGATGCCCTGTGGTCCTCGGTCAGCAGGGGGTTGAGGACGAAAGCCGTGAGTGGTGGCAGTGATGGAGCACCTGGGGCCACGCAGAGTGGGGGACGGAGCCCCGCTGACCCTGCTGCTGTGTGTGTCTCTCCCTCAGTGTGACCCTGGGAACACAGGCTTCATCAGTACAGGCAAGTTCCGGAGCCTCCTGGACAGCCACAGCTCCAAGCTGGACCCACACAAGAGGGAGGTCCTCCTGGCTCTCGCCGACAGCCATGCCAACGGCCAGATCTGCTACCAGGATTTTGTCAACCTGGTGAGCACTCTGGATCCCTCGCCACTGGGAGTGGCCTGTTTGGGGGTGTGGCTTAGAGGGCCCTTTTGGATAATTAATTACTGGGATTGGTGGGTCTTCAGCATTGAAAAACTCCAGGCTTCTAGGTGATAGAAGGGGCTGGAGACAGGAGGCCCGTGAATCCTGCCCAGTGGTCTGGTGTCTTGGAGTCAGGACTTCCTCCTCACTAGGGTCACTGCTGTGCTGTTTCAGGGCTACAGTGGCAGGATTGGAATGGAGTTCAGTGGGGCTGAGTGGGTGGAGGAGACGTGAGCAGAAGCCGCAATGAACTAGCATGATGAACACAAGGCTGGGAGATTCCATGCAGTTTCCCTCTTGGTGGAATGGAAGAGTCACCTCTCTTCTTGTCATCCATGAACTAAATGACTGGTGTGAACAGTCAGTTCATGAACACCCAGGCTCCTGGGATTCAGAGGCGTCAGTGATGGGGGAGCCAGGACCTGCCATCGTGCCATGGCCACGCTCTGATGTGCGGGCTTTGGTGTTGCTTTAATTGCCTCTTGACTGGGGACCTGCCTTCATCCAGAGATTAACAGATGGCAGCCAGAAGCTGTAAGGCTTTTAGGGATGAAGTAATCTGCTGTTCAGATTGGACCCAGGGAGCAGACCTTTTAGAGGGTGGGAGGCAGAGCTCAATTAAGCAGGGAATTTGGGGACATTTGGGATTCACGGGATGGGTCATGGAGGTGAGTTGCATGGCTAGGAACCCATCAGTGCCAGCAAAGATCAGGTCACAGGTTTGAGCTCATGGCCCCTCCGCAGGCCCAGCACTAGCATGTTCGACACGTGCTCTGCTCAGCCGGGACGGAGCGAGGGCATAGCGGGGCCAGTGAGCGGCTTCTCTCCAGCTGGGGGTTCGGGAAATCTGTGTGAATTCGCAACAGCAGGTTGCTTGTTGCCGTCAAGATTTCTCTGTTTGAGTTCTGAGCTGGAGTGGCCAGCCAGAGCCTGGATGCCTGTGAGCAAGGCTGCCCTCGAGGCCAGGCCTAAGAAGGTGCTCACCGGGAGCGAGGTTCTGGGAAGGGCAGAGAGCCCAGGGGCTGGAGCAGACCTGGGTCCTGCTTAATGCTTTGCCTTTGCCACTCAGTGGGAAAGATTCTCTGAGTCCATTTGTAAAATGAAGCCAAAGGAAACCTTTTTCAGGATGGTGGTGGTGTTTAGTCACTAAGTCATGTCCGACTCTTTGCGATCCCATGGACTGTAGCCCGCCAGACTTCTCTGTCCGTGGGATTCCCCAGGCAAGAATACTGGAGTGGGTTGCCATTTCCTTCTCTGGTTGATCTTCTTGACTCAGGGATCAAACCTGTATCTCCTGCATCGGCAGGCACGCTCTTTACCACTGAGCCACCTGGGAAGCCTCTTCAGGATGGTGGCAAGGATTAAATAAGAGGAAATATTTGAAAGTTTTTGTTGCCTCTTAATGTTCTTCCACCCGGTTAACTCCTTGGCATCTTTTGTGAGCCTTTTCCCACGCCAACCCAGACAGAATGAACTAACCTTATCCTGAGCCCGCACAATGCTTTGTGTAAGCCTTTCTTCTAACACAGACCACATTGCATTACAGCTGAGTGGTCAGGGTTGTCATGTATGGATGTACAGGTTGTGGACTGTATAAGGATGCCAGACAGAGAGATTAATGAGGACTGAAATCTGGCCTGGGCTTTGTTCAGCAAGGCCTGGAAAGGGTGCATCCACCTGGAAGAAGAGGCTCCCTTATCTAACTGGCATGAAAGCACTATATGGGCCAGCATGGGCCCCAGAGTCAGGCAGATCTGAATCTGAATCCTGACTCCATGATTTGCTAACTATGGATCCTTGAGAAAATTACTTTCCAAGGAAAATTACTCTCCAAGCTCCCATCTCCACCTTTATATCACCGGGATAACACAGTGCACTGGATAACAAAGGAGACATCATCTTTTGCTGCTGTTTACACCTCTGTCTCTCCTGTAAGCTCCGTGAGGCCAGAGACCATGGCCACTACTGTGCCCAGCACAGTTCTAGGCACATCAGGGCAGAGGAGAATGCTGAGTGTGTGTGTGTGCATGCCCTGCTTCTGCCATACTCACGCTGAGCTCCTCCCCACCATGAGTCTTGCAGCTGTGTGTTTGTGAGTGTGTGTACACACCTGGAGATTGGGGGAGAGGATGGCTACAAACTGATTTGATCACATGGTCTTGTCTTGCGCTTGCAGTGAACGCAGAGCCCTGAGCCCTGCCTGAATTTACAGAGCTGAAGCCACTGAAAACCAGGCCCAAGCTTTGCAGGCATGGAGGGGATAGGAATAGGGAATTGTTGGAAGGGGTTCATCTGGGAAGGCCTGCTAGAGGGGGGAGCCTTAAGCCAGATTTTTCAGGTGTGTGCAGAACCCAGGAGAGGGGATGGGCACTACTGATGGAGACTTATTCGTCCTGACCTGGTCTGAACCCAGATCCTCCCCGGCTCCCTGCCCCCCACAGGGCTTCAAACCCCTATGCCTTTGGCTGGTTCCCCTCTGCAGCCCTGCCCGGACTCCTGCCTTTGGATTTAGCCTGATGTCCACTGCTGGGCCCACAGTCCCAGAAATACACTGATAATCCCTACCCAGCGACCATGGGGCAGCCCCTTGGCAGCACTGTGGACTCTGGTTGGGAGAGCTGTGTCTCTAGAATATTTCCCTGTATGGAGTTTCTAGAGTGTGGTCGGGGAGAGTGTGTGGGAGGTAGCAGAGGCCTCTGGAGGCTGGAAGTCAGCAGGTCTGCCTCTGGGAGTCAGGCTGCCTGGGCTCTGTGGGGGAGGGGCCCGTCCTGGGGCTCCCTGAGTATCACAGTTCCTTTGGGGTCACTCAGGACTGATGACCTTCCACAAGCACAGCTTTGGGTTCTGGTTCCAGGGGCTGGGGATGCTGACTCCTACTCGTCCTGCAGTTCTCACTCGTGCCACCTCCTCCAGGAAGTCCTCCCTGATCACCTTGGAACCGGGTTGGGCCTTCCTCCTGTGTGCTCCCACAGCAGGCTTCACTGTGAACCATGATTGCTGGTTACTTAGGTGGCTCAGACAGTAAAGAATCTGCCTGCAATGCAGGAGACCCGGCTTCCATCCCTGGGTTGGGAAGATCCCCTGGAGAAGGGAATGGCTACCCACTCCAGTATTCTTGCCTGGAGAATTCCATGGACAGAGAAGCCTGGTGGGCTTCAGTTCACGCAGTCCCAAGAAGTTGGACACGACTGAGTGACTAACACTTTCACACTTTCTTCACTTTCACTTGTTGGCCTTTGGCACCTCTGTATTCCGGTGTCTGGCAACACCTGACGCTTAATAGTTGCTCAGGAAATTGTGAGGGATGACAGGCTGGTGGGTGGGAGGAGGTATCGTGGATAAGAATCCAGACTCTGGAGCCTTACTGGGTTTGGACTTGATGGATTCTTAGAACTCTCTACGCTTTGGGCTCCTCATCCGGTGGGATGGGGATATTCATGGTCTTTATCTAGCAGGTAGACTAGTTGCATCAAATGAGCTGAGCTGTGATGTGCTTAGAACAGCCCCTGACACAGAAGAGCTTGGTGAATATTGCTTCTTGTTAACTTACATTTAACTCCTTGCAAACTATACAGAAGAAAGAGGAAGGTAGCCTCAGGCCTGGGCGGTCTAAGGAACTGGCTGGCTGGGAAATGGGATGGGGTTCCCCTGAGACCCCGGTTCTGACCCCCCTCCCCCACCCTGTTTCCCATGTAGATGAGCAACAAGCGGTCCAACAGTTTTCGCCAGGCCATCCTGCAGGGGAACCGCAGGCTCTGCAGCAAGGCCCTGCTGGAGGAGAAGGGGCTGAACCTCTCCCAGCGACTCATCCGTCACGTGGCCTACGAGACCCTGCCCCGGGAAATTGACCGGAAGTGGTACTACGACAGTTATACCTGCTGCCCCCCGCCCTGGTTCATGATCACGGTCACACTGCTAGAGGCAAGGACAGGGGTGGTGAAGGGGCTGCTGGAGGGTCAAAGGATATCATTTTGTTTCCCCCGCACCATGTGACGTGTGGGATCTTAGTTCCCCAATCAGGGATCGAACCTGTACCCCCTGCAGTGGAAGCATAGAATCCTAACAATTAGAACCTCCAGGGAAGTTCCAGGAGGATATCTGAGATCACAAGGGGAAGGGCAGCACCTTCACCACCGAAGGGTGATGGTTGAGGATCAAATGGCAGTTGTCATGGCAGGTCAGGCCCTGGTACTGGGCATGCAGGTATTATAACCCCTGGGCCACAGAGATATTACAAAGATCATGACTTGAAATCATATGCACTGCAACAAAACCCCTATATGACCCTCCTCCCCCGCCCAAACCAACAGCAACAAGAACAGTGTCAGAAGGTCATTGATTGGGGGCATTTCACCAGGCGAACTCATTAAAACAACTTCTGTTAGTTCCTCCCAGAGTGGAGTGAGCCTCGTGGATGGGTCATTTGTTCCCCCTGGACTCCATCTTCCACCTGGAAAGTGGGAATAACCAGACTTGCCCTCCTTCTCCCACTCCTCTCCTCTGTTTAGAGCCAGAGAATGGCTGATGGTATTTTCTGAGCACGAGAGCATTACATCAATACATATGGGAAGGAGTGTTTATGAACAGGTAAATGTGGGCTTCACATATTTTGCAGGAACATTCTCCCCTTAGGGAATCATCCTTACCTATTGTAATTCTAAAATTCTCATCTTATGCAACACGATCCAAAGTACCACTTTCTGAATCAGCGTTCCTGTATGAGGGACTCTAATTCTTCCGGCTCTTTAGCCCCAGAACCTGCGGGCCCCCACCTCAAATGCCAGCTCTCAAACTGATGCTTGGCTTCCTTTTGGCATTTTATAATCTCCACCATTTCTCTTCCAGAGCTAGGGGCCTAATTACCGCCCCTGCGAACGTTCTTGTAAAATTCCTGCTGAATCAAACTGCAGGATCATTAAGCCTCATGGCGTCCTGCTTCTTCCTTTCTTAAATCAGAATATCTGGACTGCAGACCAGAGCTCCTCGGTTTGTTGTTTGGCTTCCTCCAAGTACATGTTGAAGTTGCGATTTTTCTGAGATATTCTTGGACTTGTTCTCCAAGCGCTTACTGTGTTGGTCTATTTATTAACTTCTATTTGAGGACCAATAATAACGAGTTGGCTTGCAAGCTGTGTTTGCTGCCAGGCCACCCGCACGCATGGTGTTAGGTGAACAGATTCGGCTCCCAGGGAGTCCAGCTGCCGGGAGCCCTGAGCCATTCCCAGGCTTAGCCCAGGAGGACTTAACCCCAAGCTAATTACAGCTGCCTTCCCTCAGCTGATGCTGCTCACAGGGCTGGCTCTTCGTGTACTTTATCTTTTAAGAAAAAAAAGTTATTTATTTTGACCACATCGGGTCTTAGGGCTTCCCAGGTGGCACTAGTGGTGCCTATGCAGGAAACATGAGATGTGGGTTCAATCCCTCAAGAGAAGGCTCCCCTGGAGTAGGAAATGGCAACCATGCTAGTATTCTAGCTTGGAGAATCCCATTCTAGCTTGGGGAATCCATGCTGAATCCCATGGACAGAGGAGCCTGGCAGGCTACGGTCCATGGGGTCGCAAAGAGTTGGACACGACTGAGCACGCAGAGAGAGATCGGGTCTCGGTTGCAGTGTGCAGGCTTAGTTGCCCACAGTGTGTGGGATCTTAATTCCCCAGACCAGGGATAGAACCAGGTCCCCTGCATTGCATGGTGGATTCTTAGCCACTGGACCACCAGGGGAGCCCCTGGTGGGAAGCCCACCTTTAAAAAAAATATTTTATAGTTTATCATTTTTAAACTTCACAGTCACCATGGAAATGTAGACATGAGTATTCCCATTTCCAAATGGGAAAACCACGTATGTGCTCAGTCTGACTCTTTGCAACCCCATGGACTGTAGCCTGCCAGGCTCCTCTATCCATGGGATTTTCCAGGCAAGAATACTGGAATGGGTTACCATTTCCTACTTCAGGGGATCTTCCCAACCCAGGGATCAAACCCACATCTCCTGCATTACAGGGGGGTCCTTTACTGCTCTGCCACCTGGGAAGCCTCAGAGAAATGGAGGACCAGTGAATTAAAACAATTTGCCCAGGGTCATCCAGAGGAGCTCGATCTTTTGTCCAGATTGGTTTCCAATTTTCCAAAACCTCAGCTATGTAAACTCGAGCCGCCAATCTAGAAGAAACTAGAAAATGATGAAATAACTGTTTCAGAGTCCTTATACCAAAGCCCAAGCCTTTTGTTTCACATCAAGTTCCAGTAACCTAACTTTCTGATTCCATAACAGTGAACATAAAGGGAAGCTACTGGAAGAGGGCCTCCTCCCTGCCAACAAAAAGAAGTAAGAACCTGGTTGTGGTAACTGGTTCACAACTTGCTGACACCCAGGCATGGCAAGAGAGGACAGGAGAAGATGTCCAAGCAAACCTGAGTCACAAAGAAACACAAGAATTTGGGATCATTTAGTACAGGAGCAAAACCCCCATCAATTGTTGGAGAAGACATTGCTCCTATAGCCCAGATCAATACCTGAGGCATCCTTAAAATTAAGAACCTAGGGACATGAATTATGCATGTAGAAAGAGTTCCAGGGAGAAATAGTTAAAATAAACACTCTTCTAGGGCTTAAACAAGTATGCTTCAGTCATCTTAACAAATTAACTTACCCGAGGTGTTGATGAGAATTCAGAGAAATTGAAACCTTGTGTGCTGTTGGTGGGAATGTAAAGTGGTATAGCCATTGTGGGAAACAGTATGGCAGTTCCTCAGAAAATTAAATCAGAATTATCATAAGATCCTGCAACTCCACTTCTGGGTGTATACCCAAAAGAATTGAAAGTAGGGACTCAGGTATTTATACACCCATGTTCATAGCAGCATTGTTCACAAAAGCTAAAAGGTGAAAGCAACCCAAGCATCCATTGACAGATGAATGGAGAAACACAATTCGGTAGATACATACAGTGGAATATGAGGAAGGAGATTTTGACATATGTTACAACATGGATATATCTTGATGACATTATGCCGAATGAAATAAACCAGTCACAAAAGACAAATGCTGTGTGATTCCACTTCCACACAGTCCCTGGAGTAGTCGTGTTCATAGAGACAGAAAGCAGAATGGTGGTTGCCAGGGGCTGGGGGGCAGGGAATGGAAATTAATGTTTCATGGATATAGAGTTTCTCTCATCACTTTTACAAGATGAAAAGAATCCTGTGAATGGATAGTGGTGATGGTTGCCCATTGTGAATATATTTAATACCCCTGAACTCCACACTTAACATGGTTAAGATGGTAAATTTTATGTTACGCGGCTTTTGCCACAGTTTTTCTTTTTTTTTTTTGAAATCAACTTATATGGCATTGCCTCAGCCCCCAAGTGGGTATGTGAGTTATTACTGGAATTAAAGTTTAAAATCCTCCAAACCCTTTCAGCTTAGCACCGAGGAAATGTGGGCAGAGACCTTGAGACCATTTTGTGAACACTGAACACAGAATGAACAGAAGTGGAGCGAGAGGTGGTGGAGAGCTAGCTTGGGTGCTGGTCATAGGGGTGTGAGAAGGACAGATGGCAACTTCCCTAGAGATTCCACGTGGTAATGGGCACAGGAGGGCTTCCTGGCAGTTTCCCGCCTGGTAACAGCCTCTCTGCACTCTGCTCTCCTTCAGGTTGCCTTTTTCCTTTATAATGGGGTGTCGCTGGGCCAATTTGTACTGCAGGTAACCCACCCACGATACCTGAAGAACTCACTGGTTTACCATCCGCAGCTCCGAGCACAGGCTTGGCGTTACCTGACATACATATTCATGCATGCGGGGTGAGTACTGGTGTTCTTTCTCTATCGAGAATCCTTGCAGAAAAATAACTGGTCCAGAGAGCCTGGATCGAGATATATTTTTTAAGTTTATTTTTTGTCTACCTGGCCACAGGGTTTGAGATGACTTCTTAAAACTTATCTAATACCAAATTGTATGTGTAAATTATTAGGAGTGTATGGGAGATGAAAATGTTTTACAGTTGGTGGTGGTGATGTTTGTGCATAGCTGTGAGCATGCCATGTTCAGTTTAGGGGACTTCCCTAGAGGTGCAGTGGATATGAATCCTCTTGCCAGTGCAGGGGACACGAGTTTGATGGGGAAGATTCCACATGCCACGGAGCAGCTAAGCTCGTGCACCACAGCTACTGAAGCCCATGTGCCTAGAGCCTGTGCTTTGCCACAAGAGAAGCTACTGCAACGAGAAGCCTGAACCCCTCAACGAAGAGTAGCTCCCGCTTGCTGAAAGTAGAGAAAGCCCGCACAAAGCAATGAGGACCCAGTGCAGCCAAAAATAAATAAACTTATATGTGTATATAAACTGTACAGTTTCAAAAAAAGAGTGTATGGGAAAGGGAAAGCAAAGTGAGATCAGCACACACATACAGCATGTGAATCTATGTATTTGCTGTAAGTAGGTTACAAATTTATTCTGAGCTTCCTGGTGGCCAAAGCAAAGAGGGAAATGTGGTCAGCCACCAGGTTCATTGTCCATAAACTAGGGGTGAGTGCCCCTATAAGTGAAATAAAGCACTGGTTTGTGGAAAGGAGGTCTACCTATATGGTGACATGAGTCTTCTGGAGGAACTCTGGCAATGTTACATTTCTGTTTACAGAGCCGTGTGACCTCTTTTGGGACCTGGAGTGCCACCAGTTCTCATGGGTGCATCTTACCCCATGATAAGGACCTCCTAGCTGGCCAGGTGACCACCCAGGTCCAAGTCTCTTGAATGCATGATCTTAGCTGGAGACAGTTTTTACACAGTAGAAGCGTGGAGTTGGAAAGTCAGAGTCCCTGGACCCCAGACCTCTGCAGAGTCTTCTACAGATTCGAGAGAAAAGTGGAGGGAAAGCGTGGAAAAGCCCTGAGGGTGCCTGTCCCTGGGGATGCCAGTGGGAAGAAGATCACCCAGCTCTCACGGCTCTCCCCTTGGGAGAATGACCCACAGTGGCCACAGGGAAGCTCCACTGTGAACCTCTGCTCCTGCTGAGCTGCTGAAGGGGCCACAGAGCCTCCCACAACTGGCTGCACCTGCTGGGGAGGCTGCTTTGGGGAGAAGAGACTTCTCTGATGGCCACTGATGAATGTCTCTACCCTGAGCCTAACGGAATGGCAGCCTGGCCTGCTATGTCCTGGCTTCAACTCCAGGGCTGAGGAGGAGAGTAGGGGAGGCCCTTCATGCTTGGGTATCCTCATGAGCTAAGATGTGGACTCAACAGGAACTGGGGAAATAGCTTTGACTTACTAAGTTATTTTTCTTTTTAAATATTTATTTATTGCTGCACTGGGTCTTCACTGCTGCATGCAGACTTCTCATTGCAGTGGCTTCTCTTGTGGCGGAGTGTGGACTTTAGGAGCACAGGCTTCAGTACTTATGACACATGGGGTTAGCTGCCTGGCAGCAGGTGGGGATCTTCCCAGACCAGGGATCAAACCCACGTCCCCTGCATTGGCAGGAGGATTCTTAGCTACTAAGCCACCAGGGAGCTCTCAGCCATAGGGTCTTGTCCACTGCTGGATCCCCAGCCTCTTGATATGCTGAGTGAATGACCGTGGTCTCTCTATACAGGATAGAACACCTGGGACTCAACGTGGTGCTCCAGCTCCTGGTGGGGGTACCTCTGGAGATGGTGCATGGAGCAACCAGAATTGGGCTTGTCTATGTGGCCGGTGTCGTGGCAGGTAGGCAAGTGGGCCCAGAGTCCATGGGGTGAACCTCTGCAGAGCGGCTGATGAGACCTTTGCCGTCAGGCAGGCCCCAGGCTTCCAGCGGACACTCATCACCCAGGCTCCTGACTGCTAGGGTTCTCCTCGGGGTACCTCTCCCCACCTCCCTAGGGAGATCGGAAGGGGATGCCACCCGGACAGGGAGGCGTGTGATGGCAAAGCGGGTGCAGGGTACATGATTTGGAGCCGGCAGACTGACCGAGGTTTCTGTCTTTCACTACCCTGTCATAGCCGTGTGAACTTGGGGAAATTCCTTACCTTCTCTTGGCCCCCGTCAAGCTTTTATGAGGGAACTAATGAGATCTGCCGCTGAGTCGGCCACGACTTAGCGACTGAACCACAAAAAATGAGATACGCATGCTGGATGTGAGGAGGGCGGGGCAAGGTGAAGAATGAAGTAAAGCAATGGTAGTGAGATCCCAGGGCAAGGGGGGCCACCTGAACCTGAAGGGCGGTCGTGCCTCTTCCCCGGGCCAGCCCTTGATTGACCCACTGCGGGCAGGAGAGAGTCTGGCCCAAGAGGTCATGAGCACTTGTGCCAGCTGGCAGAGTCTGGGCCCTGGCTGACTCAGCCCACGTGGCAGGTGATAAGTGTAATCACTGTGGCCTTGAGGACAGTGTCCCAGCTCCTGGTCCCCCACCCTGGTGGGAGGGGACGTGGACTGGGGTGAGGTGGACAGAGGACAGTGTCCCAGCTCCTGGTCCCCCACCCTGGTGGGAGGGGAGGTGGACTGGGGTGAGGTGAGGGGTGCGGAGGAGATTTCTGCAGAAGTCTGCACCAACTGGGCTTCTGAACAGAGGAATCTCCCTGGTGATGTCTCCAACTTTATTGCTGGCTTTTTTCTTTACAAGCTTTGCTGCTTCAGCTCTTCACCTTGACAGCAGTGCCCAAGGGAGCTTTGCGTGTGTGTTTAAGTAAGATCTTAATCCTTTCTGAGTGGCATTAAAGCTGTCATCAGGAGAGCAGGGCAGCGTCAGCCTTGTAAACAGTGGGCAGGCAGGGACCCCGGGAGTGAATGGGAGAGCTTCTGGAAGCCTCCCACCCCACCCACACACCTGTCCATCCCAGGAGAGGCTGGTCTGCTAATTTGTAAACCCTCAGCCTGGGAGGTTGGCCCAGCGCCGTTCTCCTTCACTCCTGGGCTGAGGTTGAAAACTTGGCCACCTTGGACAGTGCCCATGCCGGCCTCTCCCAGAATCCAGCACCTTCTGCATCCTTGAACAAAGGTCTGATGAGCATCTCTGTGTGCCAGACTTCCTCAGCCACCCACACACCCCCAAGTGTCGACATGTGGGGATTCAGAGCCACGTTTTCCATACCTACCTACTCAGAGACCCAGATGGTTAATGGCGAGGAACAGGGAAGTGCTCGTAACACTTGCAGTTAGTAGTCAATTAAGTGGGAGTGCCGGAGTAACGTGGAAGACAACACGGATTCCAGATGACTCAGGCCTCGTCCAAGCCAGACGTCCCAGCGGGGAGGCAGTGCAGGCATTACTTCCCAGGGACACCAGTGCAGAAGGGGTTGGTGTGCAGGCAGAAGGGGGCTTGCCAGCTGAACCCGAGGGTGGGGGGCTGTGCTACAAAGCAAACGACGCGCGCTGTCCTATTTGAGCCATTGATTCAGAGCAGAGGGCATTCTGGGCACCACATGTCACGCCATTGATCTGCAGGATTGAGCTGATTGATCCGCCTGCACCCTTTCCTCCTCCACTGCGTGCCTCCCTCTTCAGAGAGGGGGTGCCCGTTCAGACAGGCGGGCTCTGACCAGATAGCCAAGTGCCTGTCCTGTGCAGGCTGCATTTAATCCCTGCAACAACCCCCTGGGCAAGTACCATTACGCTTCACCTGTTACAGATACAGAAGCCAAGGCTTGGAGGAGCAGAGTGACTTGCCTAAGAAGATACAGTCATTAAGTGGTGGAGCTGGGCTCTGATCAGGCTGTCTGACCCCAAAGGCGGTGCTCTAACACGACCTTAGCTTTACGAGAACCAGAGGCAAGACTTATCCTTTATGCATGGAATTTATCCGAAACCAAGGGAGGTCTTTTTTTTTTTTATTTTAAAGATTTTTTTATGTGGACCATTTTTAAAGTCTTCATTGAATTTGTTACAGTGTTGCTTCTGTTTTGTGTTTTGGTTTTTTGGCCCTGAGGCATATGGGATCTTAGCTCCCAGACCAGGGATCGAACCCACACCCCCTGCATTGAAAGGCGAAGTCTCAACCACTGGACCACCAGGGAAGTTCTCCAAGGCGGGGTGGTCTTCACAGACATTAAGCCCTGCTCTCTAATTCCTGCCCGATGAAAATATTCCAAATCCAAGGCCATCACGTTTTGTAACAATTATAACTAATCTCTGCTCAACATGTCTGATGGTCCAGGCATGTGATAAAGGGTTCACATGTGTTAGCTCTTCATCACATTCCTCTAAAGTGGATACTGACACCCACATTTTATAGTTCAAAGGATTGGAATCACCCTATTTGCTCAGCCAAGAAATCCTAGAACTGGAGTAGAAACTCTTCCCCAAACCTGTGCCTCTAGCCAATGCTTGAAGCCAAGGTGTATATCACTTTCGCTGATGACTAGAGGGATGAATTTAAATACTTTAACACCCAGTCTTGGGACTTCCTTGGCAATCCAGTGGTTAGGACTCTCAGCTTCCACTGCAGGGGACATGGGTTGAATCCCTGCTCAGAGAACTAAGATCCCGCAAGCCATGTGGTTCAGCCAAAAAAATAAAAATAGCCCAGTCTTTTCACTGTTTTGCCCAACTTTGATTATAAACTCTGTAGATCAGAAGCCATGGGTGTACCCCCAGAGCCTAGCACAGGGTTTGGCACATGCTAAGCACTAAAGGAAAGAGTAAATAACGTTATACTGCTTAAAGGTAGGTGTTTGGGCAATTTTTATTTGGATTTGCTTTTCTTTAGTGACCACGGGAGATGCTGGAGGACACCTGCTTTAAATTTTCCAGGCTAACATCACAGCTGTGCGTTACAGCAAAGTCGCCGATTCATCACCGTGCTGGCGTGGACCCAGGGTTTCGGGGGGTGGAAATTCATAGCCCTGACTCGCACTGGCCCTTTGGTTTGCTGCTGTGCAGAGGTGTGGCTTGTCGCTGGGGCTTGCTTCTCTGTCTTCTGCCTTCCTGACCTCCTTGGGTTCACACTGGACATTTATTGAACTGTCATCCCTTAGGTTTGTCAGGAATCCTCCCTGGCCCTGGCTTCCTACCCTGGAATGGCTTTACTCTGCTGATATGCATACCAGCCCACATTTCTACTTGACTTCTCCCAGTCCCTCTGAAAATGAGAGTTTTAGTCACGCAGTCCAGTGTGACTCTTTGTGACCCCATGGACTGTAGCCCACCAGACTCCTCTGTCCATAGAATTCTCTCCCACCAGACTTCTCTGACCATGGAATTCTCTCCAGGCAGGAATACTGGAGTGGGTAGCTATTCCCTTTTCCACGGGATCTTCCTGACCCAGGGATCGAACCCAGGCCTCCTGCATTGTAGGCAGACTCTTTACCATCTGAGACACCAGGGAAGCCCATAGTCCAGGACTAATTTGCAGTCATTTAAGGAAAGTCTTTCTGCCACAAATGGAGGGCAAGTGGGTCCAGATCATTACCTTCTAGATTCTAAAATCAATATTCAAACCCCAGACCCTGGATTTCGGCCAAGGCTTAGATTATTGTATTTCTGATCTGGAAGGAACCCTGGAGGTCCCCCCTCATTGAATGGCAAACTCTACTCCCCATGTTTCACCCCCATTCAGCCTGAGCGGCCTTCTGAGCTGTGGGATAGAGGTGTGACAGTTTTCTTTGAAAACAGAGTCTCACTGCTCGAACATTGGACAGCCTTAGAACTAACCTCATTTCACAGATTTGAAAACTGAAGCCCAAAGAATTCAGGGGCTGTGTCCAAGGTCACACAAGTAGCCAGTCCCGCCCCCAGTTGACCGTCCTGCCACCACCCAGACTGACCTGTGGCCCTGCCCGGGGTCAGGACTCCCATCCCTGGATAGGGTGAGGGAAAGGTCAGTGCGTGGAGGCTGGACCCTGCCGCCTCCCTGCCCTGATGGATCCCACGGGGAGCCCGAAGGAGTAGAAACTGGGCCCATCTGTAGGGACTCAACGCGGAGAAAAGAGGCCAGCCTGGGAGCTTTCTCTGTCCAGACGGTAATGAGGAGCGGCTTGGGCCGCCAGCCCTGTCCAGCCCTGCAATGCAGCCTTCTCCACCAGCCCCAGCCCGGAGCGTGGGAATTCTTTGTCATGCAGATCTCTGCTTGCCTGCGGGCCACCCTGGGATTTTTTTTTTTTACCCTCCTGTTATATAGGGTTGACCCTGTGGCTCAGCAGTTTAAAAAAAAAAAAAAGTTATCTGACAATAGATCAATACCTAATTAAAGCCGAAGGGCAAGCATGAAAGGGGAAAGGAAAGATTTATAGTTGCCCTGGGAGGGGAGAAGGACTCTGGTGTTCTTAGTTCATGACAGTTTGTGTTTTCCTTGAGAGATGACATCCCCCTGGAGACGAAGACCCTGTTGTGGGGAATCTCTTCTTGGTAGGATCTCAGTGAGCCCGGAGCCTTGAGAGCAATCTGGGGTGGGAGTGGCAAGTGATGAGGGGAGTAGGCAGATGACATTGCTGCTACCTCTCCAGGCCCAGGGTGTCAGGTACCCTGGTTCCCAGGTGGGCCCCAGCCTCTTCCTTAGGAGCTGACCCTCCATCCCCGTAGGGCCTGCAGAACTTGGCCTTCTGCCTCGCCCTCCTCTCTCCACCCAGGCAGCGACTAATTGGCTCAGGAGCCTGCGGGCATTTTCCAGTGGTGATTTCTGCACACTCACCCCGCCAGCCACCTCTCATCCTCTGAGCCCTGGGTTCTAACTCCCAGTTATTTTTAGTCTCCTGTGTCCTTCCCTGGAAGCCAAAGCATTGATCACACTTAAATGAGACCAGAACAATGCATTGCCCATCTCCTCTCTGCCCAGCTTCCCTCCCAGGACCAAAGTTTCTCATCCTCCAGACCAAGAGTCTGTACTGTTCCTTTCCCCCAGGGGGTATGACATCATCTTTCTCTCTTCCCCGGGACTTCTCAAGGACATTTTTCCTACTAAGATGCCCAGCTCTAGAGGTCCTGTTGGCCTGTTGTAGTTTCACTCCGTTGGAGGTGATGCACGGCAGGTTTCTGGGTGCTATTGAGGAGAAAGAAGGGTAGAGGGTGGAGGTTGACAGTTTAGGGAGTGGCTTCTGGAGAGGCCAAGAGTACTTGGGTTTTGTGTCAGGCAGACCTGGACTCACGTCCTGGCTCCAGCCATTCCTGCCAGGTGACTGAGGCCTCAGCCTCCTGGTCTCTGCACTGAGGCTGTTAGCACCTGCCTCAGCGAGGGGGCTTGAGGGTCACGCAGAATGTTTGGCAGGTGTCTGACACATAGCGCCCCCTAACGGTGGCAGTTTCTGCAAAACTGCTACGGTTTTCTCATGATTGCTCAGAACCCTGAGATAGCCCCCGGTGAGGCCAGGTCGCCAGGCAGATGATCCGGGTTGGAGCTCTACTGTGGACAAATCACTTCTCTCCTTGAGACTTTGCTTCCCAGTTGTAAAAGGAGAAGTTTGAACCAAACAGTCCTTTCGGTAGTAGATGAATTTTTCAGGGAGCTCCAGGGTGATGTGGGATCCCGGGAGGAAGAGAGGGAGCTTTCGCTCTGGAGTCTCAGCCCTGAGGCTGCAGCATCCCAGCGCCTGAGACTGGGGGTGGGAAGCAACTCCAGCATCCTTGAGTTCTCCGTCTCTCTCTCTGCCCCAGGGTCCTTGGCAGTGTCTGTGGCTGACATGACCGCGCCGGTGGTGGGCTCCTCTGGAGGGGTGTATGCGCTTGTCTCTGCCCATCTGGCCAACATCGTCATGGTGAGCACCCCCGTCCCCGAAGTCCTTTCTTGGCCCACCCCACCCCCTCCCTGCCGTCCCTGGGCCTGGATGTTAATCTACCAGAGTTGAGTTTTATTTTTATTTTATTTATTTTTTATTTTTATTTTTTTTTCAGAGTTGGGTTTTAGATTCTCTTCCGTGCTCCAGCCTGGGCTCAGCAAGCCCCAGCTGACCTTGGCCAGTAGCCAAATTCAAGGACACTTCCTCACCCTCTGCCAGGCCACTTCCAGTGGGTCCTTTCCATATATGATTTCAATTTTCTCTAGCCTGGCTTTGCCCGGCTCCCTATTCCAACTCTTTGCTACTTGGTGGCTTTAAAAAGTTAAAATTCTGGACCACTAGCACCCATCAAAATTGTGATTCGTTGTTTCTCATAGTTAGGTAAAAGTAAAGGGCCTTAGGGGCCCAGGCTTCCCTGGTGGCTCAGTGGGTAAAGAATCTGCCTGCCAATGCAGGCGACACAGGTTTGATCCCTGATCTGGGAAGATCCCACATGCCACAGAGCAACTAAGGCTGTGTGCCCCAGCTGCTGAGCCTATGCTCCAGGGCCCGGGAGCCCCATCTGCTGAGCCCACGTGCCGCAGCTACTGAAGCCTTTACGCCCTGCTGCTAAGTCGCTTCAGTCGTGTCTGACTCTGTGCAACCCCATAGACGGCAGCCCACCAGGCTCCCCCGTCCCTGGGATTCTCCAGGCAAGAACACTGGAGTGGGTTGCCATGTCCTTCTCCAGTGCGTGAAAGTGAAAAGTGAAAGTGAAGTTGCTCAGTCGTGTCTGACTCTTAGGGACCCCATGGACTGCAGCCCACCCGGCTCCTCCGTCCATGGGGTTTTCCAGGCAAGGGTACTGGAGTGGGGTGCCACTGCCTTCTCCACTTCATGCCCTAGGGCCCCTGCTCTGCAACAAGAGGAGCCCCCGCAATGAGATGCCGCCCCAACCCAACTGCAGAGGAGCCTCTGCTCACCACAGCTAGAGAAAAGCCCCTGAAGCAATGAAGACCCAGCACAGCCAAAAATAAATAAAATTATAAAAAAAGAAGTAAAGGGACCTTAGAGATGATCTCATCAAAATTCTCAAATAGGAAATAAGGCCCTGACAGGTTAAATGAGTTGTCCAAAGTCACAATCAAGTTGGAGGCAAAATGGGGTCTTGAACCCACATCTCCTGGCAACCATTTAAGTGTCGCTGTCCTCCACCAGCCCGTCATGGCGTCTGGACACCGTCGTCCCGTTTCTCACGCTCTTCCTCGGCTTTTCCTGGAAGGCACTCGCGTGAACCAGCCAACAGCAGGGGCTGTTCTTCAGCTTAGATCTGAGTGGCAGCTACCTACTTCCTGAAGAGTGACCTTGAGCAGATGACTTCAGTGCCTCAGTTTCTCCATCTGTGAAATGGGATGGGGTGGGGCCAATGAGATACAATAAAAATGACCACTTGGTTTAAGTATTATCTTCATTCCTGACTCCTCACAGAAGAGGCTGGGGTGGACTCAGAGTGGAGACAGGACTTTCACGGCAAGAAATTGAAAGCCACCTGATAGTCTTAGAGGAGGCCAAGGAAGACAGCTTCCTTGTTTGGGAAGCAGTCTGAAGTTTGGAGGCTGAAAGAGGAGTTGTTGGCAGTGCGTGCTTCACTCTGCCTGATGCCCCCCGCAGAGGCACAGCCCAGGTCTTACCTATCTTTTCCCCAGTGCCTGGAATAGGGCCGGATGCATGGCAGAGGGTACCCACTGAATCTGGGGGCAGGAAGGAAGGAAGAACCTGGGGGAGGGGAGCAGGGACCGCGTCCAGGAAAGGAATGGCTTCTCTTTGGGATCCTCTTGTTCACACCTCCCTCCCCCATCACTGTCTTCACCCACGTGGCAGATATTCAGATGCTCAGTTCCAAGAGTTCATAGAGTTCCTAAATTCCCCCACGTCTTATTTATTTTGCCCGCACTGCCAGGCATGTGGGATCTTAGTTCCCGGACCAGGAATCAAATCCGTGCCGCCTGCAACGGAGTCTTAACCACTTGACCACCGGGAACTCTCCTCCATTTCTTCATCATTGCTGCTGTCAGCTGTCCTGCTCCTCAACACCATTCTCTCTCTCTGCACCAAAGTCCCATTTGTACCCTGAGAGAGAAAGAACTGCCGCAGAGGCTGGAAAGGCCATGTGAGGGTGTGTGTGGGGGGGAGGGTTGGGAGCGGGAAGTGTGTTTACACACAGGGTGCGTGCCTCTGTCTGCTAAGCACCTGGGAGTCCAGGGCCGCCTCACATGGCCCTTTAAATGGGTCATTCTGTATCAGCGCCACCGCTTTCCCCAGACACAGCTTTTCCTCTGAATTCTGCTTCCGCCACTCCCTCCTCCCCCTGCCCCAATTCCTTTCTGCAGGGGGAGGAAATGCCACCCTCCCCCTGCTCTTCCCCCCAAGATGCGTCTGTGTGGAAGGACATGCACCAGCCCGACGGAGGAAGAGGCAAGCAGGACTTCAAAACGATGCCCTGTTTCCGCCCCTCGCCACCACCTGGGAAGTAGCTCTGGTGTTCCCAGAAGTTCCCATGGTGAGGGCAGACCCAGGGCCCGGGGTGGGGTATGGGGGTGAGGAGGGGGTGTTTGAGAGCAGTTTTCTACCAGTTCGTAGTTCTTTCTGCAAGTAGCCCGCGGTGGTGCCGCTGAGACATCCCATCCGAGAGCCCAGCGCTCTTCCAGAAGGACATGGCTTTCTCTGGCCAACAGGGAGCTTTGGGGTCCCCTGGAGCGTGACATTTGGTAGCCCTCCTTTAAAAAGCTGTGTGCTGCTTATTGAACAGTGAAGAATGCTCATTTCACTCACTTCCTTCTTAGAAAGGTCAGTTTCTTTTCACCGAGAGGCTCCCTTTACCCAAACTAGCTCAGCGCCCAGCAATTCGGAGATGCATTAGGACAAGCCAAGTGAAATCGGTATTTCTGTGGGTCAGAAGCATTTCAGCCTTGGCGGTTTCATGTGGTTCTGCCTAGTAGATGACGGATTTTTTTCTCCCCAGAATGTTAGCAAATGTAAGAGGAGAGTTCTTTTTTTTCCTTTATTTTCATTTTATATTGGTGCTTTCAAACTGTGGTGTTGGAGAAGACTCTTGAGAGTCCCTTGGACTGCAAGGAGATCAAACCAGTCGATCACAAAGGAAGTCAACCCTGAATATTCATTGGAAAGACTGATGCTGAAGCTGAAGCTCTGATACTTTGGCCACCTGATGCAGAGAGCCGACTCCTTGGGAAAGACCCTGATGCTGGGAAAGATAGAAGGCAGGAGGAGAAGGAGACGACAGAGGTTGAGATGGTAGGATGGCATCACTGACTCAGTGGACATGAGTTTGAGCAAGCTCTGGGAGATGGTGAAGGATAGTGAAACCTGGCGTGCTGCAGTTCACGGGGTCACAGAGTCGGACGCACTGGAGTAACTGAATAACAAATAGTTGATTTACAGTGTTGTATTAGGTTCAGATGTACAGCAAAGTGATTTACTTATACATATACATATATCTATTCCTCTTCCATTCTTTCCCCATCTAGGTCGTTACAGAGGATTGAGTAGAGTTCCCTGTTCTGCACACTGGGTCCTTGTTAATTATTTTGTGTAGAGTAGTGTTTACATGTTTAGAGGGCTTCCCAGGTGGCGCTAGTGGTAAAGAATCCACCTGCCAATGCAGGAGGCTCAAGAGACGCGGGTTTGATCCCTGAGTCAGGAAGATCCCCTGTAGTAGGAAATGGCAGACTGCTCCAGTAATCTTGCCTGGAGAGTCCCACGGACAGAGGAACCTGGCGGGCTTCAGTCAATGAGGCTGCAGAGTCAGGATGACTGAGTGACTGAGCACATTTATTTAGACTGTTGATCTTTAATTCCAAAGTGAAGATTTGGTCTGTGTGTATACATACCCAATAAAGCACCTCATTGGAGCAGAGGGAGAAAGAGCGTGCACCTGTCAGGAAGTGTGGATTTGAGGTCTGGTATTACCATATATTATGCTGTGATTTCCTTAACTCCTTCGGGATTCTGTTCTCTCATCTGTAATCCTTTCTTCACAAAGTAGTTGTGAGAAAGACATGAAAAAAATGCATGTGAAAATGTCATTTATGTGGCAGATTACCATACTGGGAGATCCTGTAGGTATATGTGTGTTTATATTAGTTAATTGTTCAGTTGTTCAGTTGTGTCCAACTCTTTGTGACCCCATGGACTGCAGCATTCCAGGCCTCCCTGTCCATCACCAGCTCCCAGAGTTTACCCAAACTCATGTCCATTGAATCAGTGATGCCATCCAACCATCTCATCCTCTTATCGTCCCCTTCTCCTCCTGCCTTCAATCTTTCCCAGCATCAGGGTCTTTTCCAGTGAGTCAACTCTTTGCATCAGGTGGCCAAAGTATTGGAGTTTCAGCGTCAGTATCAGTCCTTCCAATGAACACCCAGGACTGATCTCCTTCAGGATGGACTGGTTGGATCTCCTTGCAGTCCAAGGGACTCTCAAGAGTCTTCTCCAACACCACAGTTCAAAAGTGTTTATATATATATATATATATATATTTCTTTTTAACAATTTGTTCCTTTATTCAGCCTGAAACTTTTTATAAAGGTAAAAAATAATTTGAATAGTGTCATCATTTTATTTGAGCTCTTGATTTAGATTTTATTTATTATTTTTTCTTTATTTTTTAATTGAAGGATAATTACTTTACAATATGGTGTTAATTTCTGCCATACACCATCATGAATCAGCCATAGGTATACAGATGTCCCCTCCCTCTTGAACGTCCCTCCCCCTTGCCACCCCCCACTCCTCTAGGTTGTCACAGAGCCCTGGTTTGAGTTCCCCGAGTCTGTCTTACATACGGTAGTGTGTGTGTTCCCATGCTGCGCTCTCGGTTTGCCCCACCCCCGCCCCGGTGTCCGTAAGTCTGTCCTCTGTGTCTGCGTCCCCATGGCCGCCCTGCAGACAGGCTCATCAGGGCCCTCTCTGGACCCTCTGTGTGTGCTGTGCTGAGCCGCTCGGTCCTGTCCGATTCTGGCGACACCGGGGACTGTAGCCCGCCAGGCGCCTCGGTCCGTGGGATTCTCCAGGCAAGAACACTGGAGTGGGTTGTCCGTTTCCGTCTCCAGGGAATATTGCCGACCCAGGAATTGAACCCGGGTCTCCTACATTGCAGGCAGATTCTTTACCGACTGAGCTAGATTCTGTGTATATGCGTTAATATGAGATATTTGTTTTTCTCTTTCTGACTTATTTTACTCTGCGTAATAGGCTCTAGGTTCATCCACCTCATTAGCACTGACTGAAATGTGTTCCTTTTTATGGGTGAGTAATATTCCATTGTGAATATATGTATCACAGCTTCTTTATACATTCATCTATCAGTGGACACCTAGCTTGCTTCCATGTCCTAGCTATTGTAAATAGCACTTCAGTGAACATCAGGGTAACATGTCTTTTTCAGTTATGGTTTTCTCAGGGTATGTGCCCAGTAGTGGGATTGTTGACTCATATGGTAGTTTCATTCCTGTATATATATTTTATACATAGTCTTTAATTATAAATTCCACTGGATATCTGCACAGGGAGTAATCTGAAAATGTGTACTTTATGCTTCAGATACATAGCAGAAAAATGTCGAACACTTCTGTTCTCAGGACTGTACTTAAGTGAGAGATTCTGCCTGAAATGAAAGTGGTTTCCTATTTTTCATAAAAAAAAAAAAAAAAAGAAAGCACTTTGAGTTTCAGAAAGCTTGTTTACATCAAGGGATTAAATCTAGAAAACATTTCAACAAACGATCTGGATGGCATTAAAGACCTGCAATCAGGGCTTCTTATTTGAAATTCTAGAAGTATAAAGACACACATAATTGAATAATTTATTAATTGCTTTTTGCTGCAGCCCGTAGAGCAGAGTTTCATTTTTAAATATACAAGATATTTTCTTATACTTTGCCCCATTCAATAGGTGTTTTTCTAAAACGTTTTGAGATCTAAATTTTCACAAATTGAACTGTGCTGTCAAAGCACAGGAAAGATTGTTGTCTGAAAGTCGAAGAAGGTTGCTGTGTTACAAGGCTCAGTTTATTAAGTAAAAAGCCTGCTGTAGGATTTTTACTTAATGACATCTAATTTTATCTGTGTCATGCTTTCTTGTTTCCTGTGTTGGGTTTTCGTGAAGTGATTTGACAAGAAGTTGTTTCCACTGGGGGTATGTAAAGCAGTCTGGGAACAGAACCTCCCGCCTGGGTTTCAGCCTGTGAGCTCTTAGCTGGTTGGATGAGCAAGATGCCGAGGGGACTGGTTACCGCCTTGTTTGCTGTTGGTGAGTTACCATCTCACCCTGCAAGGCTCTGGGAGAGAATGAAATTAAAGGACCTGAAAAAAAGTTTATATTCCCCAGGGGCCTGCAGGCTTTTCAACATTTATAGCAGCAGCAGTGCTGGCACTGTGTGAGGTTTTTTTCCCTTCTGTTGTCTCACTGTGCTTATTTTATTGGAGGGAATAATGGGGAGGGGGGTGGGAGATGAGGCAGCTGGTGAAAAGGAGTGACTTTCTAGTTTAACCCCTCAGCTGCTGGGAGGCTGGTCACTCACTGACTGTTCACTCAGCCTTGAGGGCAGCTGGGGGCAGCCGGCAGGGACAGACAGCACAGACAGACAAAACATGACCTTGCCCTGGAAGTGTGGGCAGACAGAGCCCTGGACTGGGAACCCTGTCAAGCTCGACCTTAACTCATGGTGACCTTGCCCTAGCCCTCCTTGACCCTCAAGTGCAGATGAGAGGGTGTGACTGGATCAGCTTGGCAGTTGCCAGTATCTTCCAGGGCCAGGCAGGTGTGGTGGATGAAGCTGGTCGGCGGCGAGGGTTGGGGGGTGGGGGTTGGGGTTGGGGCAGGGCATCCATGTGGGAAAACTGGAGTTCCCTGGCTTCATCCAAGGTCCTTGAGATTCTGAAGGATTTTTTTTTTTCCTTTAAAGGTTTTTTTTGAAACTTTTTATACAATTTTTTGCAGTTAATTCATTTATTTTTTGGGGGGCTGTGCTGGGTCTTGGTTGCTGCACACAGGCTTTCTCTAGTTGCGGTGCGCGGGCTCCTCATGTGGTCTCTTACTGTGGATCTCGGGCTCTGGGTGCACAGGCTTCAGTAGTTACGGCACACGGGCTCAGTCATCCCTTTCCATGTGGGATCTTCCTAACCCAGGGATCGAACTCATGTCCACTGCGTTGGCAGGAGAGTTCCTAACCCCTGGCTTCCCAGGTAGCACAGTGGTAAAGAATCTGCCTGCCAGTGCCAGAGATGCAGGTTCAATCCCTGGGTCGGGAAGATCCCCTGGAGGAGGATCCTGGAGTCAGATGGACTCACTGCCTGTGGAAGTGGCAACCCACTCGTGTTCTTGCCTGGAGAATCCCATGGACAGAGGAGCCTGGTGGGTGAATGTCCATGGAGTTGCAAAGAGTCAGACTTGACTGAGCACACAGACATGACTTGCACACTTCTTAACCACTGGAAAGTCCATTTTTGTACAATTTTAAAAGGTTACTTTCCATTTACAGTTATTATAAAATATTGCCTATATTGCCTGTGTTAAACAAAGCATCCCTGAGCCTATCTTACCCCCAGTAGTTTGTACCTTCCACTCTCCTACCCCAATCTTGTCCCTCCCACCAGTTACCACTAGTTTGTTTTCTAGATCTGTGAGTATACTTTTATGTTCTATTCACTAGTCTGTTATATTTTTTAGATTCCACGTGTAAATGATATCTCGCAGCATTGGTCTTCCTCTGACTTATTTCACTCAGCAGAGATTCCGAAGTTTTAATACCGTTCTGCAAGGCAAACTCACTATCTTTGCCTCAGGTCTAGATACTGTCAGACATTTAGATAGATGACTCTAACTGTGTTCCAGTCTGTGTTCTTTACACATATTAATTCATCTTACCTTCACTACAAACCATGAGGTGGGCAATGAGATACATACCGTTACCTCAAATTTATAAGCAAGGACCCTGGAAAAAAGGAATTCTGAGTCATCCCAGTGGCCTTGCCAGACCAAAAATACAGATGGTACTTTTTAAGGCGCATCCCAGGTAGGACCCAGGGGGGTGTGGACCTCAGCTGAAGGAAAGCGTGACCAATACTTTCTAAACTTACTTTCCCCATAGCATCAGTCAGAACCTAGGAAAAGAGACATGAGGTAAAATATCCAGAGGGCTCTTATGAGTAAAAGGGATATTAGAAGTGTTCCATGTCACTTTTTTTTCTTAAAGTATGTTCAGTACATTCATATCATAGTGTGATACAAATCACCATCTATCTACAGAACTCTTTCCATTTTGCAGAACTAAACCTCTATACCCTTTTAACAACAACTCCCATTCCTCTCTCTCCCACCTCCTGGAAACCTTTAATCTATTTTCTACCTCTGTGAATTTGACTCCTCTGTACCTCCTGTAAGTAGAATCAAATGCTATTTATCATTCCGGGAGTGGATTATTTCACTTAGCAGCATAGTATCTTCAAGGTTCATTCAAGTTTGGCATGAGTCTTAACTTCTTCCCTTTTGAAGGCTGAGTAATATTCCACTGTGTGGCTAGCCCACCTTCCGTTTCTCCGTTCACCTCTCCATGGACCCTTGATTTGCTTCCACTTTTTTGGCTGTTGTGAATCACACTGCTGTGAATGTGGGTGTCACTTTTAAGAGAGAATGGAGACCCGTGGGTGGACATCACAGGGAGACAAAGCCTGGCTGGACAATGGCAGGGAGGATTTTTCCGTGATTGTAACCCCTTCCCAGGGGTGTCCCTTTGGGAGGAGATAGCCCATCAGATGACTCCCAAGGTCCCTCCCATCCTAAGGCTTCCTCTTGGAGAGGAAGTGCCCCACCTTCAACCAACTGAGCCAGCTCGGACTGGGTTGCCAGATCCAATGGAAGGTACCAGCTCCTGTTCTGGTCCTTGGCCCCCAGCGAGAGTCCCCTGCGGGCAAACCCCGGCAGGGGACAACGTCCTGCCATCTGCTTCTTAGTACAGAACATGTCGGCAAGCAGAGATCAGACTTTCCCACCTGAAGAGGGACCGTGTATCACTCACCTCATCTTTTTTTGGTTTTTTTTGGTTGCGGCACGTGGGATCTTTAGTTGCGGCACGTGGGATCTAGTTCCCTGACTAGGGGTCAAATGTGGGCCACCTGCATTTGGGAGCTCAGAGTCTTAGCCACTGGACTACCTTGCTTTCTGTGAGGAAGGACATGCTGATCATTGAGGAATAATGGGGAAGAGGGAGGCCAAGGGCAAAGAGCTGAATGTGGCAGGACTTCTGTCTTTGGGACAGCGTCCCTCCGTTCCACTTGGTCCACTGAAGCTTCCATAGACATTGCTGTCTGTCCCAGTGTTCAGGAGCCCCGTCAGATTTCATGCATGGGTCCCGCTATTTCAGAGGAGTTCAAGATGTGCCCTTGAGCTGGGCCTGGGCCAGGCAGCAAAGGCAGGGGAGGTGGGTGGGGGGAAACAGAAGCCGGGGCATCCCCACTTGCCTCCTCCCCCAAGACTGATGTTTTCCAGGGAGATTCCGGGCTCCTTTCTGCTTCTGGGTAAATGAAGTGGAGCTTTGAAAGCGCTGCAGGAGTGCCCGTCAAAGGAGCCCTGTGGCGAAGTCTTTTGTAAAGTGAACAGTCCTTTTGTAAGGTGAATAATTGTGCTCTGATTATCTGCTTTGGAGGTTCAGAGTGTTCAGAGATTCTCAGGGGAAAGGGATTTGTCTGAAGGCCATCTGGCCCACCCCGTTTCCAATGCTTGATTCTCTCAAGCACACGCTCTGAGTGATGCGAAGCCCCCATGTGGACCCCTCTGTGATGGGAAACTCACCATCCCATGGATCATTCCATCTTTGGACAGCTCAGCTGATTAGAAATGGAAGCTTATCCTGAGCTTAAAAAGAAAAGTCTCTCTCTGAAGTTTTATCCGTGTCTCTGCTTACAGGTTGCACTAAATATGCCCTTTGCGTGTGTTGACTCACTTGATAGCTGACCGCAGTGAACTTGACCTCCCCAGTCCCCTCTTCATTTGTTTCTCAGGTGCAGGAATTTGAGTTCTCCTATCATCCTGATGGTTCTGTTTTGACTTGGCTTGCTTTGCTGGCCTGCATCGCTTTGTAACCACGAGACCTAGCAGCTGGGGCAACATTCAGATATCTGTCTGTGTCGTGGAGACAGGGACTTGCGTCTCCCAGGATCTAGATTCTCTTCCTATGTTGGTGCAGCTCCAGAGCTTTTATGACAATAACCAACCTACCAACCCCTAAAATCTCAAAGCCGTGCTGGCTTTGTGGTCTGGGGACTACGCCACCGCCACCTCATTCAGGATTTAATAAAGATGATTTCTTTTTAAACTCCATCTTTATTTTTATTATACTCCAACTCTTTTAGCATTTCCTCTGTTTACAAATTTTATTTTTTTTTTAATTTTTAAAACTATTTATTTTTACATTTATTTGTTTGACTGTGCCAGGCCTTAGTTGCAGCATTCAGGATCTTTAGTTGTGGCATGCAAACTCTCAGTTGTACCATGCAGGATCTAGTTCCCTCATCAGGGGGTGAACACTGGTCCCCTGCATTGAGAGCATGGAGTCTTAACCACTGGGCCACCAGGAAAACCCCATGAGTTTTATTTTTAAATTTATTTTTGGCCTCACTCTACAGCTTGTGGGATCTTAGTTTCCCGATCAAGGATCAAACCCGAGCCCTTGGCTGTGAAAGTGAGGAATCCTAACCACTGAACCACCAGGGAATTCCCGGAGATGACTGTTTTAAATGTCAGCTTTTCCTAGGCTGGGTACCTCTGCAGAGAAGTGGTCTGATTTGGAACTAATGAAACTCTCTCTTTTTTTGTCCCTAGAACTGGTCAGGCATGAAGTGTCAATTCAAGCTGCTGCGGATGGCTGTGGCCTTGATCTGTAGTAAGTTCTAAGGGCTGGCTGGGGAACGGGGGCCCTGTACCAGTCCTGGGGGATATAGAGATGGCTCAGTCCCTGCTCTTTAGGGACTTGTGGTCAAAAAGAGAAGGGAGGCATGTCCACAATGTGCACAGAAGTGGGGGTTACAGGAGGGTCAGACCTACAGTGCTGCTCCCTGGCCTTCTACTTTTCACAGACATAGACTTTGCAGAGAGGAAAGTCCACGTGGGATAAGTCTCCAGCTCAGTGGTCAGATCAAGAAAAAGAACCTTTTCTTGTCCTTTATTCCTTTTGGTTTAAAAAAATTTCTGGTTTCAATGTTTTTATTTAAAAATGTTTTTCCTTCCAGTTTTATTGAGATAAAATTGACACACAGCCCTGCATGAGTTTCAGGTGTACAGCCTGATGATTTGACTTATATATGTCATGAAATGGTTAGTACCATCAGTTTAGTGAACATCCATCATCTTGTATAGATGCAGAATTAAAGAAATTGAAAACAAATTTCTTTTTCCTTGTGAGAAAAGTAATTTCTTAACCTTTTGGCTCATAGAGTCGATCCTTTGCGATCTCCTATTGGAAACTCAGGATTACTTTCCAGAAAAAGGCACATATGAGCAAGCTCACATGGGCACACACACACACACCTATACACACTCTAAAACTTGCTGTTTAGCAGGTTCACAAGCTATAGCTAATCCACGAACCCTTTTGAACAGGTGTGATGAGGGCCTTCGTTGAGAGAAGTCAGTCTGTCTGCAAAGGGCATTTTGAGTGTGAAAGACAAGACAGGTATTCACCAGGTAGACAGGCCACTTCAGGTGCAGCAGAAACAAAGGTGCAGAAGAGTGAAGGGTAATGGCTGGCAAGTTGGTTAACAAAACTGGCCCATGAGGTTTAGGACTGTGTGTGATTGTGTAAGAGATCACTGCAGTCAGACCGTGGAGGGATTTAAATGCAAAGAGAAAAATTGGGCTTCATCCCCAGATGCACTAGGAGGCCAGTGGGGGGCTTTAAATGAGGGAGCTGTTGACAGTTTTGAGTTCTCAGCGACTCATCAGGCTGCAGTGTGGAGGGGCAGGTGTGTGTGGGGGATGAGATCAGAGGCCAAGAGGTTCATTCTGAGGTGGAAAGAGATGAGTCTCAACAGAAGCGAGAAGAGGGCCAGACAAGGTCTCATTCAGTCCCCAGAACATGGCTACGAGGAGCGGATTGTTTTTAGGCTTAAGTTACAGGCTCAGAACGTGAAGGTTCCCCCCCTACAGGTGGTAGAGGCAGAATTCAGAGTGAGCCTGTGCCATCTCTAATGCCCTGCACTTTTGCCAGGCTGGGCAGGAGCTCCGGGACTGTTTCTGTCTGGGTCAGCCACTTGGTTTGCGGGGAAGAGGAAGAACTGATCCAGAACAGATATGGAATGGATAAGGGGCCCAGGTGGGCTCCACTTAAATCCACTTCTACATCCTTTGTACCCCATGGCTTTCAGGGTCCTCTGGTCTCTGTTTCCTGGATGGGGCTGGAGGATTTCTAATCCCAGAGAGGACCTTCCAGCTCTAAAGCTCACGGAATCTTTGAATCAGGGCCTGAGGGTGGCGGGGGGTGGGGCTGGGGCTATGGGAGGCCGTGGGCTAGGAGCTGTGGGGAGCGTAGCTTCATCTGCTCAGACTGGATTTGTCTGTTTGTTAAAATGGGAGCAGAGTCATGAGTCTTACTGTTTAATAGAATACAACCTGGGGACTCACCTGGTGGACCAGTGGTTAAGACTTCTCCTTCCAGTTCAGGGGCTGCAGGTTAGATCCCTGGTTGGGGAGCTAAGATCCTACGTGTCTCCTGGCCAAAAAAAAAAAGAAAAGAAACAATATAAAACAGAAGCAGGATTGTAACGTTCAATAAAGGCTTTTAAAAATGGTCCACATCAAAGAAAGCATTTTTTTTTTAAATAAAAGAATCTAACTACAAGTGTCATAAAATCTAAAATGCTATTTTGGAACTGAGACCAATGTCCCTCCAACCTCCCTTGTGGACTGCAGGGCCTGCAAGGCAAAGGCAGGAAGCTGCCCTGGGACCTGGGGAGGCAGGAGGAGGTAAGGATGTGTGTCCCTCTCCTCTCCTTTTCCGCCATCTATTGGCCATCCTTGGGATTGCAGGGTCCAGGCCTGGAAGCTTAGGCAATTCCCCAGGGAATGAACATCCTTGGAGGTGCTGGCATCTCTGGGGTGGTTAGGGTGGAGAGAGGCACCCTGGTTAGTTAAATGGTAACCTAATAAGGTCCTTTAGGTGATATGTAATAAAATGGCACTTATCCCTTCAAGAGAGTATTTCCCTGTTGAATTGGCCAAGCCGAGTTTGCACAAGAAGGATGGATTGGAGAGCAGAATGGGCGCATTTTCGACTCTGTTAAGATTACATTCTAACACTTTGTTGAGATTATTTATTTCTGTTCCTTCTTTGCCCTTCTCTCCCTTCATCACTTCCTTTCAACCACTAAAGCACCAGTTCTGAGGGTTCTCCAGGGTTTAGTACATGAAGACACTTAGTAGACTGTAAAGGGCTCTCACGTACTAAGATCCTTATTAATGTCCCAGCAGTGTAGCCTGGTACGCGGAGTCTGAGACTTTATACAGATGGGGAGACTGAGCCTCCAGGACTCATGACTGCAGGGGTGCAGGCCCTTTGGGCTTCTGCACAGAGCTGTCTGTCCCCTTGGTCTGAAGCACTGTTCTTAAGATTTGTCTCTTTTTTTTTTAAGACTTTTTTTCTTGAAACAGACTATTTCTAAAGTCTTTATTGAATTTGTTACAGTATTTTGTGTTTTTGAATTTTTGGCCACAAGGCCTGTGGGCTCTTAACTCCCTGCCTTGAAAGGTGAAATTTTAACCACTGCACCACCAGGGAAGTTCTGGGTCTTCTCTTGATATTCAAATGTCCCTCCTGTAGGAAGCTTTGGCCTGATTCTCCAAACTAAAGAATCCCCTTCCTGAAACACAGCCTTGATTTTAAATCACCTATTTTTTCTCTTCCCATAGGGTTTCTTTTGGGCTTCCCTGATAGCTCAGTTGGTAAAGCATTCGCCTGCAATGCAGGAGACCCCAGTTAGATTCCTGGGTTGGGAAGATCCCCTGGAGAAGGGAAAGGCTACCCTCTCTAGTATTCTGGCCTTTTACCGGATTATCTTACGTATGTAATTATATGCTGGTTGATCGCCAGACTCTGTGAGCCCTAGGAGAACAGTAGTGTGTCTGCCGTCTTCATGATTGGATTCCCAGTGCACACAGCAAACAGTGCTAGCCTGTTGGGTAGTGAAAGAATTAGTGGCTGGCTGGCTGGGTGGCTGGCTGGAGGGCAAGACCTCTCGCTCGGCTCCCGCCCTGTTCCCCCGGTGACCTGACTGTGCTTCCTCCCCTCGCAGTGAGCATGGAGTTTGGGCGAGCCGTGTGGCTGCGGTTCCACCCGTCAGCTTACCCCCCCTGCCCTCACCCGAGCTTCGTGGCGCACCTGGGTGGCGTGGCTGTGGGCATCACCCTGGGCGTGGTGGTCCTGCGGAACTACGAGCAGAGGCTGCAGGACCAGTCGCTGTGGTGGATTTTCGTGGCCATGTACACCGTCTTTGTGCTGTTCGCTGTCTTCTGGAACATCTTTGCCTACACCCTGCTGGACTTGAAGCTGCCGCCGCCCCCCTAGAGACCTGGAGGACCTTGGTCCGGGAGAGAAGGGAGAAGCAGCGTCAGCCAGGAGCAGCCGTATTCTTTTTCTCATCACCAGCTCAGTGAGGCCAGAGAGGAGGGGACAGGAGAGGCTGCGCTGCTGTGACATTTGTGTTCAGATCTGAGCAGACAGTGGAGGCCTTTTTCTGAAGGCACCCACTGGAGGAATTGGATGTGGCTTCTGTAGTTTTTCTAGACTGTTCTGAGGACCTCGGGCCAGGGTGAAGGCCTGGGGCGAGGTGAGAGTGGCCGTCCCCGGGGGCTGGCCGTGTCCCATGTGTTCAGGGACACAGACTGGGCGGCAGCCTTCTTCACCCGCCACCCGGAGGTATCTAAGAGGGGAAGGAAGGCCCGTGGCTGTATAGCCAGGCAGGCCCTGTCCAGCCCACAGGTCACTATGGGCCAGGACGTGTTCCCTCCAAAGCTACTGGGTATGGAGCTCTGGAGTGGAAGGGGGCCTGGTGGTGGAGGATGGTCAACTTTGGTCAGGGCCGGGGGAAGCCAGGACGCCATCCCATGCCTGTTGGTGGGCACTGGGGTGTGGCCTCTCAGGCCTGGCGAGAGCAGAGGGAGATCCTATGGCTCCAGGCCCCCCCTTGCCCTCGGGGTACCTGTGAGAGGAGCCCGAGAGGGAGGCAATAACTTTGTTCAGGGCTTCCCCAGTGGCTCAGATGATGAAGAATCTGCCTGCCGTGCGGGAGACCCAGGTTCGATCCCTGGGTCGGGAAGATCCCCTGGAGAAGGGAATGACTACCCACTCCAGTATTCTTGCCTGGAGAATCCCCAAGGGCAGAGGAGCCTGGTGGACTACAGTCCATGGGATCACAAAGAGTCCAACAGGACTGAGCGACTTTCACTTTCACTCCCCTCCTCACCACCCCCCCCCCCACCCCCAGCGCCGGGGGGAAGGGAAGGGTATTGGCTTCAGACTTCTCCCGAGTGCTGACATCTCACACCAGTGTCCGGACATCATCCCCTTTTGTTCAGGGTCTTCTCCTCCCCTTCCACTGCCCACAGCCCCCAGTGTGCCTGCCTTCTGCTTACAGAGCCCGTGTTCTGGTACGTGCGTACATGTATGTGTGTGTGTGCATGCGTGTGTGTGCACATGCATGGTTTGGTGGGCAGGTGCACATGTGGTGGGAAAGATGATGTGAGGCCAGCTGGAGGCTGCAAGGGAAGCCTGCAGAGGGCGGGGGCTGTGGGGGAGTCTGCCTGAGAGGATGGAGGCACTGAGAGACAGGAAACTCTCATCCCCTTCTTCCCCATCCCCGTTCTTTCCCGGTGCCTCCCTGAGAATCCCTGACCAGCGGGAGATGTGCTGTGGTCAAGGGAGACCTCGGGCCCTTCCAGGGACCTTGAGGATGCTGAGGTTTCCCTCCCCTTTGCCACGTTCTGGTCTGACTCCTGCCTAGAAGAGCCTTCCTATCTAAAAAGATTCTGTTGTGTCTCCCTTAGGAGGGAAGGAGCTTTGGGGGTGCAGGAAAGGCTGGAGCAGGAATGTTGGGGCCAAGTGTCATTTTGAAGTTGGGGGGCACAGGGCCTCCAATTCAGACAGGAAGCTGCTCCTGGAGAAGAATCGGTGGGTGCCTGGGGGAATATTGCAGGCAAGGAGGGCAGCCCTCGGATGCTCAGAGCCGGGAGGGCACGAGGAGATGGTCAAATCTGCGCCCCCACCCCAAAACAAGTGGCAAAACAGGGCTGAGGCAGCGATCCCCTGCAGGAGCTGGTGCCCACCCCGAGGGGAGGGTGTGGGGAGGATGGCCTTGTCTCTTTATGCTGCCCTGGGGACCCCGAACACTGACAGCCCAGGGGGCTATGTTCCTGCAGGAATGGGGTCGCCTCAAGCCTGTCAGAGCCCTTACATATGCTAAGATCCAGAGTCAGCCAAGCCAGGCACTGGGGGGTCTTGGGCCACTGTGACCACCCATAAATGGGTAGGGTCCTCCTACCCTGGGACACCCCTACTCACCCCTGGGCTACGCCAAGCCCTTGCCTGTCTTGGCCCAATGATAGTTTGTTCTGGTCCCCACGTATGGCTCCCGAGGTCACGCTGCACTTGTGTCCACGCTGTGCTAAGGACACCCTGGGGCGATGGGCCCGGGTCTTTGGCTGAGCCGTGCCAGTCTGTCCCTGCCAACCATCCGCTGCCCTCCTGGGAGCCAGGTGTGGCCGGAAGAGTGAGCTTCTTAGGAGAGGGGACTCTGAGCTGGAAAGGGGGCTGAGAAGACGTGGGCAAGGACGGGGGTGGGAGGGACTGTGCCGTGGGCTGCCACCCCTGCTAGCCCTGAGTGATGCTGTCCCTTCTGGGAGTGACAGAGGCTGCTTGTGCCCCGCTGGGAGGCAGGGCATCATCTCCATCCTGGCACCTGGGCGCTCTGGGATGTGGTGGAGGAAGTGGAGACACTTCTGCCTTTATCTGGTGTGGTCTGGAGTGGGGGGCTTCCTCTGTCAGGCGTGGGAAGACTGAACCGGAAGAGTCTAGAAAGCCCGTCAGGGAAGCACCCAGTTCTTCAGGGCTTCAGATGGCAGCTTGTTACCGAGAAGGACTGCGTGAGGCGGAGGTGTGGAGTCTTGCCCTGCGAGGCCTGGGAGGCGCTCAGGGCTCCTCTATGCCTCCTGCCGCCAGCCCCAGCTGCTGCTGGTCCACAAGCCACCTGTAAGTTTTTCTTTACACTCAGCGCCCACCTCCGCCGCCTCTCCTGACCACCGCATCCAAGCAGGACCACGGAGTGGTGGCAGGGGTCACTTCAGACGCCCCCCAGGTCTCCAGCCCAGGGCCGGCAGACAGCTGTCCAGGAAGAAAGGCTTACTTTTGGGGGTCTGGCTTCCTCCCTGGCAGGCCCCTTTGTTCCCACGCTCCCCCCTCATCCAGTATGGCCACCTGGCCGGGTGCTGAGCAGCAGAGGGTGGACTGAATCTTCAGGCTGTGGAAGCCAGTCAGCCTTTTATCCACAGGCTTCAGAGACTGAAAACTGAAGGTTTTCCAAACAGCAGCCCCGGACTCACCCCCTCCTTACATGGAAGAGCAATCACAGAAACTGGGGAAAGGAAAACGAACCTTCCAAGGAGAAATTTCATTCTAATGATACCATTCATCATTAGTTTTTTAATTAGGAAAAGCTCCCAGATGAGGCACTTTTGCCAGCTCATAGGGTTCTCAACTTCCACGAGAACCATTCTTGCCCAGAGGATTAGGGGAGTCGGTGCTCACCAAGTCCAGATCTCCCTGCAGTGTCCAGTTTCGTTGGAAAATAATGCCGATTCCCGGGTGCAGTGGGAAACCCTTTCCTGGCATCATTCATGGTCCCAGTGCTGGCCAGAAAGCTCCAAAACTCCTCTGCCTTAAAAAACTGCCCAACCCAACACCTGTCTTCCCCCCCAGGACTGGAGTAGGTGGAAACAAAACTAATCCCAAGCTGCAGTGTTTGTTTCTAAATATTTTTGTATCGTGTACATTCTGTATATTTTTGTTGTAACATATTATTTGAGCACAGATTCCATTAAAGATTTTTTTTTCTTTAAATCATTGGTTATACAGTTATTCTCACCAGTTTCACCAGTTACTCAGGAAGGGCTGGCATTGGAGCCTGTTTCATCTCGGTCTGGGTTAGGGTTGGGGAGGGAGGGAGAGTGGACCGCGGCGGGGGTGGGTCTGTGATGTCTGCCCTACGGATGGGGCATCCGTGCTCGGCACTGGTCTTCCTAGCTTGATAGTTCTTAACCATTCTTGAATACAGTTCTTTTGAGTGGTTGATGAAAGCTATGATTTTTCTTCCCATAAAAATGCACAGACAGACAATTCTATGTATGATTTAGAGGGAAAGGGCTGTGAATAAGGAAACTCATCTAGGGTTTCAGGTCATGAACCTCTGTGCCAGCCGTCCTGGTGGGTGCCTGGCCTTCCCCTTCCACTCTTACACTGTACCCCGATGAGAGCTTAATATTCTATTATTATTGGATGAGTCTCCTTCAAAATATCCTAGATACTTCCTTCATTACCCCAATAGCCCAGTCTTTAGGTCTTTTTTTTCTTTTTTGTCATGCAGGATCTTAGTTCCCTGACTAGGGATTGAACCCATGCCCTCTGCATTGGAAGCATGGAGTCTTAACCGCTGGACCACCAGGCAAGTCCCTAGGGCTTTCTAGGGGCTGTCAGCACCCTGATCGTAAAAAAGGAATAGGAATGTCCTCAGGGTCAAAGAGCACAGACAGCTCACATACAGAAGGGGGAAACAAGAGGAGCACAAATGGTAGTCTGGTGCTTGGTACGTTTAACAATCAAGTGGGCTTTGAGTGGGTGAAGGCTGAGAAGGTGAATCGTTCTCAGCAGTTTCTCTAAGCTAATGGCAGTGTATGTAGTTTCACCATTCACAGCTTTTGGTGGATTAAACTACCCTGTTAAAATTCATGGTGGGAGTTGTTTCCTGTCATGTTTTCACATCAGTTTCTTGTGTGTCATTTACAAATATTTCTAAATGCTTTCTGGAATAGCAGAAGTCATCCCAGAACAAATTTTAGAGCATGGTTCAGGCTCAAGATCTAGGACCTGTTTGGAGTGTGGGGAACAGAGTCCAGAAAGTCGCACACTGGCAGCAGCCGTGGTCCCGGGACTCAGTTCCCAAAGGTAAGCTCCCTGGCAGCCGGCAGTCGTTAAGCCAGCTTTGCCTCCGGCCTTCTACCACTCCGCTCTTCACTCTTGCTTCCTCCCTTCCACCAGCTTCTCATTCTTCCTGTAACTTAAAAATTACCGATAATGAGGCTGATTATACAGACCACTTAGTGGGTACCTACTATATGCCAGGGTACTGGGCGAGGCACTTTCAGTCTTATTTAATTCCACAGCTACTTGAAGTGGATATAAGTACACACATATCTACACATGAAGGGAAGGCTTAGAGAAGTTCAGTAACTTGCCAGAAGGATCACAGCCAAGACGGCCTGGTTCCAAAGCTCATGTGCTCAGCTCTCGGGTGTTTGTATAGAACTTGAAGGACACTTAAGTTTGTAGAAGCGTCAGGGCGTTTGTTTAAAGATACAGTCTTAAAAAAAAATAAAGATCCAGTCTAGTTGCCCCGGGCCTGGGGCCATCTGGTTAGTCATGAACCTTGGTGTATTTGCTTGGTGTTCACTTAACAGGACCTCTACTTTGTCAGCCCTCCCAGAGGTAGTTCACAAGAAAACTCACAGCTGTCAATTAATTACTGCTCCCTATCACTGCCCCAGCACCCCTGCCTTCCGAAACGTAGCATTCGCACTAACTTAGAGGGATATGAAGTCGGTGAGGCACATTTAAGAAGTTTAGCGGGTATAGGACTGGAGCTGCCCTCTTAGGCCTCCGAGTGGAAAGACTTCGTTGAAGCCAGTGGGGTCTCCATGACAGAGAAGACACATGGTTAGGAGGAAGGTAGTCCTGGTAACTGAATCTTATTTCTGAGACACCTGCAGGCTTTCCTGGCATTTGGTGTAAGTAATCCTCTGGGAAAGGACAGGCATTCTGTCATGGTCAATAATAAGAGTGAAAAGAATTGACTTGGGCCATTGAATTAGACAGGTGTAAGCGTACTGGATGATGAATAAAACACTGTGATGGAAATTGCTCATATACTCTGCCTAATGCCTCCTGCAGGTTGCACAAAGATGTCTCCTAGCAGGCGATTTGATTTTTTTCAACAAATTCCTTAGCCTAACAAGTATAATTTCCCCCAAAACTTGTTGTAAATTAATAAAAATGTCAGGCTGGAGAATTGAGCTCACTGAATAAAAATGACTGTGTTGCTGAGAAGCTAAGTTTTATTATTATTATTATTATAAATATAATTATAGGTAAATTGAGACCATTTTTGATCCATGGCAAACATACACTTCCTGTGTGTACAGCACACAGATAACACACAATGTATTCCACACGTGAACAAATGCTCTTTAAAACTTTGAAAGTTAATATATTAGCTTATTAAAATTTGAGTATAATACATGTTTTTGGTCACGAGCTCTGAGTTTCTTCTCATGGCCCACAAGACAGTCAGCTCCATGTCACTATTTTCCTTTTCTACAGCAGCGATATACAGTTTATCACACAGTTTTAAAATGACTGTATTGTATATAACTGTGTGATGTCATGAGCCTACAGTACCAAAAATATATATAAAGGTACATATAAAGAATATGTAATTATGCCTTGACTCTATCCATAAATGACTTGAAGCAGGTAATATATTTGCTTTTTTTTTTTTTAATATATTTGCTTTTAAATGCTATTTACAACATGGACTCTTGAATGATATGTGAATTTGAAAATGAAAAACATATTTTCCAGACTCAAAATGTTGATGTCCTAATGTTATTTATTTAAAAAACTGATTTCCAAGCGGGCAACCCTACCTTAGAAAAAGTCAGATTCAAGGGTTGTGCCGTAAAATAGTTTGTCTCCCATAGTCATTCTGAATGCTATAAAAAAGATGGTACTTGGATTTTTTTCTACACTGACTACAATCCAAGTTATTAAAGTTTAAAACTATATGAAAGCCTTTATGAGGATCCTGAATTATATTTCTCATTAAAGAAAAGAAATGGCTCAGTGAGTCATGTCTCTAGATTTCTGTAGAAGAGAAAGCAGAAGGCCGTTGTCAGTCATCTTGAAAGTTAAAACTCAGCACTTAATGTGAATTTAGATGAGTTTAGGAGAGGAGTTTTACGGGCTTCTGTTCCTCTGAGCATCCTGAGGGCAGTGAGAACAGAAGACTCTGATCTTCCAAACCAAAATCATTATCAAATGGATTTATTAAAGAGCTATGCAGAACAAACTGGAGTCATGTGTGTGTAGCTACAGTTGGCTTCCATGGGAATTACAAATGGCTCTAACACAGGACACTTTCAGTTGATTCAGAGTAAAACAATATAAGGCTTGTAACATGTACAGAAAACTAAAATCAATGTGAAGAATCTCTGTGTGAGTTCTTTATTTTACGTTTGCTTGTAAAATTGATGTACTTTGTTTCTTTTTTAACACTCTTTAAAAACTCCAGCATTTTCATATAAAAGAAAAAGAGAAATTATAGGCTCTTGGCAAATACCTGTGAACAAAAGTATGAAGAAAAGTGATGGGGCCACTTCTGCAGTAGCTTTCCATCAGAGATAATGTCTTATCTTGAAGCTAGTGCACCTATTTTTAAAGTTCATTTAATTTCTTACACACTCATGATTTATTTGCATATTGACATAAAAGCTGCCTTCATCATCCATGCCATTATCAATCGGACAAAAAAAATCCATCAAGCACCCACAGGATGCAGAGATCTGTCTTTGAAATGGTGGCATGGTGTTAATCTGTCCTAAAACTAGGAATAAGTTTTTTGAAAGAAGCTATAGTACATTGAGGGATTTCCTGTGGCTCAGCAGTAAAGAATCTGCCTGCCAATGCAGGAGATGAGGGTTTGATCCCTGGAGAAGGAAATAGCAATCCACTTGAGTCTTTATTCTTGCCTAGGAAATCCCATGGACAGAGGAGCTGGGGGGTTGCAGTCCATGGGGTCACCGAAAGAGTCAGACATGAGTTAGCGACTAAACCACAGCAACAGTACCTTGAGAAAGAAGTATTACGATTTTTCTGGGAGGGAAAGTTGCTAAATACTGCAGCAAACGCCTCAGAGAAGCCGCAAAATCACCTCTGAAGGTTTTGAGCAACAATTCCCTGAAGCTAGAATTTACGGGACCAGCAATGTAAAAATTTCACAATTCTAACATACATCTATCTATGACTGTGAAGATGTGCCTCAGATTTATACATCTAATTAGGCTTAATCTTGAAAATACAAAATGAAAAAATCTAGAATGTGTTTTCAAATAATCTGAAATAGCAATCCTATGACAGTTATAAAAACTACCACAGTTTTAAACACCACGGCTTGCATGACTTCACAACACAATCATCTCCAAATACGTCATCAAAAACTCTGGGCAGGAGCTTCTTTCATAAATTCCTCGAGGACAGCTACCACATTTTTGGCTTCTGGCATTTCTTCGTGTTCCACTTTAACAATCTTCAAAAGGATATCTCCACTACCACAGTTCTTTAGGAACATGTAACATTTAAACAAAGCATAATGATTCATTTCTGCCTGCCGGATAAATCTCTTCAAATTATTTGTGTCTTGTATGGCCTAGAAAAAGATTACCCAGTTAAGTATGTGTTCAGTGAGATAATAATGAAGCTTGCAAAAGATCTATCCAGCTGAGAACTCAACTATATGTTAATGAAATGTTTGCCTTTTATTTCAAATATCTTAATTGCTAATATGCTTTGCCCTTGATAGAACAAAATCTTTTACATAAAGTAAAAATACAAATCTCCTAAATAAGGTGACAACATGCCTCCCCAACAAAATTCTGAACCTTTAGGCGTGGAACTATGTTTTTTGTGCTTCCCAACTAAGATATGCCATAAATTATAAGGCTGAAGTCCCTAAAATATAAGCAAGCATTCAATTCAATTTATTGGAAATACATACAGAGGCCACTGAAAAATATCAATGAATGCCTTCTGAAGATTCTAGGTCTTGTTTGTTTTTCAAAAATTAGAACATTATTTTAATTATTATGAATAAGGCTTACAGTGCAAAAACACAGAATAATGCACATTTATGGTTAAGACTTGGACTTTACTTGACAATTCATCCAAAAATATAAAGATACTGTTTATATATAAAGAATGACAAGTGATACCTTTCATTAGTATTGCCTTTACTATAGTGGATACATTTGCTCCATCAAAATGTCTTTCTGTTTATTTGCTAATAGTAAACGAACATGAAAAAATGTTCAGCCTGAATAATAATTAAAGACAGATTTGAATAGCTATGGAGTGCCAATATTAAAGTAATAAAAATAAATAAGACTGATAAAAAACTGTTATATTAGGTTCTGCATAGAAAACCCATACACATTGCTGAACATTCCGTAATTTGTTCCCATTTTTTTTTTGAAGTGCAAGCTGGCAATCTGTAATAGAAACCAAAGCATTCAAACCCTTTGACTTGGTAATCCCACTTTTGGGAATATACATTAAGGTAATAATCCAAATGAAAAAAAATATCATCTAGCAATGCTCCTTCTGGGCATCTCTCTGAAGAAAACCAAAGCACCTACGCAGAAGGATATCTGCAGTGCCATGTTCCCTGAAGCATCACCAACAACAGCCAAGACATGGAAGAAACCCAAGTGTGCGCTGATGGGTGAGTGGACAGAGAAACTGCGGTAAATATACACAGCGGGATACCAGTCAGTCAATGAAAAGAATGAACTCTTCAATAAGGGCTTCATGCCAAGTGAAACGGATTCAACAGAGAAAGACAAATACCACATGATCTCTTCTACATGTGTAATCCAAATATATATATATATTTATGTGTATATTAAAAAAAAAAAAACTCATGGACTCAGAGTACAGATGTACTCTGCCACCAGCGGTAGCAGATAGGGAGTGGGAGAAATGAGTGGACTGTTTTGGTTTTGGTTGAAATAAACTGAAATTTTTATATACAAATAAAAATAGTGATACACCATTGTCACCTGTCAGACTAGCAAAGATGAAAAGTTTAGATACCCAGTGGTGTCTGGGTTTGGGGAGGCTGGCACTTTCAATGCTGTTGGTATAAATGGAAATTGAGGATTATAGTTTTGAAAGTGTCCTAGTTAACAGACATAGCTGTGAAGCAGATTTGTTTTCCTGGTCACTAGTACTAACTAAACTTTAAGACAAAGACTATATATGGCACTTGGCACACAGCCAATTAGTTACCTTTAGTTTAAAGTTCTCCAGGACTTGTCGAAAAAGAAAAGGGTTACCTCCTTCGGCACCATTCATAAAAGCCTGCATCCAATCCTCACAAAACCGGTTGCTCCCTATAAAACAGTTTAGAAAAATGAATAAAAGTAAAATCAAAAGACATTTATTCTGCCTTTCTTTGTATTTTCTTTTTTAAATTGAGGTATAATTGAACCATATAACATTAGTTTCAAGCGCACAGCACAAGGATTCAATATTTGTATACGTCACAATGTTCTGTCCTCATTTATAAAATGATTACAATGAATTATTTAAGACTTCTGTATTGGTCTAAAAAAACCTTAACTCATCACCTGGCTAAGAAATACCAAAATGGTCGAGGCTTCCACGTGCATCTTCCCAGCTGCATCCCCCTATTTTCCCATCAGAAAGGATTATCACACCCATGTCTTTCTTTAAACCTTTGCCACATACTTTCTCTCTAAGCCCTATAGAGTATAAAAAATTTGCATATGCTAAAACTGTACTTTTCTTTAATGGCTCTTTCACTATATAGTATGTTTGGATGCTATACGGAGAGATATAGCTCTAGTTCACTCATTGTCACGGCTGTATAGTATTCCATTGTATGACAGCTTATCAGTTCTCCTGTTGACAGACACTTGAGTTGCTTTCAATTCTTTACTACTGCAAACAGTGCCCTTATGGGCATCTTGTATTCGTCTCCTTGTGTACATACCTAAGAGTTTCTCTATATACCTAGGAGCAGAATTGCTAGGCATGTCATGATTTCCATGTTTCTAGAAATGCTATTGTTTTTGGTGATTTGGGGACAAACATGTAAAACTGCGCAAGGCAGGGAGGATAACTTTGCGTCGTTTGTTCTCAGGCTGTTGCCAGGGTTGTGGCTCACCTGCATTGTGGAACTGAGGCTGGGAGCTGCTGCAGTCGATGATCACAGACTTATGCTGCTCCTCCGTCATGGCCATGCACAAGGATGTCATGGTGCCTTCGTGAATAAGGCCTTGGAGACTAGCCACGCTCAGAAACCTGCCACACACACAATCTTTTTCCACAAACTATATTACAGGATGGGAGGGAGAAAGCAAATTCATTCTGCATTGCGTGGTAGGGGAGTTAAAAACAGAAATATCAGACTGGCTGTGGAAAAGGTTCTCTCTTTGCAAAACTGTTCTTTACCTGTGAATGTCTCTCTTTGTTTTTTCATCTGATCCTTTAACCTCAACAGGAGTATAACTCAAAGCCTATGAGAGAAAAACAACACCCAGTTGATACATGTATGCCAATTTTCCTTGCAGAGTAGCTAGTGACTAAACGTCGCCTCCCCCAATAAGCACCGCACCAGACCATGTTTGCTGGGCACCGCCCCGGAGCTCTCCAGAGCTGTGTTCAGCTTCACTGACGGTTGGGAACCAAGCCTTACCACCTGGGCTTGAGAGGCTGTCCAGCCTCAGCAGCATCCACCCACACATGAAAAATGAAAAACCTAGCCACTTACTCAGATATTTTAGTGAGTATTTTATTTGGACATTTTTAAATAGTTAAAAATTACTTTGGATTTCCGTTTTCCTTCTCAAATTGTTTTAGAAATCACATCTCTCCCATATCACTTCAGAAAGTAATTATTTTAGATAGTTCCCTGGTAGTCTAGTGGTTAGGATTCAACACTTTGACTGCTATGGCCCGAGTTCAATCCCTGGTTAGAGAACTGAGTTTCTATAAGCCGTATGGCACAGCCAAAAAGAAAAAGAGAAAGTGATTAAAATGTTTTATTGTATTAGAAGATAGTATTCGCAACTCTACCTTCGCAGTGTAACTTTCTGGATCTGTGTAAACAGAGTGCAGTGTATCCTTATTGCAAGCATAATCTCAATGAATATTCAGAGGGCAGGTGGAAGTAATAAATAATATTCAGAGAAAATAAGTATGTCTTTAAGTAAACCAAACTCTGCCAAAGTGATCCTCAATGAAGGAAATACTTTCGTTTGGGCAATACTTACAGCATGTAGCAGAAAGGTGAGCTTCTCCTGAAAGAGATGGACCACCCTTTGGATTGGGCAAACAACATCTGCAAACCAGCTGCTCAGGTAAGACTGGATGTGGTTCTCCCCACCGCTTTCCTAGATTAAGAGAGAATGTCATTTGCTTTGATCTAAGCCCTCACCTTAATTAATGGACTTAACATTTTCTTCATGATACTCTTGACAGTGAAAAGAAATGGGGACTGACACCTCCTTCTTTTTTAAGCTAATGCCACCAATTAAAACAAAAGGAATTGTAGGAATTTCCTGGCAGTTCAGTGGTTAGGACTCTGCCCTTCACTGCCAGGTGCCTGGGTTAAATCCCTGGTTGGGGAACTAAGATCCCACAGGCAGAGAAGTACAGCGAAAAAACAAAAAAAGGAATTGTGATATAACTTTGCTGGGCTTGTTAGGCAGAGAGGGGATTAATTCAGTACTGCATTAAAAAAAAACACACTAAGACATGCATTGTATAAAATGAAGAGACTGACTTAATAGGGTTCCATGCTATTTCTTCACTGAAAGGAGTTAGGGCATTTACATGTCCATCTCCTCCCACTGCGCAGTGAACTCCAGGAAATACTCTCTTAATAATCCTTCTCTCCAAAAATTAATGAATAAAACTTCTTTCATTTAAGGGGAGGGAAAAAAAATCCTCACCCCCCACTCCCAAGCATCTGGTACTGTTTCTGAAACACCCATGGATGAGCTTATAAAGTGCCTGTTGAACCACTGAGGAACGCAGACAGCTCACCAACACCTGAAAGTGAACAGGGGAGGACACAGGCCAGCCCATCAAAGTGCTCAAGCCCGCCCCGCTGTGGTCAGGCACACTGCCGGGAGCTCACCCAGCTTCCCTGGCTCTGCTGCTCCCTAGGGGCTGGTGGGAGCACCCCATCCCAGGAGCGCAGCTACCCTAGACGTGCTCGTATCCCCGGCTCACTCAGAGGCTATCATTCTACTCTGTGCTGCACTGTAAGCACATGCACGACAAGCGAAAAGAATTATTACCACCTGTAATGGGTAGAAAATTTATGAGTTATGACTTAACTCCCACAAACCAAATGCATAGTATTTAAAAGGTATGGATAAACGAATCGATATGGATGTATCTAATTCACAAAAGATCGATTAATGAAAAACGGGATGTTTCTAAATATCTTTGAGGTTGAGTTCAAGGACAGTCATCCCGTTGCACAGCATGTCTCTGGTGCCAGCAGCTTCGCAGGCCATTAGTTCTGCCCAAAGTATAAATCTTATGTGTCTAGAAATCAGGAAAGCAGCATCTTCTTCCTTGCTTGGCATGTTACCGTACACCTTTGAATTTAACGGGTTGAATTTTTCATAGATACAAAACATCACAAGCAGTCTTGTGAAACTTAGAGGACTGTGTTCCCTGCTCCTCTTAACAAGCACTTTTCTACTGGCCCACAGAGTAGCACATTTTCAGAATTTAAGTGTCTGTGCCCACCTGGATGATTTGATAAGAACAGCAGTCACATAATGTTAGTCATTTGGGTCTTTAAAAATATTAATGCAAAAAATAAAAAAAATAAAAATATTAATGCAATCATCTTACCTCACAGTTCATGTTATTTTTCAGCCCTTGAATGTACTTATCCAATTCAAGCCTGAAAGTATGTTCTTAAGGAAGTGATAAAGGGTGAATCAAGACAGGGTTTTATCTCTCAAAGGGTAATAGGAAAATCTCTTAAATGACTGTTAGTTAAAACAAGCCAAGACATGGGAATTTCTTGGCAGGCCAGTGGTTAGTACTCCATGTTCTCACCACCCGAGGGCTCAGTTTCAATCCCTGGTAGGGGAACTAAGATCATACAAGCTGAGTGGCCAAAAAATAAATAAGTTCATGATAAAACAAGTGAAGACAAACTGGTCATGTGAAGATATGAAATTGAAGTTCATGCATAAGAGGTAGAAAGGCTTTTTGGAGGTTGACAGTGATAATCCTCTACTTGCCTGCCAGCATTTCCTTCCTGATATCCTCAAAAACCAAAGAAAGGATATAGCTCAAGTCCTTTTTCAGACCCTCCTAAAAAACAGACCACATACTCTGAAGACTTCTGCTCAGAGTCCACTGATGCTGTTTGGGGAAGCAGTTTTTCTTGTTGGAAAAGGCAATAATAACAACCGACTCGGTAACCTGGAATTCTAGAAAAGAAAGAAAAAGCTAAAATGCATTCTTTTGATAACTCATTCATGTAGTTTTGTAGGCTCCTCTGAGCCCTGGTCATCCTGATCTGGCAATGTCGTTAGACTGCTCTGTAGTTCAGAAGCTCCCAGACTTCTCCTTGGTTTACTGATAACAACAGAGGAAAGTGAACATACATCATAACGGGCTTTAACTAAAGCAGCACCTAACAGACACGGAATTTCTTTGAATTCTTCTGTCTTATGTGAAAAATTCATAGAAATTTCACTCTTGTTCACAGTTTACCCATGTTGACATGGTTTATCTGTGTTTTCCCTCCCATAAACATACATGAATCACTGAAGCGCCAGGAAGATGTGAAGTGTTGACCCTGTGGTCTTACCTTTGGGATGTGGCCTCATACTCCTGAAGGGACTTGATGCCAGTATCATGGTCTGAAGTGAACTACAATCAAGGGGTGTAATGGAAAGCTGGCTGGAATTCAACCAAGGACACCTATATTTAAGCCTGAACTCCATCAATGTGACCGGCCTTAGGACCTTAACTTCTCTGAGTTTATTTCCTCATCTGAAATAGGAAGTATCTGCTTTATCACCTCTTTGTAAGGAGAAAGGCACTGAAGCTTGTGAAAGCACTTCACAACTGTACACTGTATAATTTCAGTTTTGGTAATGAGCTCTTTTCTCCCAAGTACAAGACTAAATATGTACCCTTAGGAGGAAGGGTCTCTGCCATTCAGTTAATTCCATTCCTCAAGTGTGTGTGTGTGTGTGTGTGTGTGTGTGGCTCAGGGCTCAGCTGCCAGGAGACAAAGATGAACTCTGCAGGTCTAGCCAGAGCTGATCTGTTGGAGTTTCTCATCGCTTCCCGTATTAGCTCAGAAATAAAATCTCAGGACACAGCACATTTTACACTTACCTCAGCTCTACAGCTGCAACATTACCCAGCCCTTCAAAGACTGCTCCCTTAGAAAGACGCTTCGCAATGCAACTGCGTAGCTCTGGCTCCACTTCAGATGGTAGATTAGTATCTACCAAGGAGAGGCTTGACAAATGAAAGACACACGTTCCTTAGCAGAGGACTCTGCACTTATACCCCGTAAGTCAGACACAACATTGCTAAAAGCCCTCACTAACGGCTCAGCAGAGCTTCCCATTTGACTCCTGTTGGTGAGGCTTCTAGGGATGTGTGTCACCAAGTACAATCTGCCTCGTCCGTTTAAAGTGGTCCTATCTTTCTAGCTCATTCTCTTTAGTATTATGACTCCAGTGGGACCACCCCCCCCAAACCCACGGACCTTCCCTCTTTTTCACAGTAACCTCAAGTTTCTCATCCTCACCTCCCTTCTTACCCAGCTTAAATTCTGTGGTCAGTCATTACGATCACCGCCCCGCATACATTTTCATTCAACCCCTTTGTTTTCACCTCCTGGTATCTTAGCAAACCTTCAGCCCTGGTTAGTCCAGTTCTCTACCTAGCCTGCACCTGCACCCATGTAGCTGAATGTGGCTAGACAAAACCCCACAACCACAGCGGCTAGTCTCATTTTAAATGAACGACCACTAGCCACCAGTGGGCCCTTATTACTGCTGCCCAGCTCTCATGCCATTTCCTGGTTCACTCTCTTCTACATCACTATTTCATGCCTCCTCTCCTTTCCTCAAGCCTCCCACTACCCACTGCCCCGTGAATAAACACACCAGTTCAGTGATTATTTATGACCTAAACACAAACATTTCAGTTTGGTTGAGATTAGTATATGAACAGAAACTGTAATTTGAATATGTAAGATTTCCCATCCCCAAATTTCCCAACAGAGAATATGAACCCAATATGCCTCACATCTTTGGTTCCATATTAAGGAAAATTTCAAACACTGAAAAGTAGAAAGAATAGTATAATGAACCCACATGTACCTACCACACAGTTTTGACAATGATCAGCTTATGGGGGAAGGAAGGGATAAACTGGGAGACTGGGATTGACACATACACTCTACTATATATAAAATAGAGAACTAACGAGGACCTACGTACAGCGCTGGGAACACAATACTCTGTAACGGTCTATATGGGAGGAGAAGAATCTAACAAAGAGTGGATATATGTATCTGCATAACTGAGCCACTTTGTTGTACACCTGAAACACAACATTGTAAATCAATTATATTCCAATAAAAATTATAAAAATTTTCGTTTTCATCTGCACTCCCCGTGTGGTCCATACCCTCCACCTCCCAGGCTTATTTTGGGCTTTTTTGTTTTTAAGCTTTTTATTTTGTATTGGAGTATAGCCGATTAACAAACAACGTTGTGATAGCTTCAGATGAACAGCAAAGGGACTCAGCCATACACATACATGTACCCATTCGGCCCCAAACTCCCCTCCTGTCCAGGCTGCCACATAACATTGAGCAGAGTTAAACAAACAAAACAAAACAAAACACTGAGCAGAGTTCCACGTGCTCTACAGTAGGTTCTTGTCGGTTAAACATTTTAAATATAGCAGTGATTACATGTCCATCCCAAACTCCCCAATTATCCCTTCCCCCAGTCCTTCCCCTCTGGTGAACTATAAGTTTGTTCTCTTAAGTCCCAGACTTTTTTTGAAGCAAGTTCCAGGCATCATATTATTTCATCCCTAAACATCTCATTACATATCTCTAAAAAATGAGAATTTAAAAAATATATATGTATGTATCTATAACCACAATACTGTTACAGCACCTGAAAAATTTCTTAGATCATCCATCATCCAGCCTCTCAGTGAACATAATATTTTTGTACTATACCCTACTTTGCATCAAGTGTTGAGGTTCATTCATTCCTTCCCTTAGTAAATATATATTAAACGTCGACCCTATGCCAAGTACCTATCACTCAAGGTTCAAGGCACGGAGACATCAAGGAACGAAAGACAGCAATCATTGCTGGCTTGGAGTTTACACTGCAGTATGCAGCAGCAGAGCTATGAAAGGGTATTCACTGCGGGGGTGTGTGTAGGGAGAGGAGGATTTTAAATTTCTTGATACTCATATGATGTTGAATATTTACTGGAGTTCAATCAAGAAGCTCAGAATAACTGGCTAATCAACATGGTGCTAATTACCAGGGTATGCCTTGAATAAATGAATAAAGGAAAATAAGACGAGGTTCCTAGGGGTGAAGTGGGCTTGATGGTTTCATTCTGGGAAAGCTGAGGGCAGATAAGGTACCCACTGACATCTGCATGCCAGAGATGCCCTTAAGACAAAAGCACACACACGGCTTTTGGCCAAGCTGTTTTTACCTGAAATCATCACCAGAGGGAGTTTCTGCATTTGTGCCACCTGGGCTTCCATCATCGCTGTCCGCTCGCTGCTGTGCCAATCTGCTCGCCACAAAACCAATTCAGTTATGAACTATGGGCTCTAAGTCCAGCGGAGTATGTCCTCCCTCCCGCAGCAAGCAAGGAAGCGGGCAAACAGTCCACTAAAAATGCTGCAAGGTAGATATGCTTGAACCCCGTCCTCCTCCGCCTAGCTTCAATGACAGGGAAAACCCATAAAATAGCCACTTAATGCTAGAAGAAATCCTAAATTAAATACCCAGAAATGTCAAGGAAATTTTCTCTTAAATACACTTTACAGGGAATTCCCGGGCGGTCCACAAAGGACTCGGCACTTTCGCTGCGGGGGGATCTAAGATCCCACAAGCAGCCCAAACAAAAACAAAAACAGACTTTACAGGGCCAAAAGAGCCCCAGGAAGTCGGCTCGGGCGGAGGGAAAAGAGGCAGCAAGGACAGACGGTAACCAGAAGATGGGGGTAGGGAAGGGGGGGTGGGGACGGAGGAAACCGGGGAGACAATGACAGGAAGGACAGGGAGGATGGGGATTGACTTTATTGAGCGTGCGAAGGACTACGCTAAACAAAAGGCAGAGGTGACAGGAAGGGGCTGAGAAGATGTCAAGGACACAGCGCTGAGGCATGGGAGGACCAGGCGCAAAAGTCCGGGATTGGGGGCCGGGAAGTATGGCGTGAGGCGAGGAGGGCCCTGAGGGCCAGAGACCTTGGCTGGGAGGGGAGAAGACGGCGTTTGGGAGCCGCCAAGCTGCGGAACCCGGAGTGGGCTGCGGGGCCGGGCGGCGGGGCCAGGGCGGGGCCACAAGGGCGGCCGGGCGCTGCACCTGCTTCCGCGGTAGCTGTAGAGACAGTAGTGGCTGCTGGGCGGCGGGTCGAGTCTCCGCTCCTCGGCGGAGCCGCCCTCTTCGCTGCTCTCTAGCTCCTTTTCATCCCCATCCAGCGATTCCTGCAAGGAGGGGAGCATCGCGGCGGCCTCTGAGCGGCCCTGCGTTCCCGCCAAACAGCTCCCCCGCTGCCGTACAGTCCTCTGTGGCTGGGCTCGTCCGGCTCCCCGTCCTCGCGCATCTGCGTTCCGCTGGTTTCCCGGGCTCTTAGTCGAAAAAGCTGGAATGCCCCGATTTTTCTGTTTTCTTTTTCTCACATCATTCTGGTCTGTGCAGAAACGTCACTTCCTCAGAGACAACTTCTTAACCGCCCTATGCAAAACATCCCCCTGGCACCTCCACTGCTGTCGCATCAATCTCTATCCTATCCCCTTATATTGCTAGTTCTTCATCCCAGTTATCACCCCGACAAGATGTATTTGTTTACTGTTTCTCCAACTAGAATGTCATCTTGTTCACTGCTATATCCTCTGTCCTAGCCCGTGCCCTGTGCGGCTCAAAAACTGCTGAATTAGTTTGAAGATTTTGTAACGTCAGAAAAAAGAAAAGATTTTTGTAACACCTAGGCATCTTTTTCTTGCACTTTTTACCTTATCACCATATTAAAGATAATAAAGTACACCTACATCTCATAATTTTATATAGAAAAATACTAGCTAACATTTATTGAGCGTTTTCTGTGTGAGGACTTCTCTAAGTGCTTTACAAATACTTATTCATTTAATTCTCACAACCCGATGAGGTAGATATCTTTATTATCCCATTTGACAGAAGAGTAAGCCAAGGCCAGAATTACTGGACTTGTCCATTGTGAAATAAGCTTGTAAGTGGCAGTGCTCTGTCATGTTCCATGCTTTGCCACCCTGTAGACTTTTGCCCGCCAGCCTCCTCTGTCCATGGAGTTTTCTAGGCAAGAACACTGGAATAGTTGTCATTTTCTACTCCAGGGGATCTCCCTGACCCAGGGATGGAACTCTCATCTCTTGCATCTCCTATATTGGCAGGCAGATTCTTTACCTCTGGGACACTTAGGAAGCCCTAATAAGTGGCAGAGTGGCTTTCAAACCCACTGACTCCAGAATTCAAGACCACAAAATTGAAGATGACTTGACCTAAAATTATGTCATAAAGCCATTTATTTGGACAGTTAATCTCAGAGTTTTTTTGTTTTCACTTTAAATCTTTAATTTCTTACCATAATATTTTGGTTTTACGGAGTATAAGTTCTGAACTTTTGTTAAATTTTTGTTCTTTTTGATGCTATTATAAATGGAATTTTCTTAATTTCATTTTCAGATTGCTGTTGCTTGTGTATAGAAGTACAATTGATTATTGTATATTGACCTTTGTTTTAAAATTTTATTTAATTGAAGGATAATTGCCTTACAATATTATACTGTATATTGATTTTGTATTGTGAACTTTGCTCAACTCTTATTAGCTCTAGATTTTTTTTTTTTCCTGCGGACACACGGCCCGGAGCTCTTAGATTTTTAAAAAATGTATTCCTTAGAATTTTCTATATATAGGTGTTTCTGTTTTCTAGGGTTCCAGTTAAAGTACCAAAGGCTGAGTGGTTTAAATAACAAAATCTATTTTTGGGGGGGCTGTGCACCTTGGGGTCCCAACAGTAAAAGTGCTGAGCCCTAACCACTGGACCACCAAGGAATTCCCTAAACAACAGAATTTATCATCCCACAGTTCTAGAGTTTTAAGTCCAAGTTCAAGCTGTCAGTCAGGTTGGTTCCTTTGGAGAGCTGTGGGGACAGAGTCTTCTAAGTTTCTCTCCCTGACTTACAGTGGTTGTCTTCTATATCTCTTCATATTGTTTTCCTTCTATGCCTAACTCTGAGTCTTACAAAAAAAAAATCCCTTTTGGTGGTTAGCGGTCCATGCTTTCAACTCCAAGAGGCAGGGTGCAGCCAGAAAAAAATGTGGGTGGGGTGGGGGAGTTGAAGTAATTTACACAAAATCACAGAGTAAGTATGGAGCTGAGTTAGAGTTTAGTTTTTTATAAAACATTTTGCCTCAATAGTGAGAACAATGGATTGGAGACTGAGAATGTGACAGTAACCTGGATAAGAGATCAAACTGGTCTGAAGCAGGACCTTAGTTGCAGAAAAGCATTATATTCATTCTTCCTAAAACAAACAATAATTCTATTTATTTATTTATGCTATGTAGGATTTTAAGGGTCCACTAACCACTGGACGACGACTCCCTTAAGCTGTCTCTTTTTTCATCTGTATTAACCGGGTGATAACAATGGCACCTACATCACATGTTTGTTGAGACAAGTAATGTGAAACTTACACCTTGTCTGGCACACAAATGCTTCATGGATATCCGCTATTATTTTTTCCTTTTAATAGGAACATGTAATTTACATTACTAGTTATTTCTCTATGCTGTTAAGTGCAGGCAGAGAAGTTTAAGTGGCTTGCCCAAAGTCATGCAAATAGGCGGTAGAAAACGATCCCAAGCACCTGGACTCTAAAGCAACTATACTCTTACTTGTGTTATTCTCTAACTGTCCTCTTAAAACTCCTAGGTTGCTACCCAGGGACTTCAGCATAAAACGCAACTTTTTGCCAGCCTCCCCAGCATCAATTCTTGCCATCAGCCCCCTCACTACCAGCTCCAACCTTACTACCTCTAGCTTTTTTTTTTCAGGTGCTCAGGCTCAAAGACTTGCATTTTTTGCACCCTTAGGGAAATACCCTCTCCTCCACCTCGCTTGCTCCCATTCACTCTTCTGGCACCTTTCCTTGATACCCTGATGACCGCCAAGGCTCTATTAAAAGGCTCCCCACCACAAACCTGGGCACAGTCAACGCAACAAACCTGGGCACAGTCAACGCAGTGCCACCAGCCCCGCCTTCCACAGGAGTTAAAACAGGCACCACCCAAGCCAATGGTCAGATCCCCCAGGCAACACAGTCTATGAATACTGCTCTCGGAGAAGACCGGAGACACCTTGAAACAACCAAGGACAAGAAGCCCGGCCTCGGCAGCCACGACCCCGGAGCGCCCAGGGCCCAGCCCCCTCCCAAGTCCAGCCTGCTTCCGCCCCCTCCTCCGGTGCGCCGGTCCTCGGACGTGGGCGGCAGCAGCCCGGGGACGCCCCCCAAGGCCAAGAGCGCGGCCGCTAGCTTCCCAGCCCAGCCCGACGACCTCCTGCCCCCGCCCCCGCCGCCACCGCCGCCGCCCCTGGAGGACGACGAACTACCCCCGCCTTTAGATACAGTATTGAAGTAGAATGCGCAAATGTAAACTTCCCTCTGTTGCCCAAGTACATTAGTAATCCTTAACCTGCACAGAATTCAGACTATCTGCGTCAATGTACTTATTTTTTCTGTGTATTCCCATTTCCATGGATTTTTATCTTCCCTTTCAGGTTAACTAAAATAATGTTTTTGTTCATTTATTTTATTATGTTCTGAACCATCAAATTAATAAAAGTTTAAAATGTTTTATCTGAAAAAAAAAAAAAAAAAAAGGCTCCCCACCTTTGAGGCCCGCCAACAACTCGTATTTCCATCACCTCGGTGACCACGCTGCGTAGTTTACGCACCCATCACCAATGTGTGAGTTACTAGACTGAGATTGCGACTTCTTTGATTCAGTAGTAGAAAAACGTCCACCGCTTACTACAAAGAGTAATTAGGGTAATGAAACAAAACGAAAAACTGGGCGCTGTCTCAGTTATCCTTTATTTGTAATTTACCCTGAATTACGCTGGGGATTCTTTTCAGCTTTTCCACTCCCTGCTCACCCCTCCAATTCGCGAGCGTCTCGGCGTAAATGGGTCACCATATCCTTTATAAAGAAAAATAAGCTCTGAGAAATTCGCTCGCACAGGAAAGCCGAGACGGCAAGCACGGACGAGATGGCCGCCAGCCCGACGCGGCCGCGAGTCTCCACCCACTTAGGGCGGATGCCTGCGTCACGTGACCCTCCCCTGCTTGGCACCGCCTCCGGCCGCAGAGCCTGACGGGAGACAGAGCGGCGAGCGAAGGCGTCGGCCATTTTGTGGATGTTTCCTGTGGGACGCGGTTGTGACGGTTGGGTCGGAAGAGTGAGCTATTTTTCACGTTGTTTTTTCCTGTTTGTTTTCTCCTCTTTTTGTCGGTAGAGCGCAGTTATGGGTCGCAAGAAGAAGAAGCAGCTGAAGCCGTGGTGCTGGTATCCTTTGTCGGTTTGAAGTCGAGGCCAAGCGGGGGCGCCGGTTAGTGATGACTGGCTAGGAGAGGCCTGGTTTCGGCCTATGGCGGAGAGTGGGATCTAGGCCGCGAGGTCGGTGGTTTGGTGGTTGGACTTGGATTTGTGAAGACTCGTCAGAAAGTAGGGGCCCTGGGGCGAGAGGCTCTGGCAGTTGTGGGTCGTGGGACTTAGTGACTCAGGAGGTTCTTGTTTTGGTGCGAGCGTTGACCCCCCCTGAGGCGGCTCGGACCCCATCACCAAGGACAGAGTCCCCTGAGGACTCTTCTGCCACTCTCCGTTGTTTTGTTGACGATTCCACAAAGGGACTTCGAGTATAATACGCTGATTGATTCTGGAGGATTAGGAGAGAGCTTCCGGAGTCTTGTCACCCACTTTCTTTTTCTGGTAGAATCAGTGGTTTCGTAAAGGCTTCTGTTAGTCAACCCTGATTTCGACCCCCCCCCCTCTTCCCCCCCTTTATATTGCGGGGGTGGGGGGGGGAGATCTAGCTTCCGCGTCTCACCCTCTGGCGCCTTAATCTTCGAGAAGTAACAGGGTGGGGTTACTTATCTTTCTACCTAGCTTTCTAGTAATGAAAAAATGCATTTTAGGAATAAAACGTGGCTTCCCCCCACCCCCCCCCCGGAAACGTTAATAAACTACGTTCTAGCTGTTTTTATTTATTGTCCTGTACCTAAAAAAGCTTGGCTTCAGAACTGAATTTATTTTTGTAATAGTTGAAAAATGGTTACAAGTTTTGTTAAAGTGCTTTTAGAAAAATATGATTAGTGAGTTAATGCTCGGTAACAACTCTTATGTGAGTTTAAATGAAACCTTTGGCAACGTAAATTCGGAATTGCAGGCAACTTTATGGGTTTTTTAGGAAATGGTTACTTTTACTCGCAGTGTAACTTATTTTCAGATCCCAAAGTAGTGTTAAATTCTAAATGTAAATTCTTAATCTGATTTTTTTTTATGTTCTCCTTAATCCTTGAAGTTTTGTCGATATAAACTGTGTTGTTTTTATTTAATAAACATTGATCCCTTGCAGTTAACGTGCGTTTGTAAAATGTTGAGAGATTGAACAAAAGTATATTTCACATAAATCTGGTAAACGCTGAAATTTGACAAAGCTATATGGCCTACGGTCTACGGAAATGTGTTTATTTAGGGTTGGTGAAGAGAGATTGTGGGCTTCCGGGACATTGAAAATTCCAAAATTAGTGGCAGGTTTATTTCTAGTTATATAATACCAAAAGCAGAGTTTATACAAAGTACTTTTGGTTTTAGCTATTCTCTGTTTTTAATGTTAAGTAGTGAATAGTATTCTCTTTAATTGCATATTTATTTTCTATAAGTAATGTTATTGTGCTATATTTTTGTACCTTAACAATAGTGATCAGGTATTGTAATAGAGATTTTGATGATGAGAAGATCCTTATACAGCACCAAAAAGCAAAGCATTTTAAATGCCATATATGTCATAAGAAATTGTATACAGGACCTGGCTTAGCTATTCATTGCATGCAGGTAAGGAGTTTTCTTCTCTTACTTAATTTTTGCTCTCTTGTAGTTTGGAAACAATATGGAGGAAAAACCTTGAATTTCTTTTTGAAACCCAAGGGTGTTTTTTGTTGTTGTTCATTGAAAAAGATTGGATAAGATGACCAGTTAATTTAAAAAAAAAAAAAAAAGGTTGTTTAGCCATGGAGAAAAGATAAACGATTGATTTTCTATGTTTAAAGAATTTTTATTAGAAATTATTGATATCTTCATCCTAGTTAGATATGTGACAGACTGAAATCACAAAATATTTCCTCAATACTTGGGCAAAAAAACAAAGATCAGTGAGTTAAATTTTGTAGGCAATCTGACCAGTTCTACTCCTGTAAGAATTAGTACATAATTAACTGCCATTACTCTGCCATTGAACGATTTATTACAATCCCCTTGCCTGCCTGGGGCTAGGTTTAGTTCCACCATTTATTCCATGGAAGGGTAGTGCAGTATTTCATTTAAAACTTACAAGTTTTATTTTGAAGATCTGTTTTATTCAACATTTCTTCTACTTTGCCAGTCCTAGAGCTGTCTGAATTTTTGCGTAATTGGACCCTAGAGAGGCGTGAGATGAAGGAATCCCCATTGGAAATTACTGTTGGTAGGAGGCAGAGAGGTAAATTAAAACAAGATTATTGCTTCCTCAAGCTTAAAAATAAGTTTTTGTATATCTTTCTCATTTCTATCAAGCCAATCAGTAATTTAAAAATCCATTCAGAAATCTAAGTCCTGCTACATCCACAATTTTCCATTGTGGCAGTCAGTGGTGGTTAATTGCTAAATCCTGTCTGACTCTCTTTGACCCCTGGACGGTAGCCTGCCAGGCTCCTCCGTCCTTGGAATTTCTTAGGCAAAATACTGGAGTGGGTTGCCACTTTGAACTCAGGTCTCCTGCATTGCAGGCAGATTCTTTACTGCTGAGCCATGAGGGAAACCCAGTCACTAGTTACTTGTGACTATTTTAAAAGAAATTTTAAAATGAGAAGTTAAATTCCTCAGTCGAATTGTAGTCACATTTCCATTGCTTAGTCCCATGTGACTGGTGGATGACTATTGTATAGTACAGATGTAGGACTTTACCATTTACGTGAGACAGCATTGTACAGTGTGTGAAGCACCATATATGTAGCAATGAATAAAATAGTCATTTTTGTGAAGTTTAGATTAACACTGAAGGAAAACAACCCATAATTGTTTACTTAGTCTTATGCTGATACATGATAGAGAACTAAAACTAGGTAGAGGGGAATAGGGGAGGGCCATGAGATAGTAAAGGCCTGAATGCCAAGCTGACATCTGAACAGAGATCAAAGAGGGTGAGGGAGAGATTCCAGGGAACAGCAAATGAGAAACTGTTACATCAGGAGTTATCATCCTATATTGAGGGAAGAGCAGCAATGTGCTACTTTATATAGGAGGTCTAGTTGGCTGCTGTATTTCTTTAAGTCTGAATGAAATGGGAGGTTTTAATTGAAGTGTAACATGTTTTGGTGTACTTTGGGTCATTTTGGCTGTAAGGTTGAGAATAGACTGTAGAGTGCAGTAAGACCACCTTAGTATTGGAGGCAAGAGGTGATGGTGACAGAGATAAGAATTTGTTGATGGGTTAGATGTGGAACGTGAGAAAGTGAGGGGTGGAGGATGATCTGAAGGTTTTTGGCTTGAGCACTGTGAAAAGTGAGTTGAATACAGTGATAGTCAATTGGCCCTTGGTATTTTGGTATCACTGTGGATTCAACCAACCACAGTTGGGAGTCAGTTGATTGAACCCTCAAGTGCAGAAATCCACAGATACTGGAGGGTGACTGTACTGTGCTATTTTATATGAGGGACTTGAGCATCCTTGGTATGAGATGGGTAGTCCTGGAACCAGTTCCTCCTCGATACCAAGGGATGACCGCTGATGTCTAGAAAGCTACAGGAAGAATAGGCTTAAGAGGTGAGAATACTAAATCATCTTATGTTTATTTTGAGTATTTTAGTGTTGAGAAGGTCTTACTGAATATCCAGATGGAGATGGCATATAAGCAGTTGAATCTGCGGGTCTATAGTTTAGAGAAGTTGGAGCTAGAGATGGAAGTTTGGGAGGATACAGTATAAGGATGGCTATTTTAAGCCATGACACTAGATGTCCTTAGGGAGTATAGATAGAAAAGAGGTGCAAGGACTCCACCTTGGGTGTCTCCCAGCATTTAGAGGTAATGCTGATTAAAATAAACCAGAAGGTTGAAATAAACCTACGAACATTGAGAAGATAGGAAAACCAAGAGACTAGTGCCCTGGAAGCCAAATGAGGTGTTTTAAGGAGAGAGTTAGGTCAAAGCTAGTGGTAGGTCAAGAAAGCACAGGACGAAGAGTGGTTTGATCAAAGTAGAGGTCATTGATTACTTGCCAGGAGTGCTTTCCTAGGATGAAGAAGATGAAAGGCTGATTGGAGTGCTTGCAAGAGAAATGAGAGGGATAGGAGAGGCACTGTTTCAGGGAGTTGTACTATAAGAGAAAAGGGAAGAAATGTAATGAAAGCTGGAAGGACTATTAGTAATGTCTTTAATTGAAATTGTCTATTTATTTAATAAAAAAGAAATTGTCTATATATTTTTATAGCAGCCTGTGACATAGGCATGGCAGTTAAATTAGACACATGCTCCAGTTTTTATAGATAAAAGATGTTTTTCCTCTCATTACATAGAAGCGTAATGAAAACTAGTTACTGTGTCTGTGGATGTAGCTATATTTCTTTAAACAACATAGAGATGACTTCATGTTCATCATCAAGAAAAGTAACATTCTAAAAAACTTGGGGGGGAATAATTACATGATTTATTGAGTAGCTTTATTAATGGATCTTTTTTAATCATAATAAGATAATTTCTAAGTTTGATTTGCATTTCAGTTTTTAAAATCTTTGAGATAACTCTTCTAGGAAGAAAAAAGTTTTCTTTACCTTTCTTCTGTTCTGTGAGAGTCTTAAAGGAAAAGAAAAATGTATTACTTGGACAACTGTATCAAAGTCATTCCCTTACCGTGTAAAAGTGGTTCTCAAACGAACATGCAAAGGAATCACTTTGAAGGCCTCGATTCATTGTTGTACTCAAGAGTTTCTGATTCAGTAGGACTCAGGTGTGCCCTGAGAATTTGCATTTCTGATAAGGTTCCAGTTGAAGCCAGTGGTCTTGGCAAACTACTTTGACATCCTTTAACCTAAGTTAAAACATTTTGCTGAAGGAACCAAGACTGACCAGGGTTTTACCATATTGGCAGAAGTTACTCACTGAGGGTTAGAAATGTTTGATCTAGCAAAGACCATACAGTGAAAAAAGGTCCTGAATCCTCAGTGTTATACAGTAACACATCTTAAGAACTTCTTTTTGTGATCAACCAAATACATTTAGAGATAGGGACAGGTTCTCTGCTATGGCAGTGTTAAGCTCCTCAGGTGACTCATTAGCTGTGGGTAATGCTAATTATAAGTGTCACTTTGTGGTTTGTAATTACTAGCTTGTCAAGTACATCATTGGAAATTTCACTTTATTCTGATAGTTAATATAATAAGGCTTCGTAAGCATTACTTAATTCAGACTTCCTGATTTGTGTAGTACTGTTACTTCATTGCTAATAATTCAAACAAAATTATAAGCTACATTGCCAAGTGCTTTTTATATACAGTTTTTTTTTTTTAATCTTAAAAATAACCTGAGAAGTTAGGTAGTAAATTAGGTGAAGTAAACTGAGGCTTAGGTCAAATGATTTGCCCAGACTCATTTGCCTAGACTCTCAAAAGCTGGGGGGTTGAATTCAGTCTCACTATAGAACAAGTTATTCTTTACCTTTATACTAAATGGCCTATGAGTAATTTAAAATTCTTTTTTAAAAAAAGACTTTCATGAGGCAGTTTTGTCTATCTAATGGAAGGCTTGTGTTTTGTTTGTGTGGATTTGTTTGTTTTTTAATTTTAGGTGCATAAAGAGACAATAGATGCAGTACCAAATGCAATACCTGGGAGAACAGACATAGAGTTGGAAATATATGGTATGGAAGGTATTCCAGAAAAAGATATGGATGAAAGAAGACGACTTCTTGAACAAAAAACACAAGGTAAATACTAAGGTATATGCTTAATAAATAACTTTCTTAATAAAGCTTCACTAATGAGAGTATTATTACTATTTTAAAGTATAAATTTAACGGTCGGTATTAGATCTATTTGGGCTTCCTTGGTGGCTCAGACAGTAAAGAGTCTGCCTGTGATGCAGGAGACCTGGATTTGATCCTTCGGTTGGGAAGATCCCCTGGAGGAGGGCATGGCAACCCACTCTAGTATTCTTATGTGGAGAATTTCCATGAACAGAGGAGCCTAGCAGGCTACAGTCTGTGGGTTCGCAAAGAGTCAGACACACTGAGCGGCTAAGCATAGCACCGCACGTTAGATCTATTCAGAATTCCACAGTTGTGAGGAGGTTTTTTTTTTTTTTTTTAAAGGGAGCTTACATTCTCTTTTTCCATCAGTTATAATTCTTCAAAACCTTACAATGAACATAGACCCTCACGTGAAAATCAATATTGATACAAATGTATCAAATGTACAAAACTGCAGTATAAATCTCTGGCTGCTAGCATGACAGTGAAAGTAACTTTTAGTGTTTTTTCAGTTTATTAATTTACATTTAAGAAAGCATGACACTAATATCTCATAAATTTTGATGCACCTTGAATATGCACATTAAAATCAGAATAAAATTTTGATACAGTCTTTACATGTACATTAAAATTAGAGCAGGAGCAAATATATTCCTGTGTTACACCACTGGGCATAACTGTTTAAAAGAAATAGGCATTCTTCCACCTAGAAATGGACACATGTTTTACATATATTTGTCTTATGTTTGAAATTAATAGATTTTGTTTTGTATACATGGTACTGTTTGGATAATTTCATACATTATTTTTTTGCTCATAACTGAATTCCAGGTAGATACAGCAAGTGTTAAGGCCTTTAAAAATGAAGGTACCTTGTTTAGATTTATGAAATCACTGGTTGTAAATTTTTTTTTTTTTTTTTTTTTTTTTGGTTGTAAGTTTTTAGTACTGTATTTGACTTGGTATTTGCAGCCCTCTTCTATCCAAATGATAGAATCTTCTTAATAACCTAAGAAATTTTTTATTTTGAAAAGCATTACAGGGAGGTCAGACCGCTTTGTCATAATTTACCTTTTAGAGTGGAATGGGAAGCTTGTTTGGTAAAGTATAGCTGATTTAGGAAAATGACTTTTGCCTGCCATAGAACAGGGAGAGGATGTTAACCTTCTTGCTTAATACAGATTGAAAAACCATTCAAAGAGTAAAGAACAGTGTTGGCCGAATTTTTTTTTGGGAAAAAAAAAATCTCAAGAGCTAGCTGCACTGAAATAAAGTTTATAAATGTTGAATGTCTTAGACTTGCTTTGTTTTTCTTTTTTTTACTCTATGGGAAAAATTAATTGAACCTTTTTTAGCAGAGAGTCAAAAAAAGAAGCAGCAAGATGATTCTGATGAGTATGATGATGATGACTCTGCAGCTTCGACTTCATTTCAACCACAGCCTGTTCAGCCTCAGCAAGGTTATATCCCCCCAATGGCACAACCAGGACTACCACCGGTTCCAGGAGCACCAGGAATGCCTCCAGGTAGCACCTAAGGCCTCTTACTATTTAACATTCTCAAGTCTTCATTGATACAGATTAAAAGTATTAATTTTTCCTTCTTAATTTTTTGTATGTTTTCTTTTTGGTGAAAATTCTTATTTATAGGCATACCTCCATTAATGCCAGGTGTTCCTCCTCTGATGCCAGGAATGCCACCAGTTATGCCCGGAATGCCACCTGGGTAAGAAAACTCTTAATTGACTTGTGAGCTGGTGCCTAGTAGTGATCTTTCTCAGCTTGGGTGTTTACATCAATTAAATGTTACTTTGTGGGGTGTTTTGTTTTGTTTTTTGCTTCTAAAAGGTATGGGCTCTATTAATTATTAAACTTATCTAATAAAGAAATCTACTAATAAATTTAAGGAATATAAATTTGCCTCTGAAGAGAATAGATTTTTGGGTTTTAGGATAAATGTAGGCAGCCATCTGCTTCAATTGCATCTGATGTAATTAAAGTAGTTGGTTGTAGATTTGAGTTTTTGAGATTCAGAACTGTCCATGACACTTTGTAGTTGTGACAGAAGCAAACTCTGTAAATGATTTGTCAAATCTTCAAGAACTAAAATGAATATGAGGTGCCCGTGCTCATCACTTTTACTTAAAAATATTGTTGGATGTGAAAGGTATACAATACACTTTCCCACTGTATTTTGAAAATCACAGTTAGATTTTGATTTTGTCATACATTTTCACAGATTGCATCATCAGAGAAAATACACCCAGTCATTTTGCGGTGAAAACATGTAAGCATCTCATTCATAATGTAATTCAGGAGGTATAATCATAATGTCATTTTTTTGTGTGTTTAATGGTATCTATTCAGTTGACTTCAAAACTTTTCTAACCTTCCTCACTAAAACTTCTAAAATTTGCAAACTGACACAGATCTCTTAAAGGAGGGAACTAAAAAACATCTGAGGAAATAGTAATAGACCCACATAAATCATTTTCTAATTTTGTAGCTGTTTTCCCCAAGCTGCTAAAAGTTATGAGACTTAGTAGAGAGGGTTGATATTTAAGAAAGAGTATATTCTTTTGTGAAATTACATGCTCTATTATGGAAAGTAATTGAATTTTCTTTAATAAAACCTATATATAGAAGTTATTCTGTTTAAGAATCCTAAATCAAAAATTCACAAAACTTGTAATTTTTTAAGTGAATTGGACACTGATATTTGAAGGTGAGCTCTTCTAAGGAAAGGAAAATAAATATGGGTTGTGCTTTTAAGTCCTGGTTTAGTGTTAGGAGCTTTCTACATAAAAAGTAGAGACTGTGAGTTTAGTTTTGGTTATCTTTCATTTTGATGGTAGTTCATGTGTGCCCATCCCCCAAAAAAGAAAACTCTTCACTCCATAGAATACACTTAGTATTTTTTCTTTTTGGAAAAAATCTGACAGCTCTAAAATGGAGGGTTCTGTTTAAGGGGGGAGGTTTTTTGGTTTTGTTTTTGTTTTTTAATTTATATTCTGTGGATATATTCCAAGTGAGACAGAAAGTGATTTTGTTTTCCAGTTAACACATCTTAGATAAGGCCTCTTGTTTTTAAGAAGAGTAAAATATTTGTTCTCAGTAACTTTAAATGTATTAAAATGTTCTTTTAGCAGACACTGAATTTTTTTCCCCCTATTCTACTGGTAAACCAGAGTGTTTGCTGGGCTTTAGGGGATTTATTTTGATAGGATTGTTTTTAGTGTGTTGTATGTTCTTCCACTTTGATAGATTTCAGTATTAGAGGTCAAATTCAAGTCTTTATTGTTGTTTCAGGCTTTTAGCTAGAATATTTTCTAATGTTTTATGCTGTTAATTAACTTTAGTTGTCTCTTGAAATTTGCTTTCTAATAGAATGATGCCAATGGGTGGAATGATGCCACCTGGACCGGGAATACCACCTCTGATGCCTGGTATGCCACCAGGTATGAAATGTTAGACAATTTCCTTTTTAATATGACAGGCATGTTTTATTCTTAAGTTTTTTGAATAACAGATTTATGAGCATTGGTACAATGTGATTTTAAATTTTCTATAGGTTAGCAACTTCTTTTAAAATTACTGTGATTTTATTTGTGTGTGTGTGTGTGTTTTTAAATAGATAGTAAAAGTAGTCTTCAAAGCAACCAGAACGAGTCATTGAGCTTGTGACTTAAAGAGTGGTTATATATATTAGGAATATTTTAGACAAGTAGTGGAGACCCTTAGCAAGTAACAGAAAAATCCAACCCTAAGTGGTAGATTTGGTGACTATGGTAATAAAGAACCCATACTTTCTTAAATTTGCCACTTTGCCAGCCTTAGCTTTTGTCCCTCAGACATGTTACTCGGTAGTTCCAAGATGACTCAGGCAAGAAAGGATGCTTTTATTTCTTTTACTTTATGGCAAAGTAACTTTCCCAGAAGCTCTTAGCCTCTTAGATATCATTTGCCAGAAAAAGGTCTAATGGACCCCCTAGGTACAAGGAAGCCTGCAAATTAATTAAAATACCTTGACTTTTTAGTCTATAATGTGAGGGGATGGGATTTGGTTAGCCCAGGAAATAAGTGCCCCAGAGGTTTCCATGAGACACTCTTGACCTGTTGCCTGGTTTTTTAATCCTAGCATGTTTGATTTGCAGTCCGTAACAGATTCACATGTGCTCAAGTGATAATATAAAAGGAGCAGGAAAAATAAAGCGGCAGCAAAATTTGAATCATAGCTAGCGCAACCATTAATTTTTAGGCAACAGCTTCACATACATTATGATCTGACATAACTTTAGACCTTTAAAGGAATAAAGAAAAATAACCTGTATTCATTTGCTAATGGGAAGTCAATAAAAGTTTGTTACTTTGAGGCACTTGAAAGAACGGCTAGTGGTGCATTTAGGGAAATGTATGTATTATGAGTATATGACCTATTAATAGTTTTTATTGCAGTTTGCATTAGAGTTCTGGAAACATCTATTAGATGATTGAAATAATTCTATATGTTTGAAAATTTTATTGCATTAGTAATATCAATAGGCCTAATTGTTGCTCTGCCTATATATAGGTTTTCTCGTGGTATCTTATAACGTCTAAAAATTTTAAAGAGGAACAAAGTCATATAGAAAGTTGGAGGCAGAGTTGTTCCAAGTGGCAAATATCTACGTTCTCTGGGTTTCTTTGAGTTCAGGAGTCAGGAGTTAGTAACTTTACAGTATAGGGGTTTTTGTTTTGTTTTTAATTGGCTACGAATTTTTTTAATTCTCTGCAGGTATGCCCCCTCCTGTTCCACGTCCTGGAATTCCTCCAATGACTCAAGCACAGGCTGTTTCAGCTCCAGGTATTCTTAACAGACCACCTGCACCAACAGCAACAGTTCCGGCTCCGCAGCCTCCAGTTACTAAGCCTCTTTTCCCCAGTGCGGGACAGGTAAGGCGAAATTCTTGAAAAAGGAGTGCATTAATATTTAAAGGTAAAGTGCAGTTTACTGAAATCCTTCAGTTTGTCATAGGTTATTTAAGTAGTTCCTAATCTTTTTAATATAATTTATTAATTGTACTAAGGAGTGGCCTATTCTCTCCCATGTTTGCACACATTGATTTTCTCTACTCATAAAAGATAACTGAAACCAGAGAATAGTGTTGTATGTTTTTTTTCATAATAGTTAATGCTGGTTATTCTTCACTTCATTAGAAATGAAAATTTAATCTTTGGGAGCGTATGGGAGTGTAAATAAAAATATTAAGAACTCCTCTTTTACATAATGAGCTCTGGGTAGAATGAAACCAAAGACAAAAATGTGAAATCCTGAAACCTGTAGCAAATTATTTTTGGGCTCTTCCTTTAATCTAGAATTGTTAAACAATGTTGCACTGTTGTAGGAAGGGCGTCATTTAATGGATTTTGACCTAGTCAAACTGGTATTTCTACTGTCTTTTTTCTACCGCTTGCCAGAACTCAGAAGCAAAAAATTATTTTATATGTAGTATGTATGTAATGGTTGTTACCCAGTTTCATTCTGAATTAGGCAGGTGTATTTAATTCATTTAGAATTCAAAAGATCAGGATGTATGTTATGTTCTTTATTGTTCACCTTAAAATGATCCATTAGGAAAAAAAAAAAAATGATCCATTAGATGTTTTCTTTTTTTCAACTTTTTCCTATTTGTAGTTGCTAAATTAACAAACATTACTTTTTAAGTGCCTTTTAAAGCATATTAACTTATGTTTTTGAGATTGGGGGTGATCTTTTTTTTCTGAAAGATGTTATTAAACTTTTGGCAAATATTGTTACTGAGAAAATTAAGTAATGCATCATAATTCTCAGTTTAAGGTATCAGTTTTGAAATACCATAGTGCAGAACACCTTAGGTTTAGGGGGAAGAAAAAACTATGGTTAATTAGATTTATTGATATAGAATTAAAGTTTTTTTTAAACTCATACTGTCACTCTGTTTATTGTAAATGCATTAACTGCCTACCTCTCTATATAAAACAGTTTTGATTGCATTGTATTTTGCATTTAAAGAAATGCAATCTATACTGAAAAAAAAAAGTCTACCACATGGCTTATTTTCACCCATTTGTTTGGAGACTTTTCATTGTTTCCTTTCTTTTATGCTACAGATGGGGACACCTGTAACAAGCTCAAGTACAGCTTCATCCAATTCAGAAAGTCTGTCTGCATCTTCTAAAGCTCTGTTTCCTAGCACAGCACAAGTACGCAGGAAGTTGCAGTTTAAAATTGTTAAAATGGCTTTATAACTTAACCCTTTGGACCCTACTTAAAAAATTAATCTTTTCCCAAAAATATAGTATTTAATTTTTTAAAAATAAATTAATGGCTTATAAATCAATGGTATTTGAAAATTTGAACCACATACTAATAGAAAAAAATGTACCCCAAACTCCTATGGCTCTAAAGGGTTAAAAGCATGTAAGCAGTAAGTGCATTATAGTGGCCAATGGTTAGCTTGATGCATGATTAAGCTATTCTGTTTTATGCTGTTTAATGCATCACATATAACATAAGGAAATTTAGTACTCTGCATTTGGTTCTAAAAATTGGCCTAGTTTACATGTTTTAGATGCATAGTGTTACAGAAAGTAACAAATTGATTACTGGTAACTTTATACTTAAAAGCTCTACTGAACCCTTTTGTCCATCATAATCATACAGACATTGTTAATTGAGCGGACATTGTATTACTATATAAAGAATACTTCTGAAGGCCATATCTTTAATGTGTCACCATTGATGATTGTTTATGGTAGGCTTAGTAACTGAAATTTATGCAAACATATTTTTGTATTCTATAATTTGACTTTTTCTTACTTTTTTGTTTGGTAGATCAATTTTTTAAAAAGTAATTTAGAGTAATGAAAATTGAACATATGCTATTTCATGATACAATACAGTATTTCATCAATTAGGAATAATACAAAGCTTTGTAAATTTTTGGTGAGGAGATATATGCTGCCTGAGAAATTACGTAAGCAGTCTCGTTTCTTGTTTCCCCTGCTGTGTTTTAGTTGTGCTTTGATTCAGCATCTTTCATTATTATATGTTATCTTAAATTTTGTGGATTGATCATGATGTTAACTTAGTTTCCATTTAAAATTTTGTCCCTTATTGAATGTTAATGTATTGCTTTTAAGTTAAATTGGTAGTAGATACATTCAGTTTTGAGGTTTTATTGATGAAAGATTGTTTTACAGGCTCAGGCAGCTGTCCAGGGACCTGTTGGTACAGATTTCAAGCCCTTAAATAGTACCCCTGCAACAACTACAGAACCACCAAAGCCTACATTCCCTGCATATACACAGTCTACAGCTTCAACCACTAGTACAACAAATAGCACTGCAGCTAAACCAGCAGCTTCCATAACAAGTAAGCCTGCTACACTTACCACAACCAGTGCAACCAGTAAGTTGATCCATCCAGATGAGGATATATCACTGGTAAGTTGTTTACAATTTTTTGAAAAAGTTTTAATTTGTGTACCAATGGTCTTACTATCTGATTGAATGCTAAGTGATTTTTACCATTCAAATTTATTTTTACCGTTCTAACTTCACAAAACAAAGTGAATATTGCATATTTTGATCTTAGATGCATTCCCCCTCGCCTAACACTATGTCTAAAAGAAGGTAGTGAGTTCGGTTCTTATTCTTAAAAATTAGTTTAGTTGGACATAAACTTGTAAATGAATTGAAGAAGCAGTTAAGTGTGAGATAGAGTCTGCAGATTGCTTACTGTACATACACCTTCTCCATTACACAGTTTCTTGCTGAAGCAATTTATAATTCCTGGAAAGTTGTTCAAACATAACATACTTGAAATATAAAACTAGGTGACGTTTCTTAAGGCATCAAGGTTTTAAGTAGTTGGATTGATTTGTGTTGTGAAAAGGTAATTGGAATGTAAGAGTACATTTAAAAATGATTATAAGGACTTTAGTTTCTTGCCTTCATGCTTAACAACTCTATGTGTTCATATGTTTCACATCTCACATATTTTTATTCCTAGGAAGAGAGAAGAGCACAGTTACCTAAATATCAACGTAATCTTCCTCGACCAGGACAGGCTCCCATTGGTAATCCACCTGTTGGACCAATTGGAGGTATGATGCCACCGCAGCCAGGCATCCCACAGCAACAAGGAATGAGACCCCCAATGCCACCTCATGGTATTCCTCTTTTTACATTTTTTTTTATTTAGTGGCTTTTCTGAGTGTACACATAAAACAAATTTATATGCAAAATGCATTACATTTAAAAGTATGGTGCACAGACTGAATCTTTTTTGTGTGTTTTAAATGTGTTTTTTAGGTCAGTATGGTGGTCATCATCAAGGCATGCCGGGTTACCTTCCTGGTGCTATGCCACCGTATGGGCAGGGACCGCCAATGGTGCCCCCTTACCAAGGTGGGCCTCCTCGACCTCCGATGGGAATGAGACCTCCTGTAATGTCGCAAGGTGGCCGTTACTGATCTTACTTCATCCAGTCTAATAGGTTTGGAGATTAAACCTTTTCTCAACTTGTGCTGTTTATATAGCCAAGCTTCCGTCAATAAGGCGTCATTGTGACTTTAACAAAAACATTATCTTCCCACATACCAGGAACTATTGGACATTTATTTTACATGGGAAAATTTATTTGGAATAATAAAGCAGGAACTTTTCCTGAAGTTGCAATTTATACTGTATGGCTTCTTTTTCATGTTTCATCTAGGTTTTTAGAAGTGAAGTATAGTAAATTTGGTTCGTTATATTGTGAAGGCGCTGGAATTACATGAACATACCACCTTAATAAAGGCAAGTTCTGTAAGCTTACATTGCTATTTGTAAAGTTATGCCTTCACAGCATTTCAGATGCTGTTGGACTTCATGTCCCCAACCTAGCTTGGTGAGGGCTGTAACTGTCTCCAAGTACCTGTACATTGGAAGTCTGAATGTGTAACAATATTTAATGTATTTAGAGTTCCTCATGTTGCAGGGTTTAAGAAATCTGACCCTCCAAGGTCATGTGACTTTTCTGTACTGTTAAACTTCATTGTAATAAAATGAGAGAAAAATTTATGCCTTTTTATTCGTAACCCAGCTGTGGACCACTGCCTGAAAGGTTTGTACAAATGCATGCCAGAGTAGATGTCCACATAATAAAATTCGTAGTTACCAATGCAGTTTTGATATATCATTGGATTCTGTCATTGAATTGTAGGTTGTTCGTTAGCTGCATGTTTTTAACTGGACAGTATATGTGGTATTGTATGTTAATCCTTCAGTTGACAAAAAACTTATATATATATATATATGGGTCATTATATGAGTATGAAATCTTTATATTGTGTCACCTTTCCACCCCCTTGCTGTCAGTACATGTTAGATATAGAGACTTAAAATGTAAATCCTAATATTCCCTTCTTCCTGCTGCTGATGTTTAGAGCCTAGTGCCAGACCCATTCATTTCCTTTAGATTATATTTGAAACTGCGGTACTGAGTGGACCTCAGAAGCTTTTCAGGTGCAAAATTCTAGAAGCTTAGGTGCATGCAGTAATAGCCTTTTGTGCTGTTAATGACTGGTATGTATTCTAAGTGTAATTATGAGAATATAAATGTGCCTCTGTTAAGATGGTTAACAGATGGATTTGAAAATTTTTATTATGTTCCTGGAAGATTTCATTATTTCTTTGATTAAATGGCTGCCTTCTGTTATTAAGCCTAAATGGCTTTTTGCTGTTAACCTTTTCATCCTTGGAAATTTGAATGTTAAAACTCTTCTATGGAGAACATTTCTATAGAGATGACTGCTATTATTCAGTATCTTGAGTTGCAAGTCTAATAATAATAGCTTGTTGACCACTTTTTGGCATCTATTTTTAAATCTTTTGTAGAGTACTTTTATGATTATTTAAGTATCAAATGACCTATACAAAGTATAATTATTAATATTATGAACTCAAGTTTAGTTTTCTTTATAAAGTTAAGACAGCTAAGAAAATAACATTTCTCTATAACCTTATGTGGAGGTGTAGGTATCAGACAGAATCTGAAGTTTTGTTTAAGAAAAAAGTTTAACCATATAACAAAATACTAAAGGATGTTTTAATTATAAAAGAGTCTGTATATAAGTGACAAGTAAAGTCATTGATTTAAAGAAAATGCTAAGTATTACAAAGCTGAGTGCCATTTGTTTTGCTCCAGTGGTGTTATAGCTCCTGTGCTATTTATCACCAGGAAAGCATTTCTTTCTCTACCCCTTTTCTTAACAAACACTTGTCTACCTAGATAGTTTGGAATTATCATATACTTCTTAGATTTGGCAGTACATATATCATACTGCCAAAGAAAGACCTGTGTTGAGAATCTTTAAGGTCAAGATGGCATAATTTAAATTTAGAATTGTTAAATAGGAAATGTTTTCCCAAACCAAGTGTCTCCCAAGCATTTCATGTACAGGGTTATCAACAACCAGGAATGGATGATAGCAGTGGGGCAGAGGGGGCACAAAGAGGGTAAAAATGGGTTAGTAATATTTCAAAAATTTTGCAAAGCTTCATTTGCATTTAATGCAAAGAGAACCAATATATTGAGGTTGCTTTCTGAGATCTATAAGGAGAAAACATTACTGCTTTTGAATAAGGGGTAGAACTCTATAAGTTATTTCAAAGTGTTAGGCACAGCACTTAGACTTAGGCACATCATCTCTTATGTTTGTATGTATATGGCTCAGATGGTGCCCATTTGGTATATTTAATGTATAATTTGTGCATGCATCAGAGCATAATAAGCTTCTAGAACATACTTTTTACCTAATTGCTTCTGGGGTCCATATTATGGTTCAGTAATGAGTGGAACAAATTATGTTGAAGTAATTTTAACTCTTTGACTTAACTTTCTTAAATAATGGATGGAGTTCAGTTTAAGTAAACTTCATCTGCCCTCACAGAAGACAGCTTTGGGGACCCAGTTATATACAAGCAGGCATTGTGATTAACATAATTTAGGAGGTTGTCAGATTAATGAGACTGCCAGCTTTGGCTCTAGCATACATCTGTTGTCACCACTTGGAAAAAAAAAAAGAACCACCATTTTTGTCTGGCACTAGTTTCTATTATGTAGCTTTTACTACTGTATGACAGTAACAAGGCCAGCAGGTGAGGATCAACTTTTGAGTGACTGCTGGAATATCATTTGACTTGAATACTTACTGTCTTAGCAATCTCTCACACATTTACAAATTAGAAATGGGGTAAATATTCTTTGAGCCCTCCTATTCCACTGATCAAGTTACATAATTGAACTTAAACTCAGTTTAATTAAATTTAGTTATTTGTGGGGATGGGGGAGAGTCCCAATAAAAGTATGGACTCAGAATGGAATTACAGTGGACAATAGATTTTTTTTTTAAGAGCTACTCCTTTTTTCCTATGCTTGCTTGATCATTGGGATTTTTTTTAATGCATGTCTTTTAAATTAATTGGGTAATGTTTTTCTAAAATTAAAATTTTCTTCTTCCTATAGCCCTGCCATAGGACAGGCTGAGGCTGAGTCTCAGTGTTGCCCTGTTCAGTCTGAGGCAAGTGGGATTTATTTTATTCCTTATAGGGGCTTTCACAGCTTTATGGCTGTTGGATATTCATGTCCCCAAACTTGCAGCAAGTTTGGTGAAGGCCCCTAAATTTAATTAAATTTAGGGTTTTTATACTCTCTTGGCAGAGAAGGCTCTATATTAATATTCACGTTTGACTGTGGTGTTAATAAACAAAATATTTGACATGTAATTTGTGTTACATAATACTTAACGGCCTCAGTAAAGCTGGTATTACTTGTATTGAACTTCAGTAAATTGACAAAATTTGACATTGTTGATTTGGAGGCTTGATATGTTTCATTCAAATTTTCCCTTTTACTTTTTAGGAAAATCTGACTGGTTATTTTCTCCTCAAACTATTAAATTTAACCTCAAGGATAAGTTTAATCATTAGACATGCCACTGGATAGTGAAATCTGCTTTTTTTAATTGCAAAGTTACGTATTGAAGGTTGAAAAGCCATCTGGAAATGCTTGTGATTTTTAATATATATAAATCTCACCACATTAGAGCAAATGTTAATGTAGAGCCCTGTGAAAAGTGGGAAGATGGTGTGTATGTGTGGTATGTATGTGTATACACTACACATTTGGTAAAAAAGGTTTGGGTATTACGACTTACAGTATGGGTGATTATTTTCAAACAGCCAAACTGAAATTGTATCACATAGTAAAGTTAGTATATTGAACTGTGGTTTTGGAATGATAATTTTGAGTTTCATTTTTATCTCTACTGAGCAATATTTGATGCAATATGCACACACGAAAAGCATCTATGTATGTTTCCAACCAAAAATTGCTTTTATTTGGTTAAGAAAAGTATTTATGTGTATATGTTGTAGGGGGCAAGGGGGAACTGGAAGAGAGGCCAAAACATTAACTTGGATTACTTTTGTTCCTTCCTGTGTTAAAGCCATCGTTCTATGCAGATAGCATTTTCCTCTGAACAGTAACAGTTAACGTATAGTACAATGTTTAGCAAACTCAGGCTTGTGTTTTCTATGTGGTTTTAATTCTTGGAAGCGTAAAGAAATACACATTCAGTGAATTCCAAATTTTCACGTCTGTAACTAGAACATATGCTTTTCTCTGTAACTGAATCATGGAAAGAAGATAACAATGTTCGAAAAAAGAATGTGTCACCACAAAAAAATTCCATTGGAATATTTTACTCCCTGCTCAATAATTGCACCTTTTAAGACTCCTTAGTTGGAGGTGCTTTCTGTTAAAGCCACCACTGCCCCAATATATTGAAATATTCAAGTGTGAAGTTGCTTGTCCCATTTCTAATAGTGACCATTGAAATAATTGAAATATACTCAAGCATATTTGAGTGATGGGGTGGGAGGGATTTTCTAAGGGTGACATAATTTATTGGAGGTGATAAGATGTAGGTTCTTTGAGCTCTGTAGTTCTGTGATTCAGACAAATAACAATTTTAAGAATTACTTAACTCTCAGGTGTCTATCATGTCCACTGGTAAAACTTGGTAAATTACTGAAAGGAAATGTTGAAGTCACTTATTTTCTGAGATAAAATTTTGTTTAAACTGACACTTGTGTTGGTTATGAGATTTTTTTAAAGTAGGAAACATGTAACCTAAAATTTGTGTAAATCAGGTATGTCTTTTTTTTAAGGTGGTATTTATCTACCATATTGAATAACTTTTGTATGTTATTCCAAAATGAAACTGGTTCTCTCTCACTTTTATGGAAGTCTTCTAAAAGAAAGGATTCATTATAAGACTATTGACTATAAGGCAGAGTTTTGTAAGTAAACATTCTCCCAATTATACTTCTGCTTGCAATCCTCATGATTTGAATACTAGTGTAGGTTACTCCTCTCTTAACCTTCTTTTTCAATATTTTATTTTCTGTTACCTGAATCATTTTAATAAATAACCATTTGTTTTTATAGCATATAAATCATCTAACATTTCTGTGTGATTTTTTGGCAAAATAAGCAGCTACTTATAGTGTTATGCACGTATTGGATATTCACAATTTTGTGGTTAAAATATCTCCAATATTTCCAAGTGTTTTCATGTTTTTACTTGGCATTTTGTTGGAAAATACAGCTTTTAAAAGAAACTAGATTCTTCAGTAAGGCTTGGAGAAGAATTGCTTTTTTATAAGCATTGTTTTTCCTGACCTAGGTTATACACTTCTGCATAGTAATTTGGCCATAAAAGGAAAAACCTTTCATTTTCTTCCGAACTCAAAAAAGAATAGTTTGAAACTCTTAAACTAGTTTGAAATTATTGAACCCTTTCTCTTTAAACTTAATTAATCTCATGTACTCTCAGGGGAAATTATACTAGTCAGGATATAGAAGTCAATTTAAGGTAGAAATTGGAGACCCAAAGTCGATCTTCACTGAAGCTAGTTTGAACTATTTATTTCTGTTTGACGCAAATTGAACTTTAGTATTGTAAATGAAGACTGGTTCATAGGTAGGTTCTTTAGGAGGCAAATAACCACCAGCTTTATTAAGAAAATATGTTTGTGTATTGTAATTTTTGTCAAATTAACTGTAGAGAAAATACATGTGAGTAAACTGTTCTAACAATTGATTACTTGGATCTCAGCCATTAATTCCAAATACTGTAGTGCTATGTAAAGTTGTGATACAGCACAGCTTCAGTAATGTGCTGTGTTGGGTCAGGGGTTTTTGTAATGCTTTGTGTGTAAAAAGGGGGAAGTACTTTATTGGAATTTTCTAGGCCTTGTGGCATTCTTACTGTGTCTGGGTTTTATTTTTTAACCATTATCATAGTTAAGAATTGTATGTTTTGGTTTAATTGTATGTTCAGTTTTGGTTTAAATATAAGTAACTGGCAGTGAAATTCATTGATGCCCAGCTTGGATAAAAATGAAGAATGTTGTTTACCCAGCTTACTACACAAGAGACCAGTAGTGATTATTTGGGAGAAGCCATTGTATAGTGTTGTTAGACTTTTTTAAGATGTAAATGTAACAAAAAGTGACAGCATTCTGGCCTTGGTTTACATTCATTATGAAAGATTTCACCAGATCATTTATTACAGTGTAGCTTGTTAACATTTTATTCATAAATAGTTTGGTGGTCAGTCAAAGATGAAAATAAACAAGATTTGCTGCATCATTTCCCAGTTTCTATTAATAAAACAAGGCTGCCTAAGTACCCAAGTGGACCAAGAAAAGAGTTCCTAAGTTTCTGGACGTCTGAGTTAGAAAAATGAGATATTTTAGTTATTGAGCAGAGCCTTCCCTTTTAGTTACTAGCTTGTTACTATACTTGTAGGAGAAGCAATAGAATTTACTTTTCTGCCCAGGTTCTTAAAATTGAAAATCTTCAGTATAAGGAAATGAAATCAAGTATTTTAAAAGTTGAATTTTAAAATATCCAAGTTTACCCTTTTAGAGTAACCCGTGTTTTCGTAGTACACATACCAAAATAGTTTATTAAAATTGAGATGTAGCCAAGAGATATACAATATTAATAACTCATTCTCATAAGATCACTCTAAATTTAATAGCCAACATAAGGTAATTTTTTAAGACATAGGGAAAAAAATTTTTAACTGTATTAATGTCAGACTCTGAGGAAATTTTATGCGCATTGACTTTTTAAACTGAATTGAACTCCTCAGTTTAATACAATTTGTGTTTTTGTTAACTAGCAGCAGAATTTCAGCATTTGCTACTTACTGGTAGAGAAGAAAAATCCCACAGCCCTGCCAGTACAGGTTAGTTTAATCTGTAAGTACCTGATGTTCCTATTTTTTTCAAACATATCCATATAACCCACACAAGGAAGAAAGCTGTGCAGTTATTAAATGTGAGTATAATAGAGATCATTGAACACTTTCACACACACAACATTTGGGCCAAAGTAGCTGTAGGTTCGCTCACCTTAGCTGTAATAAAGGTGTAATACTGCTCCTTTATTATCTGGTTATGACTGAACCTAAGTAGATAAATTGTACATAGGAGGAAGACAGTGGAAGTTTCAATTGGCTGTATGCTCATGTTGGTATAGAGAGTGTAGGTGTTTGGCTTCAGGGTCTCCTACTTAAGCCACTTCTGTGGTGGAATTCATACTTTTTTAACTTTTTAACAATATGAATCAACAGACAATAAGTCACATTTCCTCACCTCTAGCAGTGATAAGCTAGAAAATGTTTTTATCTTTTTTGTACACTATAACCTATTCTGTTGGTGTACCACCATTGTGGGTTTGTTTTATTTTGAACTAAGAGTAATTTTTTAATGACCAAATGAATGCTGACTATCAGGAAATCTAGACAGGTTTCTTTGTGCATTCCTTTTGAGGGGCAGTGAGGACATATCTGTTTGTGAAAGTTACATTAAAGTTTTTGTTAGTTTCATTAGTTCTACCAGGATTCATTGTCAACTTGAACCATCCTTCAAAGATTTCCTTTAAGCTTTAAATATTATGCTTTTGTGTTAGTAAAAATTTTAAATACTGAGGAGAGAAGAAGAAAGTGTACAATTTAGTTTATACAAGCCTGAACCATTCTCCAGTCTATGGCTTCCTCTTCACCTTAAGTGTAAAGTTATATAATAATGGGACAGTGTTCGTAAAACTAGCTGATCTTTTATTCCTATTAAACGGGGATGGTGATAAGCCACTGAAAACAGATCATCTCAATGTTAATATGGAAGTCATGTTTTCAGTTAAGTGTTTTAATGACCTTGATTTATCAACTGATAATATTTTTTATAAGATATTCACTTGGCTTTTTATATATAAAATTGCCTAAGGGCTTAAGTTTCATTGCCTTTCACAGTTTAATCTGTATAAGAAATGGTGTAGATACAGTGGAAATGGTTTTCCTTAAAACCATCTCTTTAAAGCTGCTTTGCTGGTGAGTACTTGCTATTTTATACTTCTATATATTACTCTTTTTCTAAAGTTGGACACTTTGATGGCAGTGTCTTGAGTTTCTGTGTTCTTCAACTATTATCTGAATCAAGAGTGTTAAGGTGATTAAAGTTTCCTACAGATTTTTTTGTAGTTGACAGAAAATTTTTTTCTCAGTGCTTTTTGATTGCCATTTTGCGTAGGTATAAAATTTAAAGACCAGAATTTCTGTCCAGCGATTCCTGAACAGTTAACTGAGAGTAGAGTTAAGGAAAGTTTGCCCAAAATGGTCATGCAGACTAATCACTTACACAGAAGTCTCTGAGTGAAGCTTGAAAATTTCAAATGTACTCTTAAGTCATTCTAACCTTGCATGAAAAGCTTTGGTTGGACTACTGATTTCTGGGACTGTGTATACCAGTGGAAATTAGCCTGAGTATATTTCTAATTACTTGATCCCTGTTTGATCATTGTAACACATGGATTTTTTTTTTCCCCTTTAGCTTTTAGTCACATCCTAGCTAATGTCAGTATATGCTAAGGATGTTTTTAGATTGTTTTTCCTGCTGTGATCTTTGTAAGTCAGTAATAAAGAGGCATCTCTTGCTTTTTAGTATGAAGAGTGATAATCTTCTAAAACCTGAAAATTGATATCTGAGTATGTGATAATGGTGATGTATTGTTCTAGATAAGCACTAAACAAAGTGTGGACCCTCAATTGATGTCTTTAAGATTTAAAGTGAAGTATATTTCTAAAGAACTCTGTCCTTTCCTAGCAAGGATAAGCAGATGCTGAAAAGTCGGTAAGTATGTAACTTTAAATGCATGTAATAGTTATGTGAATAAATAGCTAAATTTCCATGGTTAAGGTAATATCTAGACATGAACAAGAATTCTTGAATATCCTTTGCGACTTAATGTGTCTAGCACTTTTACAAATTTGTGTGCACACTGATTAAATTGAAAGGTTCCTTACTTCTTTGTCTCTTTTGTTTTTATTTTTATGGTGCTTTACTAATTTCATATTTCACACTTTTTTCAGAGTAGAAATAAGTGGCGGGTAAAGAATATCTTCAAGGAAGAATTATTTAAATGTCCCCATCTTAAAACCCAGTGATGACCTTCTGTTTACCTTAAGGCTTCTGTTCTTTCAGCTCCAGTTAGATCCGACAGATAATCAAAAATGGGAATGAAATCTTTGTGCTCTTTCTGGAGTATTGTGGGAATCATTGTATAATAGTAAAATGTTACTTAAGGCAACAGTGGATTTTCAGGGAAGCAGTGTTTTTTAAATGAAGAGAGAAAGGTGGTGAGATTTTGGAATCTCCTCCCTGGTACACCATTGCTCTTAATAAAAAGAGGGTAAATGGAGGTTCAAGGGAAAACATTGAATTGCTGCAGCAGGGAAGGTGATTTACATCTGAACACTGTGTCTGCTTTCCAAAGTGATATATAGCATTTTGTGATATGGTGCAAGATCTCAAAGGGGTGGGGAAAACAGGTGGGTTCCCTCCATTCTGTCTCCAGGCTTCACTCCAGCACTGTACTGGCAAGGAGGGAAGTGAAGAAGAGCAAGTCATACAAGGGATATGATGGTAAGAAGAACCTAAACAAAACAAAGGAGGATAAATGCTAGTCCATGTATATGATTAAATGGTCTAGCTAAACAACTTTTGACTGGTAGCATAATTTTTAATCTAAGTAAATGAACTTAATGATTTAAAAGTTGTGATTTAAATACTAGCTTAGAATTTTTACTGACTTTTATTTATTTATTTTTTTCCTGACTTTTAAAACTAATCAAAAAAGGAAGACGCTAGCAATTAACACTAGGATTTGCAGGGCAGGGGGGAGGTGGGTGGGTATTTCTAAATTAAAGCTTTCTTGCATAAGTAATAGTGCGATTTGTTGCCTTGGGGTACCACTTGAAAGCTAGAGCATAAGAAAAATGAAATGGGTGACCACATTTATAGTGTTTATATTAAATTTTAGCCTACTGGTAGGGTTTGAATGGAAGAGGTGATCCCAGATATATGTGTGTGGAACCATATAATTGGAGCTCACAAAAAGCCTTGAGTTTTTGAGGGTTTTTTTCCTCCCCTCTTGAGTTTGTCTGGAAGTGTTTGCAAGGCTTTGAAAAAGCCAGAACTACCATTTGGAAAATGGTACTTTATTTTCAGATATGAAACAAGTTTTGGGTTGGATCTTCATTTAAAGGGGGAAGGATTTTTGCTTCTGCATTACTAAAAGCAAGTGTCTTTTTATTCCATGGTAATGATTGACCATTAACATTTGAGTGTCTGTTGTTTACAAAGATTAATAAAATTTTTCATTTCTTGACTAATGATACTTGTCTGAGCCCTATTTATTAAGTTGTATCCAGAACAGATTATACTGAGAATGAATTATACTCATCAGCTGTCCTGAACAGGTTTTGGTGTGCCTTGGGAAATGGAATCCACAGTTACTAAATATGAAATGTTTATTGGAAGAAAGTATTTAAATGGTAAATAAGTTTTAATATTGTGGGTATGGAGTAATCGGTGGTGGTTAGGTTGAACAAGTAGATGGAGCCAGAAGTAGCATAGTGGTTTAGGCTATGAGCATAAAATTAAACCTTGCAGTCCCATCCATCTCCATCATTTAGTAGTAGCTAACTTGACCTTGAGCAAGTAGCTTCTCTAAAGTGATGGTAATAATTTTCCTAGGCTTTTGAGAAAAAGTTACTGTAATAGAACTTAGCCATGTCTACCAGACCAGTGGAAATGGCAAGGTGTTAGGGTCTAGGTATAGGCAGTTATTGAAAACCTAAAACTTATGAATGCATATGAATGTCTATTATATGCTTGGATACTCTCCTGTATACAGGTAGATAGGAGATACATCCCAAAAGGGACCTTGGAGCTTAGGGTTTAGGAAGCCAGCCCTTGCAAAAAAGTTTTGGGTGAATGTTAAAGGCAGAAGGAACAATAGGTGCAGAAATAGATGGGAAAGCTTAGCCTCTTGGAGGAACAAAAAATGAAGTGCGAGTGGTGGGCTGGGACCGTGTTTGTGGAGACTGGAGAAGTAGGTAAGCCAATCACAGATCATGGTTTGAATTTTAGTCTAGTGAAAGTCATTGAAAGACTGAGCTGGTGAGTAGTATATATGACTTAAAAGCCCATTCTAAGGTGTGTGAAGGTGGGGGGTGGGGTTGGCATTATAGGGACTAGTTAGAAGGCAGGAACCTACCTCTAAACAGAACTCTAAAGAAACTGAAGTTACGAATTGCTATGGCTGGATAATCCCTGAAGAAGTTAGATTATTCCGAGCCTAAGCACAGAAGAGTTAAGATTGGATAGTTAGCATGGTTTAGCCCACACCTGACCTTTCATTTAGGAAATACTGAGAATCTATAAGGCATTGAGAAAGCTTCTGTCGTCTTGGTTTTAAGGATAAATGATAACACAAGAAAGTGAAAATGCCCTCTGAGGAAATTTGAAGGATGGTAATTCCACCTGCCTTGTGTCTGGGAAAGAGGTAGCATTTGAACTAGGTCTTGAAGAATTATTAGGGTTTGGGCAAATTAAGAGTATTAGGGGAATGCCTGGAAAATATATATCAATATGGAGAGGAATGTGAGTAAGAGAATGAGATAAAGTAATTTGAGATAAACATAAAGGTTGCTGAATGCCATGTTAGGGATATGCATCCTCCTAGGAATTGAAGTGCCTTTGTTCATTACTGATGAGAGCTGTGGTTCTGTACTACTCTCAGAAGCAACTTCTCCCAGATCACCAGACGCTGCCACCATTTTTCCATTGCTGCTATTGTCATGATGTGGAGTACTAGGGCTCGAGAACCGTAATTGGGCCAGACCACTGTTGACCGAGTTAAAAACTAGAATTCCTTGCTTTTCTCCAGGGCTAGCTTAAAATGTTTTGACAACACTCTGTCTCACACCTTTACTTGGTCATCTTCCTGTAAATACCTTGACTTTTTCTAGCAGTTTTAAGTAGCAAGGCATTGCTCTCTCACTTCAAAAGCTGTTGTGAAAGTGAAAGTCCCTCAGTCCTGTCTGACTCTGCGACCCTGTGGGTTGTATCCTACCAGGCTTCGTCCATGGGATTATCCAGGCAAGAATACTGGAGTGAGTTGCCATTTCCATTTCTCCAGGGGATCTTCCTGACCCAGGGTTCGAGCCGAGGTCTCCCACCTTGCAGGCAGACGCTTTACTCTGAGACACAGGGAAGCCATTTATGCCCATGTAAATCCTATTTCGTATAACTGAACTCTTAATCTGAACTTTTAACTTTTCTGGAAACTGGTTTTCTGTAAAGGTACAGAATTGAGTGTGCTATTCTTCCAGATTATCTGTACCTGGAATTTGAGAGGTAGAATCAGTGACTGAAAGAAACCATTATTTTACAAATACATTGGTTCCATGGCTTACTCCTGTGATTTACTGACTCCTTAAAATTCTCTTTTATTGAAGTCTGGCACACTAGTAAGTGCTCAATAGTTGGGTTGTTTGGGGGGATTTTTAGTGTTTTTTTTGTTTGTTTTTGAAGATAGAGGTCTGTGATTTTTGTCTTTTCTGAAATTTTTGTCACCCAAGAAAGGCAGGATTACAATTTTTTTTTTTACTTCGATTGAGTTGGTACAGTATTTTCTTGGTTGTCAAAATACTCATAGCTTTGGTTCTTTGAAATATCTGTATTTGTGATATGTGGAAGAGCATGATATATAACTATGATCTTAATTACATAAAAGTGGATGCTTAGCTGTGAAAAGACAAAAATGATGTCAATGTCCTTTGACAAGGACACATCAAACTTTAAAACCTTAGAAAACCAAAAAATAGTCTCTTAACATTTAGGCTTTAAATTAAAAATAAAACCTTAGAAAAGACATTCTTTGAAGAATAGTGGTTATACTGACATACTACTGAAGACAGTCACAATTTTGCAGGTCGGTGTCTAATAGTGTATAGTAATACTATGGATATATTATTTATGTGGATGTAACAAAACCATTTCAACCTTCACTGGGCCCATGATGCTGTGAAGAAATTCTGTGTAAGAACTTCTTTTCCACTGATTGGTTCTATATCTCTTCAAATCCTTGTCAGCTTTGCCCTGCTAGCACACAGGCACTTTTTTCGTGGTTTTGCTTCCTAATTCATGAAGAACATAAAAAGCTTTAACTTTTAGATACCATGTCAGTGAAAGTTGCTCAGTTGTGTTGGACTCTCAGACCCCATGGACTATACAGTCCATGAAGTTTTCCATGCCAGCATACTGGAGTGGGTAGCTGTTCCTTCTCCAGGGGATCTTCCCAACCCAGGGATCAAACCCAGGTGTCACACATCGCAGGGAAATTCTTTACCAGCTGAGCCATGACGGAAGCCCAAGAATACTGGAGTGGGTAACCTGTCTCTTCTCTGGCGGATATTCCTGGCCCAGGAATTGAACCGGGGTCTCCTGCATTGCAGGTGGATTCTTCACCAGCTGAGCTACCAGGGAGCCCTTTAGATATCTATAAGTAATCTGTATTTGTACTCTTTATCGCTTTGTATTCCATATTCAATTCCTTATGGCTAATGTCATTTACTATGGAGTTCTGTGAAGTGTGTGTGATTCAGAGCAGTTCTAGGTTTGCAGTAATTGAAAGGGAGGTATAGGCATTTCTCAGAGGCCTTCTGTCCCAGTACCAACAAAGCCTCTCCTGTCGTCATCGTTCACCACAGTGGTGTATATGTGTGTGTGTGTGCCATGAATGCCGATACACTGATACATCATAACCACCCAAAGTCTGTAGGTCTGTAGTTCACCATAGGTTTCACTCTAGGTGTACTTTTTATGGGTTGGAATAAAAGTATAGTGACATATCTATCATTGTAATATACAGAATATTTTCACTGCCCTAAAAATTCTCTGCCTATTCATTTTCTCTGTGTCCACCCCTAGCAATCAGTAGTCTTTGTTTTCATACTTTTACCATTTCCAGAATGTCATACAATTGGAATGATACAGTATATAGACACTTAAGTTTGAGTAAAACGTGTGTAAGTTTCTTCCATGTCTTCGTGGGGTTTTTTTTGTTTGTTTTTGCTTTTGATTTTTTTTTTTTTAGTGCTGTGTAAAACACTCTGTTGAATGTACCACAGTATATCCATTCACTTACTTACTGAAGGACATCTTGGTTGCTTCCAGGCTTTGATAATTACGAGTAAAGCTGCTATAAGCATCCATGTGTAGGATTTTGCATTGACGTTTTCAGCTCCTTTGGAATAAGTATGAAGAGATGTAATTGGTGGATTGTACGGTAAAAAGTTTTCTAGATGCATGCCAAACTTCCAGAGTGGCTGCCATTTAGCATTCTCACCAGCAGTGTATTTAGGTTCCTCTTGCTCTGCATCCTTGACATTTGGTAGTATCAGTGTTCTGGACTTTGGCTGTTAAGGTCTTTGGACCATTTTTAAATTGAGTGGCTCCCTTACCTGAGCCAAGATAGTGAAGGACAGGAGCCTGACATGCTCCTGAGGTGCCATGGGGTGGCAGAGAGTCACAGACACAACTTAGCAACTGAACAATAACAGCAGCTGCTTTTCCCGGTTCTTATTTAATGACTCTTCTTTTCCCTCAGGATAAAGCCTGAATGATGGGAGGTGGCATAAATGATAGACATCAAGAGTGATACTCGGGTTTTATTTTCATAAGCAGACCCTTGCTTATCTTCCTAGTTTCCCTTTTCCCATGGTAGTCAATTCAAACTCTAAATTCTCTCTTTCTGAACACCCTTTTCCTCTTGTCTTTGTTCATGTCCTTATCTTTACACTTAGCAAATTTTAGTTTAGAGGTTATTTCCTCTTATAAATCCCTGAGCCTTCCTGACCTTCATATATGCTTTCATTAAACCAAGTACTCAACCATTAATGTTGCCTACGTGGACAGGACTGCAACCCCCTTGAATGCAGGTATGTGTCTTGTTCATTACATCCCCAAAACCTAAAATGCTGCTGCATGGTACTTAAAGAGAGGCACTAAATTGCTAATTTTAATTAGATTTGCCATTAGTGGGTTAATTTTGTCAGAACGGAAGCAGTCCAGATAGACATGTGCCTTTATCTGAGCATTGTGTAACTTTAATCTGACTCATCTGTTCCTTTGAGCAAGAATATTTTTTTTCCTTTAAAGCAGGATCTTTAGAAGGTATTTATTTGATTGGCTAAAGAAAAACCCTATCCAACAGTAAAGGTCTCTTGGACAAAACTGAGAAACTGTAATTTGTGCTTTTTTCAGGAAGATGGGAAAGATATTTTTAGAAGTAACTTTTCCTGTAGGATGTCTATCAGAACATTAAAAAATTCCCCTTTCCTACATGGTGAAAGATTAGCTCTAGTTTACAGGAGAGGCTGGACTAGGGATTGCAAATTAAAATGCCTAGAAGAACCAGATACATAGTGAAATGAGATGAGCCAATTGCAGAGTGTCGACGTTATGACCCTTGAGGTTTATGCATGTGTAATGTTTGATCAGGGTTGCCAGATGTCACTTTCCTGGAAAAGTGAGAAATATTTTTGAATTTGGCAAAAAGATAAAAAACTACTGTGAGCCAAACACACCTGCAGACTAGTTCTGTGGGTCACCAGTGTGGGACTTCTTGGATGGAAGCTGATATTTGTGGAGATCTGCTTAACAGCTGTCAATACCAAGAAACCCAGATAGTCCCAGAGTGGAAGGTTTGGCCAAGAAACACATGATCTGTCCACATGATGGAGTGTGATGTCATAACAAAAGTGAATTACCAATAATTGGCGACTATGACCCAGCTGCAGATGATAGATGGGAATAAATACCAAAATTAGTGTTCAGCATCAGGATTTCAGTTCCTGGAAGGGTTTTGGGTGCAGTGCATTAGTACCCTAAGAGGGTTGAGAACACAAAAGTAGAACCAGAACAACCAGAGTGAATGTGTTTTGGTGAAAGAAAGCAAATCTTGGAAACAGTCATAATAAGTAAGTATATTACCTTACTGTTTGAAAGAAGTTATGCCTTTGATGCATAGTGCCTGGCACATAGTGGACAATAAATGTTTGTTAAATTGAGTATGTTCATCTCTGATCTTGTCAAAAAAATCTCTGATCACCATCAGGATATTGACACATGTACCTCAGATCTCTTTGTCTCAATCAGTAAACAGTGTTGAGGTGAAAAAACACTTCCAGAAGTTCATAATTAACAGCATGTAATTTTCTACCTGATCCTTGGAAATTGATACAGAGTTCCTACTATTGCTTTTTTCAAGAGTAAATTTTTGTTTGAAGTGTTGGGTATCACTTTTCAAAAAGTCTAATGTGGATCAAATGAAAAAGTAGTAGGGGATTTCCTTGGTGGTCCAGTTGTTAGGACTTGGTGCTTTCACTGCCGTGGGCCTGGGTTCAATCCCTGGTCAGGGAACTAAGATCCCACAAGCTGCATGGTGTAGCCAAAAATTAAAAAGCAGTGTTCCCTGCCCCACCCCAGTCACAGTCCCAAGGAAAAATTACTTTTAATAGTGTTTCATTTGGGTTCCCCCAAGTATATGTAAAAAACATCCTTCTGCTATTGACATAAATGTTAACATTTGTTGATTTCTACTCATAGGTAATGATTTAGCTCGTCTCATATTTGTAGTTCTATCACTTTGTTCCACTGGTTGTTACCTCTGTAAAATCTTTATTCCTTGTTCCATCAATTAAAAACAGTATCTAAAAAAAAAAAAAAAACAAAACCCAGTATCTCAATCCCTTAATAACATAAGTATATCATCATTACTCTTCCATTCTTTTTCTACCTTTCATTTTTTTACATGTATACTTTCTGTAGTGTCAAGGCTCAGATATTTGCATTTTGTTTTATAAACAACATGTTTTGTGTATAGATTGATTTTAAAATTAGAAATAGATTTCTTGTGACTGTAAATACTACTCAGAAGGCCAAGAGGTGTAAATTACATTTCCTTTCCAGTAAAGTTTTTTGTTTTACCTGGAGTGGGTCAGTCTGTCCCTGTGTGTGTGTCTCTCTCCCCCTTTGTCTACTTTATTATATCTGTTGGTTATTAGCTTTTGAGGACAGTGTCAACCTTTGGAATCCCCCCTCCTGTTTTTTTCTTGTGTGCCTTTTCTAAGAAAAGTCCATCATGTAGTATTTTAAAAGTTTGCTTGCAAATCCTGGATGCTTTCTGAAAGATGTCTTCATATTAGAATTGAGAATTCCCAGCCTCCTCTCATGTGACAAGTGCTGTAAAGCCATGTTAACCTCTTTGTTTTGACAGGAAACTGTAAGCCCACAGCAGTAAGGTTATGTCAGAAAAAAGTATTTTGCAATGTCTTGTGTATATGTATCTAGGACATCTAAAGCATCTAGTTGAGAAGTATAATCCAGTGGGAAAATGGGCAAAGGATATCAACTGACACTTCATGAAGAAGACTGGAATGATCAATAGATATGAAAAGATGACTCAGCTTCACTAGTAGTCATAAAAATTCAAGTTAAAATAGTAGAATATAATTTCAAAAGCCTGTATCAGTTTGGCAGAAGTTAGGGTCTGATGGGCTTCACAGGTGGCACAATAGAAAGAATCCACCTGCCAATGCAGGAGATGGAAGAGACGCACGTTTGGTCCCTGAGTTGGGAAGATCCCCAGACCTAGGAAATGGCAACCTACTCCAGTGTACTTGCCTGGAAAATTCCATGGACAGAGCCTGGCGGGCTGCAGAGAGTAGGACGTGACTGAGCACACACACAAGGTCTGATGATAAAAATGTTGACAAAGAGGTGGAACAGCATCTCGTGAACTGCAAATGAGAGTGTGTTTCATTAGTATACATATTCTGGTGTTGTAATAAAAATCCAACTATAATATGGTTTAATAAAGTGAGAGTTTTTCCTCTCATAAGAGTCCCAAGTATAGGGCTGATAAGAGTATTTGTAACACAGGCTCTTTTCTGTCAACTTTAGTAGGTACCTTTATTCTTTGGTTTCATGATAGCTACTTCAGTGTGGCCATCATGTCCATATACCAGTTAATAAGGGGGAAGGTCTGTTTCATCTTTTTAAAGATGTGGCCCAACTTCTGTTTTACATGTTATTGGCCAGGACTTTGGCCCATGGCCACAGATAGTTACAAGAAATGATAAGTGATAACTATTCTCGTCAGCTGTGTATCCATCTAAAATTTGGAGGATCTGTTATTAAAGAAAGAATAGAATATTTTGGACCTCTACAGATGTTGCCACAGAGAAACTAGTTGAAAGCAATTTGGCAAGATTATCAGTAAAGTTGGAGATGTACATATTCCTAGATCTACCACTTGCACTTCTAAATCTGTGTCGTATAGAAAGCAGATGTGTACACAAGGAGATGCACAGAAATACTGTGGTATTATTTATAACTGAAAAACTTGAAGCAACTGAATGTTCATCAATAGAGGAACAGATCATTTGAATATAGGTAAATACAAAAAAAGTACAGTTAAAATGAGCTGTCAACATGGATAAATATAATGTGTGATATGAAGTTTTATAAATATATACACAATATTATGGCAAATAATGTTGGAAACATGCAACACTATAATATTTTTTCATACAGATATGTGTAACAGAAGTATAGAGACCTGCATGGGAATGGTAAATACCCAAAATAGGGTAGAAGTTACCTCATGTTGGGGATGGGGGTAAACAAAGTGCTTCAACTGTTATCTGTTGTGTTTTATTTCTTAAAAATCTGCAGCAAATACAGCAGAATGCTAAAGCTAGGTGGTGAATATGTGGATATATATGTTTGTAATATTTTATAAGAAAATAGCACATGTTTTCATAGAGCTCACAGTCCAGTGGAAGAAACAATGTTTTCAGCGATGTAAAATGTGGTGTAATAGTGTGGTGTGCAAAGGGCTGTAAAAATAGAAGTGGATTATTTCTTAACTCAGCCTGGCAGTGGTTGTTGAAGAGAGAAGACTGGAAGTGATACCTGAGCCTTGAAGGATGTCGCACAGAGAGTAGATGGAGTGGGAGAAAGGTAATCCATTGCAGAGAGGACAGCATATAATAATGGCTACAGTTTGCATGGCAAACATTTATCTCATGTCTAAATGAAAAAGAAAATTCATCTAAGCAATTCACAGCTCTCTGTCTTTTAGGTAATCCAACCACCATCTACCATGAAAAGTGAACTCAGAAGTTATAAAATTTCAGAGGTGGAGCTTTCCAAAACTCTTACAGACAGCATTCAATAAACATCAACCAAAAATTAACTGTTAAAATACAGGATCCTATGGAAATTTAGCCTATGGTATCACATCTAAGAGTAAAGAATACAGGCCTCACAAAGTTCTTATGCAGTCTGTTTTTGCAGGAGTAAGCAGTGTTTAAGTGTAGCTGATCTGTATAACTAGAGATGTCAGTTTGGCCTGCCAGTGCAGCTTCTGGCTATGTTTCCTAATTAGAATACCAGTAGACCACCCAGAGACTGCGTTCTTGATTAGCACCTGGATTATAGTTTAACCTAAATAATACATTTAACCACATTGCAAATACTGAAATATTTTAAAGTAAATTACAAACACTTTTTTCTTGACTTCATCTGGCCATCCTTAATTTTTTTAAGTATAAGATGCCAAAAACACCAATAAAGTGTATTTGTATTTCAATACTCAAGTACTTCCTTGAGGATTTCATTATGGTAAAGTTAGAGAATGGGTAAAGAATATTTGGTACTTGTCTATTATTATTATATCTTCTGTTTTTTTTTTTTAATCATTAAAAATGTGACTGGAAAAAAATGTGAGTTTTTGCTGGCAAGTGTTCTTTTTTTATGTCTTTTTCTGTTTGTTCGTTTTTTTCCCCCCCTCTTTGGGGAGTGTTCTTTCTTATGAAACATAAGAGTCTTATTTGGGGGTTCATACTCAGTGGCTGAAAACCTAGGTAATAATTTTTTACCTTAGTTATTATGCAAAGTGAAGCTTTGCTCTGATACTTAAGGTATTTTTCAGATTTAGAATTTTATTTTCAGTGTACATACTTATTATCAAAAGCAGTTCACAATTTGGAAATGAAATATACTGTGTACGTATGATTTTTGTATTGTAATATGCCTCATCAAGTTGGTGATAAAGATACTTCTGTAATAGATACTGTGTATCATCTTATATAAATTTCATCAAACTAATTATATTTTTAGATAAAAATTAGTACAAATTCTAGACCAATGTATTCTTGACCAAGAACATTCAGACTTCTTGTATTACTGAAAAAAAATTTTTTTTTATGATCTTTGTTTTAGGGATAGAGACAGAATTCTGATTTTCATTCAAAAATGTTTATGAGCCCCTTTACACAGTTAAAAGCTAAATTTGAGGTGTTTTGTTTTCACCTAAAAAAAACTTAGAAAAGGTGGGTAGGTAGTAGTCAAAAGGGATACAAATATTAAGAGCTTTGATATCTACAAAATGAAATCTTTGTTAGGGAATTTACTTGAATATTTATCCATATTGCCATTATTCTGCTCTTGTTTTTCCTGGGCCTCTTCACATATGATCTCTTTGGATTGCTTCTCTGATCCAACCTCAGTGTTTTCTCTCTTCAATAAGGAACTATTAAGAAACACTCTAGTGCTGGGAAAGCTCTAGTCCTAGGAAACCCAAGGTATCTGAATTGGTTCTTCCCAGCTCCCTGCCGGGAAAGGGAGACACATTAGCTTGTCTTTTAGTTTAAGCTTAGCAAGGTAGGAAGTTTTACATTTGGATTCAGAACTGCTATATCTGATTTGAAGATTGGAATGTTTTTATTATCCTGCTTAAAAGTACTGTCTTTGAAGACCCATAAGATATAGAATTAGAAGGCACCTTAAAGATCATTTTACAGAGATGTAGAGAGATGAACTGCTTGAAGCAGCTATTTCAAGTACGTGTAGGATGGGGCAAATTAGAACCTGTAGCCCACCCAAATTAGTAGCAAGTGTTTTTTTTTTTTAATTATTTATTCATTTATTTTGGCTGTGCTGGGTTTTCTTTGTGGCACTCGAGCTTAGTTGCCTCTTAGCATGTGGGATCTTAGCTTCCCAAACGGATCTATTGCACCTGCGTCCCCTGCATGGGGAGGCAGAGCCTAACCACTGGACCACCAGGGAAGTCCCCGCAAGTGCTTCTTAGTTCTTTAAAAATATATTTTAGGCTACCATTTCTTTAATATGACTTTTTTTTTTTTTGCTGACTTTTAAACATACATATGTTTCTCACTTTGTGGTCTTGTTTATTTAAAATTCTTTCTAGAAGTAAAGGAGAGGGTTCCCATGATGGTATGACATTTTTCCTCTTTATACTGGTAATTTGTAATGCAAGTTTCTAAAACTTTTTGTCATCACAAACCCCTTTTCATTCTAGATGTTTTCCTTAAAATTTTGTGCATTTGAATTTTATGAAGAGTTTCCTACCTTCCTGAAAATGAACCAATTTATTATACTTCACACACCTTCAGTTTTTTCATTAATTAAACTTTGTATGCCACTAAATGACATCTAGAAATTTCCTTTTTCCTCTCCAACTTAAATAGTGCTGTACTTTTTTTTTTTTGGAAAGAATTTTTTAAATACCCTTATCTACATACCATACAACTTACCCATAAAAATTGTACAATTCAATAGCTGTAGCATACTCAGAATTGTGCAAACATTGCCACAACCTAATTTTTTAAATTATGGTAAAATATTGTTTAGTCGTTAAGTTGTGTCTGACTCTTTTGCAACCCCATGGACTGTAGCCCACCAGACTCTTCTGTCCATGGGATTTACCTGGCCAGAATACCAGAGTGGGTTGCCATTTCCTTCTCCTGGAAGTGCTGTACTTTGAATTTAAGATTTGTGAAGGGTACCAGATAAAATTTTTTAAATTTACATCAGCCTAATAATGTATTTGCCTTAATTTTATTGCTAATAAACTGCATCAAAAAGTGAAAGAAAAAGAAGTGATGCAGAAACTTAAATTGTATTGAGATAAGTTTGATTGTTCCAGTTTGCTCCTAGGACATCTTTATAATCTTTGACTCTCTGGGGCTGAGACAGGCACTCCTTTATATTCTCATAGATCTTTCCAGTACTTCTGAATGGGAATAATAATAATTTGCTTCAAGATTGTTCTGAAGATTAAATGGAATAGTTTATGTGAAGTGTTTAAAACTGTTCCTAGATCAATAAAGTTTAGCTGTTTTTATTAATAGTGTTTTGATTATGTATAACCTATCATTCATTGAGCAGTTATATATTTATTGAAGACCTACTCTGCTATATGTGGGAAATATAGTTGTAAAAAATGGTTAGCTTTAAGTCAGAGGCCTAATGTAGTTTTTAAAGTTTTTTTTTAGAATTAATATGACATTTAAAAATGAATTCATTATTTGTAACCAAAATTGCACACAGTGTGGTATTCATATTTGAATGCTGGATATGGTCAACTCCAAAGTGAGGTCCAATTTTTTTATTTAACTTTTTCAGCGTAACAGCTGACACATACAAAAAATGTGTGGAATGTTTTTATTGTATTTTTGCTTTTAATTTTTAATTTTGTTGTACATCTACTTATATCTAAACAACACATTGAGTTTTGTTTCTAAGCTTTATAAAATTGGAATCATGGAAATTATGCTAAATCATACTGATTCATCCATGCTGTTTTGTGTATCTGCATTACTTTCATATCCATTTTTGTCTGATATACCAGAATTTATTTATTCATTTTCATTCTGATGGCCATTTAGGAGTCCAGTCTTTCTCCTTTACAAACAGTGTTGCTATAAACATTATAACCTGTGTCTCCTGGTACATATGTATGAAGAGTATTAATAGTGTTTCAATTATGTATAACCTATTATTCATTGAGAAATTATATATTAATTGAATAATAGCTGGGTAATAGGATATTCAAAGATAAACTTCATAAGACAATGTCACATTTTCCAAAGTTGGTGAATTGATTTATTCTTCACCAGTGACATATGAGTTCCCATTGATTCATTTCCTTTCTAACACTGAAGGTTCTCACACTTTTTCATTTTTTTTGCCAATAAGTATGAATAAAATGATATCCCAATATGGTCTTATTTTTCATTTTTTAACTAGCTTAATTCTCCCTGCTTTTTTTTCCTTTTATTTCTCAAATGTAAATAACTATTTTTTGTTCTGATTACAAAATTCAAGAAATATTATGTGCCAAGTATGCTTCAAGGTCCTAGGGGGAGATACAGCATTGAAATAGAAAAGACAAGCCCCTCCCCTCATGGAGCTTCCATTCTAGTATGAGAGATTAACAATATTCAAAGAAAAAATGACAAGATAATTGAAATTCCAGACACTGATAAAGTGCCATGAACACAAAAAGACAGTAAAATAATAGTGGTTTGTGGGGATGGGACTCCTGTGGATTGATTGATCAAGGAAGAGCTTCCTGAGGAAATAACTCATATGTGAGCTGTATCTAATAATGAGAGAGACAGCCCTGTAGACATGTGAAGTCTACATGTGAAGGACTTAAACATGTGAAGAAGATAGGTTAACAGTGTTTCAGGTGGTGGAAGGAGCAAGTCCTAAGGTCATGTGATGGGGAATTCTGGTATAAGATAAGGATAAGGATAAGGGAATATAAGGGAATATAAGATAAAGGATAAGAAGGGAAAAGAACTTACCACCACCGGGAGACAACACGTTAATGTTTTTGTACATTTGTACATTTTTGTACATTTTGTACATGTTTCTTTGTACATTTTTTTAAATTGAAGTATGGTTGATTTACAATATTGTGTTAATTTCAGGACTACACAGCTTAGTGATTCAGTTATTTTTTCTATAATTATATTCCATTATAGATCAGTACAAGATATCAGAATGTAATTTCCTATGCTATACAGTAAATCCTTGATGCTTTCTCTGTATCTCTTTTTTGTATTTTTAAATAGCATGTATTTCCTGGTTCATCAAGGATAAAATTTATTGGTTCATTCTATTAAATGTAAGAAAATGACCCCAATTGTATTTCTTATCTTCCTCCTACTTAGCTTTAAGAGTTCAAATAGTAACTGTTAGTCCTTTCATATCACAAATTCCAAATCAAAAGCACATTCTCTTGTTTCATAAGCTGGTTGGCTGGATGATGTGTTCAGGTATGTTTTTCAGAAATGTATAGCTGGTGTATTTCTTGACTTTCTGCATATTTGAGAACATTTTTCTGTTGCCTTCAAACATGACCAGCAATTAGTCTGGATAAAGAATTCTCAAGTTTTGCACCTACTGACATGACGTAGCCAAGAAGGAAACTAAAGCCAGCTTTCCCCCTACACCTCTCCATTATAGATCATTTAAATTGACTCTTATCTGTACTTACATGATTTATTTCTAATCTTTAAAGTTCACTACCTTAACCAGGATCTATGTTCCTGTTTGTCTCCCCCCACCCCGTGACATACTTACACAAAAGGAAGTTAGAATTATCAGAGTTCTGTCTAATCCTGGGAGAACTTCTTTTTTCTTCTTCTATTTTTTGGCTTTGCAGCGTGCAGGATCTGACCATGGATTGAACCTGCACCCCCTGCAGTGGAAGCACAGGCATCTTAGCCCCCTGGATCACCAGTGAAGTCCCCTTGGAGCACTTTTTTAAAAAAAGAATTTATTTATTTGGCTGCACCAGGTCTTTAGTTGTAGCACGTAGGATTTAATTCCCTTACCAAGGACTGAACCCAGGTCCCCTGTATTGGGAGCTTGGAGTCTTAGCCACTGTACCACCAGGAAAGTAACCACTTGGAGCACTTTTTAGCTAGATTGAAGAGGTAGATCCTGGTCCTAAGATTCAACAGTAGGAAAATGGAAAGTTTTCTGCCATTAATAGGGTCTGCTAACTTCCTGGAGTGCTATGAGAAGTATTGAGAATTATTTTGAGTCCAGCTAGTTTTATTGGGAGAGTACTGTGACTAAGTCAGACGTGACTGAGCAACTGAACTGAACTGTGATTGATTAGGGCGAGTATTCAGTTCAGTTCAGTTCAGTTCAGTCGCCCAGTCACATCCGACTCTTTGTGACCCTATGGACTGCAGTCCGCCAGGCCTCCCAATCACCAGTTCCCGGAGCTTGCTCAAACTCATGTCCATCGAGTCAGTGATGCCATCCAACCATTTCGTCCTCTGTCGTCCCCTTCTCTTCCTGCCTTCAATCTTTCCCAGCGTCAGGGTCTTTCCAATGAGTCTGTTCTCTGCATCAGATGGCGAAAGTATTGGAGTTTCAGTCCTTCCAATGAATATTCAGGACTGATTTTCTTTAGGATGGACTGGTTTGATCTCCTTGCAATCCAAAGGACTCTCAAGAGTCTTCTCCAACACCGCAGTTCAAAAGGATCAGTTCTTTGGTGCTCAGCTTGCTTTCTGGTCCAACTCTCACATCCATACATGACTACTGGAAAAACCATAGCTTTGACCAGACAGACCTCTGAAAAGAGGGAGAGTATAGTAATATCTAATATGCCAGGTAACTGACCTCCCTGCTGTCTCTGAGAGCTATCTTAGATCATCCTCAGAGAAAATTAGGAACGTTGTTGGAGATCAATGAGAGCTCTTTAAATCCGGTGATGCAGCAGAAGCCCCAAGAATGCTGAGTCCAGACTCCAGAGAGCTGGTGCTGCTCTCATTATTTTACTTAGCTCAGAGGCTGTAAATAACCTCCTATGGCCTACAGCATGATGTCCAAACCCCTCCTTAGCCTATGATGGCCTTCATGCTCCTTCATGCTGTTTGATATATCCTATGGTACAGTTACCCCAAACTAAGTTTTATTCCCTGTACACTTCTATAATCTTTTCTTAGCATTTGTCTACTTTGCCATGGTGTATGAAATGCACTTAAAGAATCAGAGTGTTAAAGTTGAAAGAAATATTGAATATCCTATCAGTGACTCCCAATCCTGGGTATACATCACAATCACTTGGAAAGTTTTTAAGAATACATATTTTCAAGTCTTATCCCTAGAGTTTTTTACTTCAAGAGGTCTGGGGAACAGTTTGCATGTGTATTTTTATATTTCAAATTTTATTTCTGTATATTATGCTTTAGTCTTTGCTTATATGTATGTCTGTAATAGAGCAATTATGTAATAATTTTTATAATTTGCTGTTTGTAACGCTTTTCTGTGTTGCTGCACTATCTACAGTTTTTTTCAGAAAGGCTGCATAATAATTTTAGGCTATTTATCCGTTTCTTGACAAGTTGTTTCCTAGATTTTACTTTTATAAATGACTCTTCTGTGTGACTATCTTCCTGCATATAGCATATGTATTTTTTTTTAAGGAGCCAAACTGGACATTTTATATAAGAATAACATGAAGCCTAGAGAGGTAAGTGGCTCGCTTCTTGTTACACAGTTAAGAAAAGGAGTAAACTTGAACCTGATTTTCCAATTCCCAATGCAACATGCCTTCCACCACCCATGCTTTTTACATCTTATCCTTCATAGCCTTTTTCTGTAGAGCCAGATTCTATCCATCTGATAAAAATTTGTGTAAATATCACTTGCTTCCCAAAGCCATTCGTTACTCAACCACTTGGAAGAAATGTCCTCTTGAATGTCCTTTATTATCTAGAGTTCCTTTATCCTTTTTCACTTTGACCTTGTATGGTGATAATGCTTTTTGTGTGTTGGCTGCCTTACCACAGGCAGTATGCATACTGGTTAGGATTTTGGGCTCTGGAACAAATTGGAGTTCTAGCTACAGCACTAGATCCTAGCTCTGTGAACGTGGGCAAGTTACTCAACCTCTAAACCTGAGTTTTCTCAGCTTTAAAATGGGATTAAGTGAAATACTAAATGTGAAGCACCTTGTACAATACCTGGCACACAGCACACAATTTATTTTAATTTTTTGTTAATATTGCTTTTATTAGCAATTCATGGGACTTCTCTGGCAGTCCAGTGGCTAAGATTCCATGTTTCCACTGCAGAGTGCACAGGTTCTATTCCTGGCTGGGAAACTAAGATCCCAGGTTTGAGATCCATAATATGGGCTCCATAAATATTTGATGAATAAACAATAAAATTAATATTTAAGGTATGTGACTTCCCTGAATACTTAATGTAAGAGGCCCTGGGTAAATGTTTAATATGATACTGCTGGTACCCTTCCCAGAAATAATTCAAACTCACTGGCAGCCATCGTGACTAGTTAGTACCTTGTCCACAGTGCTTCGCCACTCAGAACTCAGCACCTTGGGATTATGTAACAAACTGAGCATTTCTCATCCAGACACAACCTTTGTGAGGCCAACTCATTAAAATTTTAGTTTTTTAAATTGGTGGAAAGAAACTTAAAAGTTGAGATTACTATATATGGATTTTTGTAGTTTAGTGATCAATCTCTCAGTTCTTCTTGACTAAGAAATTTGGATCTGAAGTAGATTTCTTTTGTGTGCTGTTTTTTTAAAAAAGTTATTAGTACCATTGAGTCTAGGGTACATTATTTTATTTATTTTTTAATTAATTAATTTAGTTTTGGCTGTGCTGGGTCTTCATTGCTTTACTTGGGCTGTTTTCTTCTTGCAATGAGCGGGGCTACTCTTTGTTGCAGTTCTTGAGTTTCTCATTGCAGCGGTTTCTCTTATTGTGGAGCACAGGCTGTAGGCACTTAGGTTTCAGCAGTTGCAGCTCTTGGGCTCTAGAGTGTGGTATCAGTAGTTGTGGCACATGGGTTTAGTTGCTCTGGGGCATGTGGAATCTTCCCGGACCAGGGTTTGAACCTGTGTCCCCTGCATTGGCCAGCGGATTCTTTTACTCACTGCACCAGCAGGGAAGTCCTGGGGTGCGTTATTTTATTTTATTTTTTGTTTTGGGGGGTATGTTATTTTAAAGTTTTACCCTTTTAAGGTAATTGACAGCTAGGGGAAAATGGGATAAACTTGTCTTTAATAATACCCCGAGGGACTTCACTGACTGTCCAGTGGTTAAGACTGCATTTCACTTAGGGGGCGCAGGTTCGATCCCAGGTCAGGGAACTAAGATCTCGCAAGTCATGTGGCACAGCTCCCCCCCACCAAAAAAAACCCTTGAATTTATATTAATATCTCATTTTGAATGCAAATTGCTTCATTCTTGAGGAGTTAGGTTTCTATGGTTTGCTGTTTGTGAATTATAATACTAAAAGTAAAGCTAGAACAAAGCGCTAACGTATTTAAAGTTTAGTTTCATGTGTCTTCATCCATGTTGGTGATAGGGTCTAATGCTCTGAACATATGGATTTACACATATAGGTCCTTGACCTGGTTTCCTTATCTCCACTGTTGGGGCCTCTTAGAGTCAACCACAAACTCATGCTAAACCTCAGGCTTTTTGGGGACTGACTGCCTCTCGGACCTCATTCTGTTGAAATCATTCTGACTTTAGTTTTAGTGTCTGAGCACATGTCTTATTTCCACCTTCTCTTCCATACTCCAGTTTTCAGAACTGACCCTCTTTCTTGGCCTACCTGACACCAAGTTCACGGAGCCTGCTTTGCTCTCACCACTGCTGTGAGCCTGCTGCCCATGATGCTTCCTCATCTGCTGCCAGCCTTTCATGTGATTCTTAATGAGCTGCCAAACCGCCCCAGTTTCCATGTATATCAAAGGACAGAGCAGACCAGAGACACATAGATGAAGCAAACTAAACTGATGTTTGTGCACCCACTGCCCACGTAGGACTGCCTCCGCTGCTCTGTGCAGGGGAACAGCTTCCATTTCATCTCTGATGAGACATTTATACCAACGACTGGATCACGCATCTTTTCTCACAAGTTCATTAGATGTGACTCAGTATTTGTTTCACTGCTTCCCTTCTGGTTCCAGTAGACCTTTTTAGGATGCTGGCAAACAACCGGTTGAAATGGGAAACCTTTTCCAGTTTCCATGATCAGAATTTGGCACTTTCTCCTCTTTGCCTCTGTAACTCCAGTTTTTATTTGCCTCTGTTATAGTAAATTTATAGTAAAGAGAGTAAATGTTTAAAAAATTGTTAAAGCTTGATTTTTTTCTGACTACAAAATGCATTCTCATTTTTTAAAAATGTATAAATAATTACTTCTGATTGAGGTATTGCAAAGAGTTCATGCATACAATTCTGCCTTGAACACTTAATGGTTAAGATAAAAGCAGATATATTTATGTGACTAAAAATGGAAGAAAAAGCCCTCATAGTGAGTAGGGACTCAGGCGCTGGGTCTAGAACCAGGGTGACCAAGAGCATGACCTCCACTAGTAAAACAGATCTCTTTGAGAGCTCCATGATCAAGACAGAAGATTCAGGAATATTGATTGAAACCAGGGCCTGGGATAGGTGTCAGCTTATGAAAGCAGGCTGGTAATACTGTTGACTTCCTGCCTGGGACTGTTACTTTATTAAAAAAAACAAAACAAAACTAGGCCTGATGAGAGTAAATGAGAAAAAGCATGGCTTTGGGGATTTTTAAAACCAAAAACAGCTAAGTAGTTTCTTGGCTCAGTAACTAGATCTGTGGTTTAAGACTATCAAAGTAGGCTCAAAACACTATTTAAGACCTAGTTCTTGATTGGAGACTCTGGAGGAGACTTCAGGAACAGTTAGAGTGGGATAAGAAAAGAAAAGGGAGAGATTTTAAAAATAAGCAGACAGGTCAGCTCTCCCTGCCTAACGGGAAGTTGGCCCGCTGTACTGGCAGTGACCCCCTCTCTCCACTCTGATAAACTTTATCCTTGTCTCAAAAAAAATAAAAAAAGCAGACAAAAATTTTAAGTAGAACCTTTCATTGAAATTTATTGAGAAACTTATGGCTAAAGACTTCTCAGAAAGTGCTTTATACAAGCTGAAAACAATTTTTAGGACAATATGATATATGCTTCAAGAGATAAGTGAAAGAATATCATCTGTTTAAAAAGAAAACTATGAAGCAAAACAGGCAGCCATAAAGTAAATTCTTATTAAAAAGAACATACCAGGGATTTTGGATATAGAAAGCATGATCATTGAAATAAAACAGAAACTCTAACATAGACATGTTGAAAAAGAGAATCAGTGAACTGGGAGATAGAAAAGAATTTTCCTAGACTGCAGCAGAGTGGATTATAAGAATTAGGCATGTCAGAGGATTAACTGAAAGACCCCAGTATATATCTAATGGCAGTTCCAGAACAGGGTTTCAGAGTCTCAGTACCTTTGCCATTTTGGGCCAAATAATTGTTTGTTGTGGGAAACTGTCCTGTGCATTACAGGATGTTCAGCAGCATCCCTGGCTGTTTCCTTCTAGATGCTAGTAGGACAACTCCCTCCCCCCAAAGTTGTGACAACCAGAAGTGTCTCCAGAAACTGCCAAATCATACCTGGTGGAGAACCACTATTCTAGAGGAGTAGATTTGGAGGATGGCAGGCAAGTAATATTTGAGAAAGCAATCACTGAACTTTTTCTAGAATTCAAAACAAATGCATTACTTTTCAGATTAGGTGTGTATCCTGAGGACCAGGCAGGATAAAAGACAAATCCATCACCAGGCACATCATCATTGTGAAACGGTGGGACTTCCAGATAAAGACAGCAAGAGAGAAGACCCTGTCTACAAAGGGCCGCCAGTTTCGCTGTCAGCTGACTTCTCATCAGTTACAGTAGCGGCCAGGAAACAATGTCTCAAATGCTGAGGGCATATATGTCTACATAGAACTTGATCCACAGCTAAACTAACATTCAAAAATAAATGCAAGTTATAAACATTTTTAGACATGACTTAGTACAAAATCTCACATAAAAATGATTAAAAGATACATTTCTGCAAGAGAAGACATAGAAGTCAAGTCAAGTAAGCAAAGTAGTTTCTTTTTTGTTGTTGTTGTTTCAATTGTTTATTAACCGACCAGATTACAAAAATAATCCTGGTAGATACCTTAGTTCATCCTTCTAATAAGCCTGTTGATCTGGTCTTCCCTGTTGCCAGCATCTCCACCTTCTACAAAATGGGTGGTCTTTTTCTTCATTCCACCTCGTGGAGAAGACAATTTAAAGGGCCACAGGAAGTTGTTTGCTTCTTTGAAACGTTTTCCAACAGTATAGATCTCATGAATCAGAGCCTCCATGCAGATGATTCCGTATTTCCCAAGAGATCGAGCAATCAATGCGTTGTCTGTCCGGGCAATTCGCTTTTTGTTGATTTTGCCATAACCACGCTTGTAAATCAATTCATTTACAGACTTCAGATTTGGGTACCCCCATGCAATGTATGGCTCCACAATTCTCAGCATGTTAATTAATGCCTTGTTGAGCTTCACAAAGGTGCCACTGAAGATCTGCTGGAGGCGAAGGAGCTGCAGCACCTTTCGAACCTTTGGGCTCACACCGTTGATACCTCTGATCCTGATGACAAATGCCAATTTGGGTTCCGCGGGTACAGAGAAGTTGCCAGCTTTTCGTGCCATCCTAGCCATTCGAGTTTCAGTTCTGTACATCTGCTTGTATTCCTTGTGGTAATGCTTAGCTTTTTCATAAATAAGCTTCCTCCTTGCCTTTCGAAGCATCTTTTGGGCAAACTTCTTTCTCAGGCGCTTGATCTTAAGCTCTGCGAAATTCTTTCGCTTTTTTTTAAGGGTTTCTGGCACAGCAGGAACCTTCTTTTTCTTCTCTTCTGCACCCTCCATGGTTCCAGCCGGGAAAGAGAGCAAAGTAGTTTCTGTAGTAGGAGAGAAGGCAGCTAAAAAAATAATCTGAACACAGTGATTTAACAAGACAGTACCTTTAAATCAACTATTGACTATAGACACTGTTTTGTGATAAGAAGCTGAAATAAACATTTAAACAAAGAAAATTTAAACCAACAGTTTCCAAATGTGTTGCTGTTGTTGTTCAGTCGCTCAGTTACATCTGACTCTCTGTGACCCCATGAACTGCAGCACACCAGGCTTCCCTGTCCTTCACTATCTCCCTGAGTTTGCTCAAACTGATGTCCATTGAGTCAGTGATGACATCCAACCATCTCATCTTCTGTCATCCCCTTCTCCTCTTGCCCTCAATCTTTCCCAGCACCAGGGTCTTTTCCAGTGACTCGGCTCTTCACAGCAGGTAGCCCAAGTACTGGAGCTTCAGCTTTAGCATCAGTCCTTCCAATGAACGTTCAGGACTGATTTCCTTCAGGATGGACTGGTTGGATCTCCTTGCTGTCCAAGGGACTCTCAAGAGTCTTCTCCAACACCACAGTTCAAAAGCATCAGTTCTTCGGCTTTCTTTCAAGTCAACTCTCACACCTGTACATGACTACTGGAAAAACCATAGCTTTGACTATTAGGATCCTTTTATACTCTTAAAATTTATTGCAGGGCCAAAGAGCTTTGTGTGTGTGTGTTGTATCGATATTTAACATATTAGAAATTAGAACTAGTATTTAAAAATTATTATTTAATTTACAAATAGTAGGCCTGCTATTTTGGAATTTTTTATGAAAAATATTTCCTAAGACAGAAATTTAATGAGTGGCATTATTTGTACATTTTTGCCGATGTCTCTAATGTTTGGCTTAGATGACAGCTGGATTCTTATACACAAATTATGTATTCATCTTATTATTATTATAGATGAAACACATTATTCATAAATTCTTATTTCTGAATTGAAATACCTGAGGAAAATTTAGTCTCATACAGACATGTAGTTGGAGAAGGGACTATATTAATAGCCTTTCTGCTTGAAAGCTTAAATTCATTTCGTTGCAACAAGTACTGATTTGTTTTCCTTGAAGGGACAAGTTCATTTTATTTTCAAGGAAATGACAGTCACACACCAATGTCTGTAGAACCATGGGTTATCTGAGTCTTTCAAGTAAAAATGATGTTCTGTGGAAAAAGTGGTTCGTTAAACAGTCACACGAGTGCTTCTCCAAGAGAAAACCACTGTATTTCTGTGTGCAGTGAAAGTACTTTATGCATATTTCCTATATAATCACCCAGATTTTTGAAGAGACGTATTCATGGGTCAAAATTTAATAAAATCCACTTTTACTGCCTTGTCACGGGCACTCTGAAGCGTAACTGGCTTTTTTCCTTTTTTTTCTTTTTCTTTGAGTTTATGACAATGAAGAATACAATGACTCCTGGGACAGTTTGGTACCACTGCCTTGATTCATGCTAAGGCAACAGCTGTTTCACCCGTCATTGCTTTTGTATCATCCGTGCCAATGTCAACAGAGTGGGGAAAAGTAACATCTTAATGACATTATAAAATAGCTTTAACCTTGCAGATCCTTGAATGGGTCTTGGGAAGCACACTTAGAGAACTGCTGCCTTAATAATGAGAGAGGACCTGTTTAATAAGAAGCTTTTCATGTCTAGGAGGAAGCATAGCTGAAGAACATTCAGAGTAAAGGTTAAGTGTGTCCTTTAAAAATAAAGAGGAATTATTGAAAGAAAAAGAAGATATCTATAATTTCCAAACAAGCACAGCTGTGAAAGGGAATATTTATTGTTAGTTAGTCGCTAGATCATGGCTGACTCTTTTGTGGCCCCGTGGACTGTAGCCCACCAGGCTCCTCTGTCCATGGGATTTCCCATCAAGGATACTGAAGTGGATTGCCATTGCCTTCTCCAGGGGATCTTCCCAACCCAGGGATCAAACCTGCGTCTCCTGCATTGGCAGGCAAATTCTTTACCACTGAGCCTCCTGGGAAGCCTCCAAAGAGAATATAGAAGTCTATCAATTTAATAGAAGGCAGGAAAAGAGAAAGAATCAGAAAGAAGGGTAACAGGGGCTTCCCGAGTGGCTCAGTGGTAAAGAATCTGCCTGCCAATGCAGGAGACACCAGAGATGTGGGTTTGATCCCTGGGTAGGGAATACCCCCTGGAGGAGGAAATGGCAACCCACTCTGGTATTTTTGCCATGGACAGAGGAGCCTGATGGGCTACAGTCACTGGGATCGCAAAGACTCTGCATGACTGAGCACACATGCAGAATCTCATCTTTTTATAGCAGTTACATATCTATTTGTTACATATCTATTTCCATAGAGTTGCTGGGAGGATTAAATGGAGTAATATAGAGATAGTACTTTTTACCTTCTACTGATCTGCAGGCTACAATCTAATGTCACGGAATTGCTATTCTTGGCTTTCTGCTAAGGATCCTAAGGAGGTGGTTTGAAAAGGGAAATTTGTAGATACTAGATGAAACAAAAAACTCAGGTGTATGAGAAGTCGCGTGTAAAATCTCTGTCTTTTAATCTGATTAAAGTTTTGAGCAAAGAGAAACTGAGAGATATCAGGGAAAACTGTTACTATTCACTCATAAATAAATTTACTTTATATATTACATAGTGGAATGCTACCACCTTGTACCAGAAGCAATTTCTACTAGGAAGATCCATTCTGACAGTACAAGGGTCTTATTTAAAATATGGACAGATTATCTGTATTGTTGAAGTAGCCAAGTGAGAAGAGAAATATCCTAAAAATATAGCTTGTGATTTACCAACTTAATGTAGACTACTTATTGGTCTAGTAACCATGCAGCTCTGTCAAGACTTTGCACATAATATGTCAGAATCAGCAACATTAGATGTAGTGTGGACTAATGCAGTGAACCTGGGCTAGAAGTCCGAAGAACTGGAAGCAAGTCCTGATGTTATCTGAGACCAAGGGATCTGTTTTATCGATCTTGTTACAGTGGCAAAGCGTGGTAAGATATGGACTGATCAGAAGCATTGTGCAGGATGAAACCTTGCAACTCTGTATCACTGTGTGTGTGGTGGTGATGGTGGTGGTTGGGGCGGGGGGGATATGATGGCTAAAACTGACCGAAGCAGCAAGCTCTAATCCATTAAAAAATACAACAGATTCCTTATAATACCTAAAAATAAGTGTGAGTTTGAAATACCCTCCCTGAGATACACCAAACCCTGACTAGACTTCACAGATCTTATGATTTTCTTGTGGTTCTGTGTTACTGTCTCCTGAAGAAATGGTAATCAGGTCTTGAGAAGTGAAGGCAGGGAAGAGGTCCTTGAATTTATTAGCTTGCACCAGACCGCCTGGTAAAGTTAGGGCATTTATTTGGCTCTGACTAATCTTCAGAATGGGGCTTCCGTGGTGGCTCAGACAGTAAAAGCGTCTGCCTGCAATGCGGGAGACCTGGGAACCCACTCCAGTACTCTTGCCTGGAAAATTTCATGGATGGAGGAGCCTGATAGGCTATAGTCCATGGGGTCGCAAAGACTCGGACATGACTGAGCAACTTCACTTTCACTTCACATTTTTCAGAAAGGGACAGTGAAATGCTCTTGAGACAACCTGGGTAACCAAAAGTTCAGGAAAAATTGTCTCAGAAGAGGGGCTGAGGAGAAACGGAGATTTCCAGAGAAGTGAAAACTACCAAATGCCTGTGTATCAAAATGCCTACCAAGAACACAGGCATTGAATGGTGACATCTGTGTGGCTTTGTTTGTTGGGGTTGTCCTCAGGTGAGGTAAGTGTCTATCTTCTCTCTCTCCTTGATCTTTGTATAATTCCCTGGTGCTTTACACTCCACACTCCATTAGGAGGCGACTCCACAACCTCCTACTTATGTGTTCTGGGCAAGTTCCTTAGGTTTCTCTAAACTAGCCTCCGTTTCCTCATCTGTAAAACACAGATCTGTGGTGCCAGCTACTAAAGGTGGTTTTAAGATGAAGTGAAGTAGTATATGTGAGAGTTTCACTATTGGTTCCTTGATAAGCTCCCTCCTGCTCAGGAGCTCCTGAGATCGAGCCTGATGCCACTTGACTGCTAGCCTTTAGCTGCAATAATGCTAGAGTCTTGTTCTGACCTGTAATCCTTGTTTTCAATCATTTCACTTCTAGCCAGTGGAGGAAAACAAATAGAGCGTGTTTTAGACATCACCAGGCCCTTTACAAGTGGCTGTGAAGCCAGTAATGCTCTCGTTCTTGCACAGGATGGGTTTCTGAACAAGCCTCCTTAGTACAGTGTAATTTCAGAGGCCCAAGGAGAAGTCTGAGTATTCCTCACAGACGCAGAAGTGTAAGCAAACAGTTGCTTCTTAAAAAAAGAAGTGTGTGTGTGGGGGAAATTGAGATAAAATTCACATACCATACAGTTGACCCACTTGAAGTGTAAAATTCAGTAGTTTTTAGTATATTTACAGAGTTTTCCAACTGTCACTACAGCCAATTTTAGAAGATTTTTATAATTCCAGAAAGAAACTCTATACCCAACAGTCATTCCCCATTTCCCTCCAGCACTCCCAGGCTTAGGTAACAAGTAATCTACTTTCAGTGTCTATATGTTTGCCTTCTCTAGACATTTAGTATAGATGGAATTATACAATATATGGCGTTTTGTGACTGGTTTCTTTCATTTAGTGTAAAGTTTTCAAGTTTCATCCATGTTATAGCACTTATCAATACTCTATTCAATTTTATTGTCAAATAATATTGTCATATTGATCGACTACATTTTATTTATCCATTAAGTATTTGCTGGTCATTTGGACCAGTTCCTTCTCAACTCCCTTTTGCATTTTGTTTCCACAGAGAATGGACTTTTAGAAGAGTGACTTGATTGTACTTATGATTTAACTGTAAAGGCCTTGATATGGGTGTTTCCTGTTGGTACATGATTTAATCCATTTCATTAAAAGACTGAAAAATGAAGACTTGAACCATTCCTACTTGAAGATATCAGTATTCCTCAATTCTCTAGTATGTAGAGTAGTAGTGTTGAACTATTTACTGGTCCTAGTTGTTCCCAATTTTGGATTAATAATTTTTTGAACTTTTCCTTACAACTATAATAAAAGTTAAAACATTTGAAATTGAGAAATGCATATAGGCAAAATTAAAAATGATCTGTAATCTCAACACTCAAAGGTTAGCTTAACATACTTTTGAGAATGAATTTATTTGTAAAAATGATACATATTGATTACAAATTCACTGAAAAAAAGTTAAAAAAGAAAATCACTTTAAATTCTACCCCAGAAGTAACTCTATTAAGTTAAAAGAATTCCAGACATTTCTACCTTTGTGTGTACATAGACAGAAAGATAGGTAGACGGCTGAATGAACAGAGAGAAAAAGAAACATATAAATGAAAAATTACAATGCTGATTTTTTAACAAAAATAACATTTACCTGAATTTTACGCAAGAGTTTTGGGTCCAAGATGGTGAACTGAGTGCATCTTGAAATTTCAGTTGTTTTTCCCAAACTCTGGAATTGGTAGCTAAGAACATGTGTTCAATGCATTTGTAGATGTGCTCTGAAACAAGACAAATTCTCAGAGGTAGTAAGAAATTCCTGACTAAAGTCAGATGGGATTGAGCTGAAGAGGGTAATGGCAATCCAGTGGGCATGTGGGAGTTCAACATATAACACCACTACAAGAGGTGGAAGCTCCGTTCTCAGATAGGACACGCCAGAAAGAAGCCGGGCAATAGGAGCTGGGTAGCCCAGGCGCAGCCTCCAGGCCTGTTTTCCCTGTGCCATCCTCTCTGCAAGTCATGCAGCTGCGACCATAATCCCTAGATGGGAGCAGTGTCTCAGAGATAAGGCAGTGTCTCAGTGGCTGGCAATAGCGGGGAGAAATGAGGAGTGCTTAAAACCAAAAAGCTAGCTTCTATCCTTGTAGCACATTCTACCCATCTTCCAATCTCACTGAAAAATGCATCAGAGCATCAGCCCCAGCAATCACATCTGCACCTCCTCATCATCCCTGACTCCAAGGTCAGTGGCTGAAATAGAGAAGGTTTCAATCTAGTAGGAACCTTGGTGGAAAAACTGGATCTGTGGTAGATAATCCTCAGATACTTGAGTCACACTTTGAAATAGAATAAAAAAAAAAAAGGAGAGAAGAACTTTAATTGAGGACACAGAGAGAATTGGGGAAACCTTTAGAATAGGCATAATATCATCACAGAGGTGCAAGGATATTTCATCCATGAAGCATGAACAAGTATTACAAAAATGAACCAAACTGGAGATCTTAATGATGAAAACCATACTTTTCAAAAATAAAATGATAGCTAGATTAAATGGCAGAGTGGATACACAGAAGAGTGATTAGTGTGCTGGAAGACTGGATGGAAAAATTCCGTCAGAACACAGTAGGAAAAGAAAGTAAGGGGTATTCCTGATGGTCCAGTGGTTAAGACTTCGACTTCCAATGCAGGGGGTGCAGGTTTGATCCTTTGTCGGGGGCTAAGATCTCACAAGCCTCAGGGTCAAAAAACAAGAACATAAAACCAGAAGCAATATTGTAACAAATTCAATAAAGACTTTTAAAAGACATCTGCATCAGAAAAAAAAATTTTTTTAAAGTAGTTGGAGGAATGAAGGACATAGGGATAGATCAAGCAACTAGTTCAATCACTCAATTGTCTCCAACTGTGACCCGATGGACTGCAGCACACCAGGCTTCCCTGTCCATCACCAACTGCCGGAGATTACTCAAACTCGTGTCCATAGATTCGCTGATGCCATCCAACCATCTCATCCTCTGTCATCCCCTTCTCCTCAATCTTTCCCAGCATCAGAGTCTTTTCCACTGAGTCAGTTTGTATCAGGTGGCCAAAATATTGGCCTTTCAGATCAGGCACTAACATCCGTCTAGAGGAGTGACAGGAGAAAGTGGAAAAAATGGAGGGCAGATATGACAATGTTTTTTGTTAATCGTGCAACTGCCGTTCTCTAACACTTCTCCCCTGCTGGCCAGGCTGTCTCCCACCCTAAATGCTGGTCATGCCCACCAATGGCTTGTCCAGCCACACTTGAAGCTGGGGCATGGGTTTGTGGTCCAGTCCTGACCTGTGGGACCAGACAGGAGTTCTGTTAGGAAATTTCTATGCATATTTCTCCACAATACCAAGAGGTGCACAAGGAACAACTGCTTCCTGTATTTGGATGCAGTTGTGTGAAGATACTCTTGTCTGGAGCTCTAGCGGTCATTTTGCAACTACATGGGGATGAGAGCAATGCTGAGAATGGCTGAACAGAAAAGTGGACCTTGAGTTCTTGTATACTTTAGATATTCAGGTCAGTTCAGTTCAGTCGCTCAGTTGTGTCCTACTCTTTGCAACTCCATGGACTGCAGCACGCCAGGCCTCCCTGTCCATCACCAACTCCCGGAGTATACCCAAACCCATGTCCATTGAGTCGGTGATACCATCCAGCCATCTCATCCTCTGTCATCCCCTACTCCTCCCATCTTCAATCTTTCCCAGCATCAGGGTCTTTTCAAATGAGTCAACTCTTTGCAATAGGGGGCCAAAGTATTGGAGTTTCAGCGTCAGTATCAGTCCTTCCAATGAACACCCAGGACTGATCTCCTTTAGGATGGACTGGTTGGATCTCCTTGCAGTCCAAGGGACTCTTCAAGAGTCTTTTCCAACACCACAGTTCAAAAGCATCAATTTTTCGGCGCTCAGCTTTCTTCACAGTCCAACTCTCACATCCGTACATGACTACTGGAAAAACCATAGCCTTGACTAGACGGGCCTTTGTTGACAAAGTAATGTCTCTGCTTTTTAATATGCTGTCTGGGTTGGTCATAACTTTCCTTTCAAGGAGTAAGCATCTTTTAATTTCATGGCCGCAGTCACCATCTACAGTGGTTTTGGAGCCCCCCAAAATAAAGTCTGCCACTGTTTCCATTGTTTCCCCATCTATTTGCCATGAAGTGATGGGACTGGATGCCATGATCTTAGTTTTCTGAATGTTGAGCTTTAAGCCAAATTTTTCACTCTCCTCTTCCACTTTCATCAAGAGGCTCTTTAGTTCTTCTTCATTTTCTGCCATCAGGGTGGTGTCATCTGCACATCTGAGGTTTGATATTTCTCCCGGCAATCTTGATTCCAGCTTGTGCTTTATCCAGCCCAGCATTTCTCATGATATACTCTGCATATAAGTTAAATAAGCAGGGTGACAATATACAACCTTGACATACTCCTTTTCCTATTTGGAACCAGTCTGTTATTTCATGTCCAGTTGTAACTGTTGCTTCCTGACCTGCATACAGCTTTCTCAATCCCATATGTATATATATATATATATATATACATATATATATATATATATGTATATATATATATATATATATATATATATATATATATATGTATATATGACATTGCAAATGCCTCCTTTAGTACTGTCACCTATTAACTTTATGTGGTATCTTTCATGGATAGAAATAATTTTGATATAATCAAATCCTTGATTGTTTTCCTGTATTGGTTTGTGTTTTTGACATTTAAAGTTTATCCTTGTCTCTAGGTCACGAAGTCATCCTACATTTTATTCAGCTGGATTTATGGTTTTACTTTCACATTTAGTTCCTTAACTCATCTGAAGTTCACCCTTATAGATGATGTTAGGTAGCAATCCAGTTTTTTTTCCTCCATGTAGCAAACAAATTTTCCCAGCTTCACCTAATAAATGATCTCTTCTGTCCCCATTAACCTGTGATGGCTCCTTTATTGTATACCAAATTCACTTTATAAATGGGTCCTTCTTAGAGTTCTCTTCCTTATTGCTTGGTCTATTGCACTGATGCCCACCTACTTTTGTCTTGCAATATATTGTAATATCCAATAGAGCAAGCTTCCTTTCCCCCACTTTTTTTTTAAAGATTATCTCAACTATTCATAGAAGTTCCTCCTTTATATAAGTTTACAGTATCTTATTGTTTTTATTTAAAGAAAATCTACTTGAATTTTATTTGTGATTTGCAGATTTGGAAATGATTGCTGAACAGAATAAATAAGAAAAAACCTGTACAGAGTCATGCAATAATGATATTTTACAGCATCAAAAATGAAAGAATATTCTTCAAGTTTCTCAGATTTCTGAGAAAAGAATAAGAATCAGATTGGCATCTGACTTTTCTTCAGCAACATCAGGCACAAGAACGCAGTAGAGCATGTGGGAAAACCAGAGCTTCCTGCTACGGGCTTTTCTTTTTTTACATTTTTTTTTCAAACTTTAAACTTTTTGTTTTGTATTGGGGTATAGCCAATTAATAATGTTGTGGTAGTTTCAGGTGAACAGCGAGGGCACTCAGCCATACATATACGTGTACCATTCTTCTGCAAGTCCTCTTCCCATCCAGACTGGCACATAACAGTGAGGAGAGTTCCAGTTCAGTTCAGTTCAGTAACTCAGTTGTGTCCGACTCTTTGTGACTGGACTGCAGCACGCCAGGCTTCCCTGTCCTCCACCAACTCTCAGAGCTTGCATAAACTCATGTCCATCAAGTGGGTGATGCCATCCAACCATCTCATCGCGTCGTCCCTGTCTCCTACCTTCAGTCTTTCCCAGCAACAGGGTTCTTTCTGATGAGTCAGTTCTTTGCATCAGGTGACCAAAGTATTGGAGCTTCAGCTTTAGCATCAGTCCTTCCAATGAAGCTCCATGTGCTATATAATAGATAATATATAGTTCCATGTGCTAGGCAAAAAGTCCTTGTTGGTTGTCCATTTTGAATATCCTGCTATGTTTTTTTTCCCCAGAAGATTTTATGATGTACCTTTAAACTCAAGCTTGATGGCATGGGCAGGGGGGCGGCCAGAAAATTGAACTGTTCTCTCTGCCCAGAAATTTTACAGATTATCTATACATTGAATGGAAGATGCATCAGTAAAAGAATTGAGACCATCTATAATTTAGGTATAATTTAGATGGACTATAGTTTTAGGGCTTCCCTCATGGTCCAGTAGTTAAGACTCCACACTTCCACTGCAGGAGGTAAGTGTTCTACCCCTGGTCAGGAAATTGAGATCCCACATGCCATGGGGTGAGGCTAAGAGAAACAGTACTTACAGGGCTAAATGGATAATAATAGGCATATGTTATGGACCAATATTTCTTACATCTGATGCAACTCATTAAAACATGTTCTATGAGCTTTGTAGTTAACCCAAACACTGGAGTGATGAGATTTTATTTCATGTGCTAAAATAAAAGGTTTGATAAAAACAATTCAAAATCTCAAGGAGATATTATCTCTGCCAAGAAGCACAGCAAGGAAGGCTATAGTTTATGATAGAAACAGCATGTCAAATTTGACTTGAGACCTTTTACTCTCCCTTGATCAAGTCTCTCTCTTTAGGTGGATGGATTGTAAATATTTTGCATCTTTGTATTTCTTATTGGCATAGAGAATGGCAAGTCATGGGATGTTGAAACTCCTGTGTAAAGTTATTTTTAGGTTCACAAGATTGCATCAAGAGACATTTTTTTTCATGCCACATTTCTGTTTAAGTCAGAATTATATTTGCTGGTTTCACAATTTCTTCAAAGTGCTGAAAGGAAAATAAATGTAGCAATTAAGAACTATATTCTAGCCAAACCACCAGACAAATTTGAAGAGGAAATATAAATATCTGGAGGCACAAAAGGAGCTTAGAAAATTTGCTGTCCATAAATTCACTCTGAAATAACTACTTTTCGTTACTTTGGTCAGAATTTCTTTTTTTACATTTATTTATTTTTAATTGGAGAATAATTGCTTTACAATATTGTGTTTGTTTCTGCCATATATTAACGTGAATCAGCCATAGATAGATGTATGTCCTGTCCCATCTCCCACCTCCCGCTAGTCATTTTCTGAGGCCTTACATCCAGGTTCAGTTTTATCCAGAAGCAAAACATCTGTTGCCCTAAGGATGCTCCAACCTAGGGGCACACAAAGGATACTGCTACAGGTATGTCATTTTTTAGTCGGTTTCTTTGACAGAAGACATGCTCTGCAAGGATGAAGCACAAGAAGAAACAAGGAGCAAATGAACGAGTGGAACTTATTGTCTAAACATTGATAACATTAGAAAGTTTTAAAGTAATTATGAACCAAAGTTCCAGTTATAGCAATGTGGAAGCACTCAGCAAGAGGATGTGAAAACATGTCAAGGATCTTGTGATCCTGTCTTTTCAAGGGGGAGATGTAGGTAGCGATTACCTCTAGATATTATTGGAAAAATAATGTTTAATTTTGTGCATAACAATTTAAAGGTAGCCACTTAGAAGATAAAAAGTTGAGTAGAAAAAATTGAATGAAGAAACGATCAATCCAGTGGAAGAAAGGAACATAGCAATGGTGAGACAAAAAGGAGAAAATACCTTAAATAGAATACTCAAAATTTATTTTATAAATTACCATAAAGAAAATGGGTTAAATACACTACTTTTTAAAAAACTCAGCATAGATCAGAATCATACACATACACCAAAACTTAGCCATATGATTTTTATAGGAAACATATGTAAAACAACATAGAAAACCTAAATATTAAATAGAAACAGACACAGCAAGCAAATAGTACCTGAAAGACATCTAGAGTAGCAATTCAATATCACTCAAAATGCATGCACACACTGCTATATTTAAAATGGATAACCAACAATGTCCTACGGTATAGTACCGGCAGCTCTGTTCAGTTTTATGTGGCAGCCTGAATGGGAGGGGAAATCGGAGAATGGATACACGTATACGTGTGGCTGAGTCTTTTTGCTGTCCACCTGAAACTGTCACCACATTGTTAATTGACTGTACTCCAATATAAAATAAAAAGTTTAGAAAGCTGTTATGGAAAGGAGAAAAGTTTTTAAGGGGAAATTTTACTTTTTAAAAGGGATCCATGTACAGTCACGCAAATAATCTCAACAGTATTAGTATTAGACAAATAGAAAATAAGATACTACAATACTTTGTATGAGCCTGAGACAGAAAAGATATTAAAATTAACCAAAGAGAACAGACAGACTGCCTACAAAGGAACTTCAGTTAGACTGAAAAGAGTTATCTATCACATCCTTGAAATGCTGAGTGAAAATACGTGTCAGCGTAGGAACTTTGTACCCACTGGAACTATCAATTAAGAATAAGAGTAAAATAAAGACATTTTCAGTCAACGACAAAGTTAATCACTGACAGAGTTTCACTGAAGGAGAACCACACTAAAACACAAACATTGGGTTGGCCGAAAAGTTCATTTGTTTTTTTCCATACGATGTTAATGAACATTTTGGCCAACCAATACAATAAGGTGTCTGAAGGTTTGGGAAGAGATGGCAGTGTGTGA